>NW_004567108.1:62523946-62525931 GCF_000260355.1 Condylura cristata | reverse complement strand
CCCCTGAGCCTCTGGCCTGTACCCCAGTTCTGTATGTTCAAATAAATAAATCTTAAAAAAAAAAAATGTGACTCAGGGTTCTGTCTACTCCCAAGGTTTTGACTGCTGGTGCTGGGATCAGGGTTGCTCACCTGGGGAATCTGAGGGTCTCAGATGCAGGGCAGGGCACTGGGAGTCCAGGACTTGGACCTGATCTGCTGGGAAGTATGCACCCATAGATGGGTGGGATGCCTTTTCCTGTATGGCCAGGTACCCTGGACAATGGAATCTCCCTTTGACTCTTAACTCCCTGCAAAAGCCCTGGTGCTGTATAGTTGGTTTAGAGACTGGTTTTTGCTGGGAGCACAAATAAGTCCTTTTTTAATAGCTGTTTTTAGGAGAGATGGTGATCCTAGCCTCTCGATTTTGCCATTCTAAACTATTTTAATGATGCTGCCATGCCTTTGTCTCATTCAAGTGTTCCTTCCATATTCCCTGAGACCTCAGAATGAGTCCAAGGATGCAACAAGCTCAGCTGCTTCTTTCTTTACATTTCTCTGTCCCATGTGTCTCCTCCAGTTCCAGTTTTCTCTCCTTCAGTCCTTGTTTTCCCCTTCAAGTTATTTTTTATGATTAGTTTTGTGAGTTTCCACCTTTTCATCTCCACAAAATTCATTATTTACTTATTTATTTATTTTACCAAATATCAATGTCCCTAAGCTTGGGGAGCATTGTGTTAACACTTGGATTGTGATTTTTGCACATGATTTATTAATGTCTGTACAGGAAAGTCCTAGGGTTAGGCATCAGTAGGAAAGGGCAAATCAGTAATTTGTCTTGAATTTTCACTTTCATGTAAAGAAAATAATTTGTATTTATTATTAATTCCTTTACTAATCGCATTTATTATTATTATAATTCTTATTACTAATGAAATGTTGATTACATCTTTCTTTGTATTTGGGGCATATAGGATCCCCTCACCCTCTTCAAGTGTTATCATCATCGTGGACCCGCCACCAAAACAGTTGTATCTACCAAATAAGTCATTGTGTTCCCTTCCTACTTTGCTTCCATCCATTTCCCACTCACCCCCTTGGGATGCCACAGTTCCATATTCAATTATGCATGGTTAGTTGTTATGTATGGTTTTGTCTGTTCCTCTGATTAGCTTCTCTATATTACACTTATAAGTGACACCATCTGGTATTGTCTTTCTCCTCCTGACTTATTTTCTTTTCATAGTCCATTCTAGCTCTCGTCATGTTGCATGAATGGCATGAGTTTGTCTATAAGTACTCATGTCCCTGGAATACATATCCACTTTGGGGCAGTTAGGTTACCTCCATATTTCGGTAGTGCAGAGAGCCACAGAATGTGTAAGGAGGGCAGCAGTGCAGGACCCTGCAGAGATGGCATGGAGGTTAACAGTAAGCACTTAAGGCTGGTTTTGGAAGAAGGATAAAGTGGGGATTGTAAAGGGAGAAGGTAAGATCTGAACAGGCCTAGATGGGACTGTCCTCATCTCTGGGATAATCTAAAGAAAGAAGTCATGGTTGGTTGACAATGAAAAATAAATAATGTAAATGTGGCCCATGTTCCTAAGGCTGACAACAACTAACACAGAGACAGATGGCAGCGATGTCGTGCAGAGAAATCAAAATAAGTTAGGGCAAAGAGGCAACCAAAAAGCATTTTGGCCAAGTGTAAATCAATCACGAAGAAGTGAAGCATCATCGGTGGGAAATATGAATTTTATTTTTCTAAATGTTTTTGATACAGATTTTCTTTACAAAATCTGTCCTCTTCCCCATGAACACTTTGTTACTTGGAACTTTGGTTGCTTCATTGTCTGTCAAAGAGATTCAGCATTCCTCTAGCTTTATTTATTTATTTTTTTAACTGACTTATTTTTATCAAGGTTTTGGAACAGATTTGGAGAACAGTGAACATTTATAAGATATTTTTGCTCAGTATTGTAGAAACCCAGCTGTATTGTAGAAACT
>NW_004567108.1:62517796-62523336 GCF_000260355.1 Condylura cristata | reverse complement strand
TTTTTTTTTTTTTTTTTAAGATTTATTTATTTGTACATACAGAACTGGGGTACAGGCCAGAGGCTCAAGGGTGCTGAGAGGCTTCACACACTCCTCAAGTCTTGGACTTTCTTACTCTAAGTCAGAAGCTATTGTCTTAATATCTATTAGAAGCCAAAGTGTCTATTCGGTACCATAATAACTTTAAAATACAGATTAAGGAGAACAATGCACACCCACTAATTTTCAAGGGAATATAAAACTTATTTTTGAAAGTAGCTAGTGCTAAATACAGTGAAACTTTTCTTGAAAGGTAAAAGTTAAAAGAATTAATATAAATTCAGATGAAAAATAACTTGTGTGAAACTTAATCCTCAGGATGTTATT
Source organism: Condylura cristata (assembly GCF_000260355.1). Classification (NCBI taxonomy): domain Eukaryota; kingdom Metazoa; phylum Chordata; class Mammalia; order Eulipotyphla; family Talpidae; genus Condylura; species Condylura cristata. The sequence goes on along the minus strand of NW_004567108.1, from coordinate 62,522,970 downwards.
TGTTTCAGACACTTCATCTTAATATTATTTGGTTAAAATACTTAGCCTAGACATAAAAAATATGGTATCAATTTTAAGTAGAATTTACTTTTAACCAATTATAAATTTACAGAAGCTTTCTTAAGTACTGACAACCTATACATGATATGTAACTTTAATGAAATTTACCTATTTGGAGGGAAACAAAACTCAAATATGAATCTACTAGCAAAATGACAAGCAGTTTATACCAGGAGCAGCCATAGTGATATGCCATTGTAAAGCATATTCAGATTGTAAATTAGAATACAATTTACTACATTCTTTTTCTTAAAGACAAGATTTTTATCTTTTAGGAGAGGATGTTCCCAAAGAAGAGTCATTCAGAGATGACAGAGAAAATTTAGCCTTTACTCTCATGGCATGAATAAATTCTCATGTTGAAAAACAAGTGATAAAAGAGAAAAGAGTTGAATCATCGATCACCCTCAATATGGTGCCATCTTTATTAAAACAGTATCAAATCTCCAAATATGTTCTGTGAATAGACTGATCCCAATGTTATTTCAGTAGACAAATGTTCTTTATTAATCTTACTTTTTCCTTGACTATAGAATTATTCAAGGCAATTTTTTTCATTTATTTCAGCATCATTAGTGTTGATGTGCTGAGTACAGACAAGTTTAATATACAATGAAGGGAAACATGCTTTCATTATTTCCGACAGGTATTACACCCCTCCATAAGTTTCTGCATGATGGACTGACCTATAGAAATATTTGACATGTCCTTGCCAAAGATATAAAAGAAGACTGCAGGTACAAATGATTGTTTTATAGGTGGTACAATACTTCAGGCTAAACCTGTGTTTCTTGCTAAGAATCATGAAGTACATTATAGAAAAGCTGAGACAGTTATTGGTTATTCAAGTAGTTCTATGTATTTAAAATAATGTTCTTCTAAGTTAAATCTCTCAAATTTTTTTAATATGGTATCTCTATAGTACTATAAGAAAATCTTTATAAGTACTTATTCTCATTTTCTGAATATATACTTTCATATTGCTACTGTAAAAAAATCATAACAAAGTTAGGCTTAACATATGTATTACCATATACTTCTAGAGGTCAGAATGGGCTAGAATCCACTTGTTGGCAGGTGTTAATTCCTTCCAGGATCTCTATCAGGAAACTTCATTTCCTTGCCTTTCCAGTTTCTAGAGAAAAGCCATATCCCTTGGTTAACACTTTACTTTTCTTACACTTCTACTGTCAGTTTTCCATCTTTTTAGATCTGAGTTTCCTGGTGTGCTTCATATAAACACTCCTACTATTATTTTGGGTCTTCCTACATTATCCGTCTCACATTTCAAGAGTCATAATTTAACCCTATCTACCAAGTGTCTTTTGCAATTTAAAGTAACATGTGTATAGACTTTTGGGATTAGGATATGGATGCTTTATGCAAGACATTGTTCAAACTACTGTAATAAGACCCAATAAACACTATCTTGGCCTTGTTCTCCTGTATTTTGTTTCGCACATTAACAAAAATTATGACTTTAACTATTTTGTGTGTGTCAGCATAAGGTTCTAGGTCAATTTTTCTATTCTTTCTCACAGATTTGTAGATAACTATGTGATGGCAGTATTTTCTAGGAGATATGCAGTGGGAAGCCATCTTTACTTGGAGTAGTTTAAGTAGATAAAAAAGAGAGAGGTGATGAAGATGGCTAAAGTTTGGGCACAGGATAACTTTAAAATGTTATTTTTATTTCTGAAAATTTGTATATTTCATTTGCTAGAGTGCACCTGTCCTCTTTTCTTTGATGAATTAAGAGGTGACAAACCATGAAAATCTATGCTATTCTATGTTGAACTGTGTTTACTTGAAGTGACAAGTCACTGAGAGAACAGACTATCAATAATGGTTTTATATTTTTGAAATGATAATTTCCTCTTATTTCAAACAGAAACAGCATGCTGTGCAAAATTATATATCATGCAAAAATATCGGAGAAATCAACATATATCACTATCAATGCTGTCTCTATAAAAGTAAGAAAATTATCATATATAACAATAATTATTACTTTAATGGGGGGAGGGGACACACAAATAAACCAACTTATTCTTACAAATGGTTGGTTTAACACACAGTGAATAAACTGATGTATAACATAGTGAATAGATGATGTATAAATTGGCTTTGATAAATGTTGTGTTAAATGCAGTAATATATCATGAATTCTATTACATAAATTGGGTGGAAAATTATAAATGATATTCTTTATTAATCTTTCTCTGTGGCTCCAGAATGACTCAAAGCAATTATCTTTTGTGGTCTTCATCATTAGAATGAGAGTGCTGAAGAAGGTAGACAAGTTCTAATAACACACAAATAAAAGCATACCTTTCTTTGCTTTCTACATGGAGAGGGGTTTCTCAATACAGTTTCCTTCCATTCCAACTAAATTTCCCCAAATCTTGAGCTTTTTTCATATTTTTCCAGTAAGGGCAACTATAAGAAATATAAATTTTGTTCTTTATGGTATGGTTTTTGACATTTAAACAAATGACATAGATCCTAATTTTGAGAAACTTAGAGTTAATCTAGGACAGGACAGATGCTCTCAGGCCACATTTAGCTATGTGTTTCAAGCATTTGTTCAAAGGTGCAGTGACAGATTGCAAGGCTGTCCTACTGTTTTTCTTTACAGAATGGGGTTTAAACAACTGGATGATAGTAGTTTTCTGGGAAAGGAAACAAATATTTCTTCCAAGAACACTTTAACACCCAATGTTCAGCCAAGAATCAGAGTTAAAGGGATAAGCCAGACTGGAGTCTGGCAAGAAGGCAGAAGAGTGAGGATACAAGGCTGAACTCCTCCAGACTCACAACAAAGCTGAGGCAAAACAAAGCCAAAACCACTGAGTGAAAACTAATGATCTGCTTACACAATAGGAACATCAGACTGACTGAAACAGGAAAAACACTAAGTGACCTTTGTTTAAAGTAATGAGAGGACAGTACATCCCCCCGCAGGACCGTCTCTGGTACAGAGCCCCTGCAGGTACTGGCTTGGGCAACTGCCAACATTAGGACTCCTAAGACCCAGCACTCGACTGGAAGAAATAGCATCATCAACATACATATACCAAATGAAAGAGCAAAAATTTAAGTTACCTATTAACAAACTGGAACACAGACATTGACTACAGTACAATAATTGTAAGAAACTTCAAAAGCTATCCCAGAAAGAAAATCAATGAGGAAACAGTTGTCTTATATAACAGTAGTAGAGCATGTTCTTAACAGGGCACAGATTCCCAAAAAAATCTGAGTACATATATTTTCTCAAGTTTACATGGAAGTATATTCTCCAGGATTGATCACATTTGGATCACAAGTTGTCAATAAATTCCTGCTTTTTGAAGACATCAATTATATTTTCTGATTAGAATAGCATTAATCTAGAAATCAGTCACAAGAACTCATGCTGCAGTGGCTTTAGCTTCTCAGTGCTGTGCTTTAACCCACTGTGCCACCAGGGAGGGCCTGAGTTTTGTTTTAACATATAATTAGCCACTCTAGATTTTGATTGGTGAGTTCTGTCTATCTACTTACAGTGATTATTGATATTGGAAGATTTTCTGCTGATACTTCATATTTAGTTTTCTGGATCTATCTATTTCCTTGTTTAGTTTTTGATTGATGATCTTCTATTTAATTTAGATAATGGGAAGATCTAGTGACTGTAAACTCCTGTCAGCCTACTTGCTAGGAAAAGGGCAAGAACTTGTGGAGATACTGGGGTAGCCACACAACTTTTGCATAGATCCAGTCTAGCAGAGTGGGGTTCCGATCTGCACTTCTAATTACCATCCTCTCGGACAAGTGATTATCTTGCAATGTACACTTTGATCACAGGGACTAAGCAGTATTCATCCAAAATACCATAGGGTTATTGGAAGTGCCACATTTGAGCCAGTCACTCTATCTTATGCATGCCAACATCTGGAAGCCTCCAAGTCCCTTCCCATTATGCTGACATGACAAATACAAAAATATGTCCTTGCATATAGAAGCCAGCAAAGGGGAACAGGCAAGATGGTGGCAGAGTAAAGACACCGAGATGACTATGTCCAAGCTTGCATGGGAATATATAAAAATGGACTATAGACTTATATGCTATGAATTTCAACCCAAATGAGAACATCCTGGACTCACTAGAAGGAAGATAATTGAGTGAGAATCGGTAATTGGGGAGCTCTGATAAGGGAACTCCTATCCGGAAGCACCACAGACAGGATAAGTAGAACACTGAAACTCAGGGCGAGCACCCAGGCTCCAGCACCGCAGATGGAGGCTTCCTGCTCATTTGGCTTGGTGAGTAGAACCAAGCTGTGGTAAAAGATTGCACAAGTGGGCACATAGAGCCCAGGAGGTGGGGAAGAAAATCTGGTGATCTGGTGAAGGGGGGCAGCTGCAATGCTTGTAACACTTTCACCCACCCCTTCAGCATAAGCCTGGAGGCTTGTTCTTGACATTAGTCTCTAAGGTGGGGCCAGCAAGTTCACAAAGCCCATGAGATAAAAGGGGGAAAAAATGATTAGACTGAATCAAAACAGGCCCATTAGCACTCCCCAAAGTTGTAGGGAAAGACTGCTTAGGGAGAGACGGCTTTGTGTGGGCACAAAAAGCCCTGGAGGCCTAAAGGGAAGACTGACAACCTGCACAACTGGGGAGTTTTCAGAATTAGGACTCAAGATGTTACTGAACAGCAATGGCTGGAAGATGTATAAGCTAGCAAGGCACTACCTTGTAAGTTCACTGTGCTCAAAAAATAAACAAAACCAGTGACTGGATCAACCAAAGGCCCAGCTTCAACACTTCTAATGCACACAACCCCCCACAGCTGCAACCAAGCATAGAGGGAACCCAGGACATCAGCAGGTTACAAAGATCAATATGCACCTTCCAGAGACAAGGACCCAACAAGTTACCAGAAGCTGAACAGCACAAGAGACTCCTGAATGTCACTTGCAGAGATGGCAGACATAATTCCACACAGTAGGGGCTGAAAAAACAGGGGATATAGAAACAAAACAAGGCTCAGAATACACTCCACAACTGAAGTGTCTGGAAGTCCCTCTGCCATCCCAGAAAGAACATCCAGGAAGAATGCCGGTCAA
>NW_004567108.1:62513923-62517071 GCF_000260355.1 Condylura cristata | reverse complement strand
TACAAGACGAGGAAAAGATAATGAAAATGACAAGAGGAAAGAAACAAATAACCTATAAAGAGAAACCGATAAGGCTGACATCAGACTTCTCCAAAGAAACACTATGGGAAAGAAGAGGGTGGAGGGACATATTCAACAAACTCCAAAGCATTAAATGCCAACCAAGAATAATCTATCCTGTGAAGCTTTCCTTCCTCTATGAAGAAAGAATAAGGACATTTTTAGATAAACAGCAATTCTGTAATTTTGTTATAACTAAACCCCCACTCCAAAAAAATACTACAAGAAGCCCTCAAACCAAATCCATCAGAAAAAGGAACAAGAACAGTTCAAAACAAGGAATAAAAATACAAAAGGACCACAATGGCAAATGTAGGTGCCAGTATGTCAATATTATTTCTAAATGCAAATGGCTTAAACTCATCAATGAAAAGACACAGAGTTGCAGGATGGATTAAAAAACAGAGCCCAATGTTCTGCTGTCTGCAGGAAACACATCTAACTGCAAAAAATAAAAACGGATTGAAAATAAAATGATGGAAAACAGTTCTACAAGCAAATGAACTAAAAAAGAAGACAGGAACAGCTATACTTATATCAGATCAAATAGACTTCAAACTAAAAAAGGTTAAAAGAGACACAGAAGGCCACTACATTATGATTAAAGGGACAATACAACAGAAGCCAGTAAAGCTCTAAATAAATAGGTAAATCTAAAAAAAACACCACCCATAAGAAAAGGAAAGAATTTTAATCACCTGAGTTATTGCTTACCATGTTAAAGAGAAAATAAAATTGGATATATTAAGCAGCAAAGTGGAGAAAAAAACGTAATAAATAGAAATACAAGCCCTCAACAGAGAATAATATCAGTAGAAGAGAAAAACTCTGAAATCCAAACACAAATAGCTGAAATAGTATATAGTTCCTTATCAAATAGAGTTCTGAACTACTATAATAAACCAAAAAGATAGAATCAAATACAGAAAGGTAAGTCAAAGTAACTCAGGAAAGTAAATCAAAGAGATACAATAAAATTCAGAATATCAAATGAATGTGCTCTGAAATAAATCAATGAACAGGACGTTGAAATTGAAGGTTTAAGTAAGAAAAAATTCTCTCCATGTAAATGAAGCAGGACTTTGCAAACATTTGATCTCACCTACAAGAAATGTTGAAAAGTATACTCTTATATATGCCAATACAAAGAAAATATACAGAAAATTAAATAAGGAAATTGAGTAAAAAAGAAAAATGGCAGTCACTCCCCATATATCAACAAACACTTTAGATGTAAGTTGACTAAACTTTCAAAGTCAGCCTATATCACTGGATTACAAAACAAAACTCAAATATCTGAGCTCCAAAATAAACATGAGCTCAAAGTGAGTGGTTGAAAAGTAATCCTATAAGTAAATAGGGCCTCAAAAAAGTAAAGGAGAGACACTTTTATTACATAAGATAAACTTCCAAGAAACAAAAAAAAGGTAAAAGGACAGGGAAAAGTTTATATAATGATTGAGATTAAGATATCATAGTATCTAACAACAATAATATATGCACCAAGTGAAGGAACATCAGTATATGTAAAATTATCAGTAACAAACCTAATAACAGAAACAAGACTAGTAATGGACATTAGCATGCAACTTACAGCCAAACACAGATCAATCAGACAGACAATCACAATACACGCAAAGGCCAGGATCTAGACCAAATGGGCATTGCAGATATTTATAGCTTTCAAAAAAGCTGAATGCACTTTGTTTTTAAGAGCACACAAAACATTCTCTGGAACAAAAACATGTTGTGTCACAAAACGAGTGTCAATAAATTTGTTACGATTCAACCCATATCAAATATCTTCTCTGAAATTGTGCCAGACTTGGGGAACCCAAAACTTTGCTGGGATTACACCAGAGCACTTAGAATTGCAACTACGACACAACTCAGGCAGAGGGCTCAACAACAGGATTTATTTACAAACAGGACAGAGCTAGAGAAGTTGGGGAAAGAGTCAGAGGCAGTTGGAGTAAGAGCAGTAGTTTCAGGTCCCAAACTATTGTTGAAGGTCACAAAGGCCTCCAAGTTCAGAGGTCTTCAAGGGTGAAAGTCATTAAAGTTTAAGGTCTCTCTTTGAAGATCTGAGATGGTACCACAGCCATTAGCAACAGCAGCAGCAACAGCAATCTGAAGACTGACTTGGGCAGCAAAGTACACTAGGCCAGTCAGCACAAAAGCAACAACACCAGGCTATCTATTGTGGGGTGTCAGAGGCAGGGACCAATGTTAAAACTGTTAGAGATGCTGGGCAAGAGCTAATAGCAAACAGCTATTTTGGAGACAGCTAGCTCAGGACGAATGGTGTCACTGAGGAGACAATGTCAGAGACAGAGTTGGGGATCAAGTTTACATGGTGCCAGAGGATATGGAGCAGTATTACAGTCCTATGAAGGTGTTCTCAGGAAAGAATAGAGAGGCATCTGAATGCCTCTAAGCTGGATGAAACCTCCCTTATATATGCTTCATGGTGCCCACCTTTCAAATCTGATTGGTTCTCTTTAGTTGACTGGCATCTGGGTACCTCCAATCAGAAACTCCACCAACGTTCCTAAACTGACCTATAACCTGAGGTTGGGCTCCATAACTGAACAAAAGGAGCCAAAGGTGGAAGTCAGCACTCCAATCCCAGCTGGTTTATTGGTACTGAGCAAGCTATAATCAAATTGGTCCATTTTCAAGCCCTTTTCAAGCCCATCCTGTCTACTTTAAGTCTTATATTGGTTATTTTGAAACCGAAATTGCATGAGTGTGTCTGACATAACATATACTGTGGTTGGGCTTCAAAACCAAACACCAGGAGCCCCTTTGGCACTGGTGCAAGCTCAAACCTGATTGGTCCATTTAACATGGATTTGCATATCTGATTAGTCCACTTAGGATCTTGGAGCCAGATATAAAAGGGAAAAATCCCTCTTTCTGCCCAGACTGATTACACACCAAAACCAGGGCAGGCTCATGGGCTGGAGGGTTCCAAGGAACCAGTCAGAGCTGGTGTCCGTGGGGCCTGTGGCAAGCTGCAACTGGTGCCCCACAGCAAGGCTAACCTTAACATTTTAGGGGGTCTGGCTTCATGATGACAATGGTA
>NW_004567108.1:62511087-62513613 GCF_000260355.1 Condylura cristata | reverse complement strand
AAAGAAGAAAGGAAATAAGAAAAATTAGAATACAAATACATGAATTAGAATTAAAGAAATCAATTCAAAAGATAATTGAAACCAAAATATTTCATTTAGAAAGATAAAAAGGACAAACGTCTAGCAAGGTTCACAACAAAATAAAGAAGGAAAATCTAATGAATAGATAAAGAAATTTAAGATATGTTACAACACTGAAGAAAAACAAAGGATCATGAGACGACTATGAATGTCTTTATGACAACAAATAAGAAAAGCCAAAAGAAATGGACTAACTCTTACAAGTAAAGAACTTTCAAAGATAAAGCAGGAAGAAATCGAAAATCTGAGCAGACAATTACAAACAATGAAATTGAAGCAATATTTAAAAATTTCCCAAAGAACAGAAGTCCAGGACCACATGGTTTCATTCATAACTTCTACCAACCCTTCAAAGAATAACCATACCTATTCATCTCAAATTCTTCCAAAATACTGAAAATGTGAGAATGTCCCTGAAAACATTTTTATCAGGCCAGGATTACTCTGACGCCAGAGTATATCACAAAACAAATAAACTATAGAATATCCCTGGTGAACAGAGATGCAAATAAACTCATCAAAATCTTAGCACAGCAATTCATCAATACATTAAAAGGATCATAGATGACAACAAAGTAGGATTTATTCTAGGGTTGCAAGGTTGGCTTAGCTACTTAATTAAATACATTCACTACATCAACAAAAGGAAACAGAAAAATCCTTATGATCTTATCAATAGATGTAGAGAAGTCATTTGAAAGATTTGTCATTCATTTATGATAAGAGCTCTTAGTAAAATGGGGATAGAATCATATTTCAGCACAATGAAAGTCTTATATACCATCCAAGTCTATAACTAACATAATAATACTCAATGAGAAGAAACTGAAAGCTTTTTCTCTAAGATTATGTACACAACAAGAATGCCCATTTTCACCACTAATGCTCAGCATGTTATTCCAAGTTTTAGCTAGAACAATTACACCAGAGAAAGAAATAAAAGAATCCAAAACAACAAAGGTGAGTCAAAATTATCACTGTTTGTGGATAACACAAAAATATACATAGAAAACTTTAAAACCTCTATTAAAGATCTGTTAGACAAAATCTGATCAGCATGACAAGTTACAAATCAATATGCAAAATTCAGTTGCATTTCTATATGCAGATAATGACCTATAAGAGAAAGGATTAAAGAAAAAAAAGCCATTTATTGTATTATCTAAAAGTACTACAATTTTTAGGAATATACTAAAGGAGGAAAAAGATCTATTCAACAGAAATTATAACAGAATGCTTAAGAAATAGAAGATGACACAGGGAATGGGAAGACACTCAATGCTCATGTGTTGAAAGAATTTATATAGAACCACAAATGACCCAAAATATTCAAAGCAATCATTATGAAAAAGAAGAATGGAGTTATCACAGTCTGACTTGAAAAGCTGTAATAGGGCCTCCTTGGTGGCACAACAGGTTAAAGCTCAACACTGCAAATCTGACTGTGGTGGGCCCGTGTTTGGCCTACGCTGCTTCCTAGGGGGGTTGTGAGTTCTATTCCCACCCTGTCCTGCCCCGCCCAACCTAGAGGTGATCCACATGGTGCAGCAGACCTCTCCTTCTTACCCGCTGTTCCTCGCAGCTGTGTACATTGTGAATTGGCCTGTTATGCATGCTCTCCACTCTGACTCTGGTGAACCCTCTCACTGTCCTGCACCTCTGGCCTATACCCCAGTTCTGTATAAATAAATCAGTATTTTAAAAAACGTTTTAATAATCAAAATGACATGATATTGGAATAAAAATAGACACTAATTGAATAGAATTGAGAACCCAGAAATAACTCATATTTTATATGAAAAATTAATATGTAAAAGGGAGCCAATTGTAAACAATGAAGAAACAAAGTCTCTTCAAAATATAATACTGTGAAAAATAGTCATGTGGAAATAAATGAAACCATTCCACTCTTTCCTGCTATACAGAAAAAATTAGTTAAAGCTTGAATGTAAAACCAGAAACCTTAAATACACTGATAAAATATATAGGTAGAATACTCCATGACAATGACTTCAGTGATATCTTTGGGGACTCAATTCTAATGACAAGAAAAATGCAAGCAAAAAATAATCAAATGGGACCACACCAAAATGTTTCTATAGAGAAGGGTAAATAGGGAACTTCTCTAAAGAAGACATACAGATTGCCAGCAGAAATATGGAAACATGTCCATCATCATTTACTATCATGGAAATACAAATCAAGCCTACAATGAAATACCACTTCACACTTGTGAGAATGGCTCATATCCAAGAGTAAACAACTAATCCATTCAAAAAACGAATGGAAGGACTAAATAGACATTCCTCCAAAGCATAGATAAAAAAACAGGCACATAAAAAAATGTTCAGTATCACTTACCAGGGAAGTGCACTTGTAAATCAAAATGAGATACCAATTCATCCCACAAAAAATGGGGGTGGGGGGCCCTCCCTGGTGGCGCAG
>NW_004567108.1:62486958-62507627 GCF_000260355.1 Condylura cristata | reverse complement strand
CAAAAACGGGGGGTGGGGGTGGAAGGGAGGGAAATGCATGGGACTATGGTGGTGGCACAGGGGTGATTTGGTGATGGGAAACCCACGGGGATTACAATGGAGATGGAAAAAAAAATGTGCAAAATGATGTAAAAATAAACTTTTGTAATAATTAAAAAAATAAAAAAGAAAAAAAAAGAAAAATGGGGGTGGGGGTGGGGGAAGGAAACAACAAATTTTAGTGAGGGTAGGAAAATATGAAGCCTTTGTAGACTATCGGTGGGAATATTGTCTGGCTCAGTCATTATGGAAATAGGAAGGTTCCTCACAATATTAAATGTAAATATAGGAGTAAGATATCCACTCCAGTTACTTACCAAAGAATGCAAATTCTACTCTGAAGTATATAAGCACCATCCACAATAGCTAAGTTATAGAAACCATCTAAAAACCCAAGTATAAATAAGCAGATTGAGATGCTCATATCTATATAAGACATATAGATGTCCCCCCCCCCACACTCACACACACATAGTGGAGTACAACTGAGCTACAAAAAGGATGAGCACTTGTACTTATGAAAACTTGCATGGAACTGGAGGGATGATGCTAAGTTAAATAAGTTAGAAATAATTGAAAACAATACTGGATGGTATGCCAACAAACAAAACAAACTAACAAAACTAAACTATAACCAACTCTAGAAATATGACAGCAGAATTGAGGCTACTGGAAGAGGGAAGTCTTGGAGGTGAGAACAAAGGTGCTCACTGGATGATTGGTGCTGGGTTTCACTTTGGTGGTCAGTGTGTATGGGGATATACCTCTGAGGAGGTTTGAACCCTCTGCCCCAAATAATATACCAGTTTTACTAAATAAAAGTGACAAAGCCACAATTTGAAAATTAAGAAATGGTTGTGATGGTGAAGAATTTACCTTTTTAAGCATATATATATATATATATATATATATTTTAGCTTTTCCAAGATTACTTAATATGTACATTTAGAGATCATAGTCTTTGACTTTTTTTTAAAGATTTATTTATTTATGCATACAGAACTGGGGTACAGGCCAGAGGTGCAGGGGCAGTGAGAGGATTCAACAGAGACAGAGTGGGGAGCAGAACAGGCAGGTTAATGAAATACATTGCTGAGGGGAGCAGCGAGTCAGGAGAGGTCTGCAGCCCCATTTGGTCACCTCCAGGGCAGGCAGGGATCGAACTCATGCTGCAGTGGCTTTAGCTTCTTAGTGCTGTGCTTTAACCTGCTCTGCCATTGGGGAGGGCCCTGATTTTTTTAATAACAGGAAAATATTTCCTCTTTAAAAGGAAATAGGGAATGGCGGCATATTTGTTATTGTGTACTTTTTTAAGAAACATGATTTTCTGAAATGGAAAATTACAAAGAGGAGGTTTCAGGTTAAAAAATTTGGAAAGAAGAAAAGTCAGCAAGTTTGGAAAGAAGAAAATTTATATTAGGAAGTGTGTAGGTAAGAAATATATTTTGCAACTAATTGCATGTCTCACAATAATGCAAAAAGTCATGATGTTCTGATGGAATAGTGTTATAAAAAGAATATGTTAATGACATATTTTTAGCACTCTTAGTTATATCTTCATGGAAATATTAGCGATGTTCAAAATATTAATTGAATAAGCAGCATATTTTTTGTTAGATATAAAGTAACAAATCAAATTCAAATATTAAATGTTAGGAATGTTTAATAAGACCTTTGGAATGTTTACAAAAATATAGTACACTGGAAAAAATAAGTGGTACACCTGAAGTAATAGCTAGAAGACATGCTTATGTAAAATATTAAATAGTACCGGAAATTTGTAGTTTAGATAAGTCAGAGTGAGATGATATACCTGTAATTTTCATTTTGAGTATTTACTGAGCACCAAAGATCCTGAACAAAGTGAGGGGCTAAAATCTTGGGTGATGAGGTGGGAAAAAGTCTACAGTACTAGAAATTTTATCTAGCAGACCTCTACACCAAAACTTGCCTTATTCTTGATGCAAACTTTTTATCATTTACATGAATGCCTACAACTTTTAAGTTCAAATTAAGTTAAACAAGGAAAGAGAAATACCTAGTTAACTTAAAATAAGCAAGATAAATGCTATTTTCTCAGGTGAATATACATTAAAAGTCACCCAACACTTATATAAAGTAATTTCTATATTGCTGGACTACCACCAGGTGTGGCTTCTTTTCTGAAATTCACTTCTTGGTATGAAAGGGTTATGTCAGCTCTAAATTTCATATTTGCATTTGGTGTCAGCAGGGAGAAAAAAAAAAGGAAGGATAAGAGCATACCCCTTCTTGAACTTATAAACCCTAAAACAAATACAGTTATGTACACCAATTTTATTGTGTTAACATATTTGATAAAAAAAAATACTTGCTGCAAGTTGCACAACTTCATGTAAATATAATGATCAGCCAGGAAATGAAGTCTGAATCTAACTGGCAACATGCCCAGCTAAATATGTGTATTCTGGGACTTTCAGGTTATGCTCTGAATGAGGATTAATATAAAAGGCATTACATCTGCACTACAACAATTACAGCAGCAGCAGGAGCAGAAATGCCAAAAAAATCTGAAAAATTATAATTGTTTTTGAACCTAGCAGAAGCAGATAAGTAGCAACTAACCTGAAATTTAAGCAAAGTATATTCAACACTTAAGTCATAAGTACTTGTTTATCTAAGATAAATGGTATTTGTCACTGGTAGCAAATCAATTTAATTTTTAAATAATTTCTAAAGTCCCACTTTGAGCTGAAAAAAAGCACATAAAATTCCTGGAGGACCTAAACTAAAGGAGAACTTTCACTCACTGCAGGGTTTTCAGCAATGGATCAGGTGCTCACATAAAGATCAGAAAGGGCCCTAAAAATGTCTCCTTTGCAAAACAGGCCTAGAGTGGCAAGGATTCTTGGGAAGAAGCACAGATCATTCTACTTTATGCCTGCTAAGAAATAAAAGGCTTATATTATTGGAGGTAGGGAAACAAAAGCCAATTCTCTCAGGGTGCTGATGCAAATTCATTGATGCTGGGGGAAGGGAATAAAACTCTCTAAACCTGATTACCTGATTGAGGGATGGAATTACTTGTTGGTCCCAGATTCATACCATCACTAAGAGCAATACCTCAGGTATATCATAACTATCTAATAGTGAGGCTTAAACAAGTGACAGTGAATGCTTCACCCCTACAACCAGTTGTCAACTATTAAGTCACAAATAAGAGTTGTTTACTCTTGAAGAGTTTCCTCCTTTTGCAGAGACATTGTTTGTGTTGCACAATAAAAAGAAACAATGGAAACTGAGGATAGACACTGAAGTTCTCTGACAAACCAGTCCATGTACTAAGATAAATAGTCCTAAGATGATTTTAAGGCTATGTTATACTGAGAATAATCATAGCAAATCTACTCTAAAACTCACCTAAACTCATAAAAATGATCTAGTCATTCCACCACTTATAGACACTAAGAGGTACAGACACACACCACACTAAGCTGAGCTAAAGGAGAGATGTGTCCATCTCCTGGTCTCAAGATTTATTTCTAACTTTAGACTCTAGTCTAAAGTTTATTTCTAACTTTAGACTCTAGTCTAGTTTTCAACAATAAAATAATTATGACATATACAAAAAGCAAATAAAAACAATCCATTGTCAAGAGAAAAAACATTCAATAGAAAGAGACCCAGTTATAATATATGCTAAAAGTATGCTATCAAATTTACAATAACTATGTTCATTATGGTGAAGGTGCTAGAGGAAAGGGTAACACGATGGATCAGATATGTAATTTAGTAGCAATAGGAAATAAAACATATAAACAGAAATGATAATTATGAAAAGCAGAGTTGCAAAGAATGTCTTTGATATGCTTATCAGTAGACTCAACATAAATATGGATAGGAACAATAAACTTGAAGATGAGTCAGTATAAATTACTCAAAACACAAAGAGAAAAATGGAGAGAAGAGAGAATGGGAATATGGAATCTATTCTCTAGTAGTTGAGAATTTTACACAATTAATGACATGCACAAAAGATCCAAGAAATTCATTGAGAGAATAAGGACAAAAGCAAAAGTCAAACAAGTACTCAACTAAATAATTTTTTAAAATCAAACAAATTTAGGTGTTTAACAAACCTGAAGAGATGATCCAGTTGATGTGTGTCGCTGGCTTGCTTACAAATGTGATACAACTCAAAGACAGATCATGGAAAGTAACAACAGAACAGAATTCACTTGCAGAGAGGCAAACATTGGAAGACATGAAAGAGAAAAAAAAAGGGGGGGAGAGAGAAATATAAGGTGACACATGACTGTTTATCCTAGCCCAGAGTTTGCAACCATCTCAGGCCAGGTAGGTTGACTTTGGTTTTAATGATTTGAAGGAGAATTTGAAGGCTTTGGCATCTTTTCACAGGTTTTAATGGTAAGCAGGAGAAACAAGCCAGCAGGAAGACAAAACTTGAGCACCCCTTGAATAAAGACATTCAAGGGGTGCTCAAGTTTTTTATAAAGACATTCAAGGGGTGCTCAGTGTCTTTTCTCAGGCTCTCTCTGCTGCTCTCTCATCATCTTTTCCTCTTGTAGCTGTTCTGGTGCTGCTTTCTTAGTAACACCCCTTATATGCTCAGCCTCCAGACCCAGGTGTGTCCACTTACGCACGCCCCCGCCATCCAGGTGTCCAACATTAGGCATTGGTACATTGAGCCCATGTTCCCAAGTCTCTGGCATTCAAGGCCATGGGTAATAGGCCAATGGTGTAAAATCCTGAGCAACTCTCTTAACCTACAAGCATGTTAGAGCCAGCTTATTAAAAACCAAAGACAAACAAAAATCCTGAAGCTAAACATAGATACAATGTATAGACAGGGGAGAAGAGGGAATACAAGTACAGACTTCTCATGGGAGCTATTTAAACCAGCAAGAATTTGTGTGATTTTTGTTTAAGTAATGAAAGGAAAAATTCTTCACTCTGAGTTCTAAATGCAGTTAAAGTACTATTCAATAACAGAAGAAGTAGAGTTTTTCAACAACAAAAAAGAAAAAAATAAAAAAATACACTAAAGAAAGCAAAAAATGATCGTCAGATTGAAGGAGTATGTTGCCCAACAGAACTGAAAGCTAAACAAAGAAACAACGTGTAAGGGAAATAAGTAGTTGAATGTAAAGATAATTTTACTTAATGCTTTAATTGGGAATAAAATATAAATTATTTTCTATAGAAATGAAATAACAGTATGTGTTTATATCAAATGTAAAGTAAAATATATGACAACAATAGAGAAAATGAAAGGATGCAATTGGGAATATACTATTGTTAGGTCATTTACTATTGTGGAATAGTAACGATATTTAATTTATTTATAACTCTAGAGCAATAAATAAAATATTAGAAGAGGGCCCTCCTTGGTGGTGCAATGTGTTAATACACAGAAATGGGAGGCTGCCCTAGCTGCTTCTGTGGGAGTTTGATCCCCAGCTCGAGAAGTGATCCACATGGTTCAGCAGACCTCTCCTGACTTGCTCACTGCTCCCCTCAGCAGTGTGTGCTGCATTGATCTGCATGTTCTGTTTACTACTCTGTCTCTTGTGAACCATCTCACCACCCCTACTCCTCTAGTCTGTACCCCAGATCTGTATAAATAAATAAATCTTTAAAAAAATTAAAAGATATATACAATGGTGGTGGTAATAAAATAGATTAATGAAATTGAAGAAAAGGTAGAAAGGGGGAAAAAGAACAAAGACATGAAAGGACAAAGTAGATAATAGTCTTTAATGCCATCTACAAATAGCTGCATGAAGTGAAAACAGTTTAAAAATGCTAATGAAAAACTTTAGATTGGGTTTAAGAAAGCAAGTTTCAATTACATAGTATTAATGGTAATCAAAGAACATATGTAAGTTAAAGTAAAAATTGAAAAAAAATTACTATATTTTTGCTAATTATCCAAAGAAAGTTAAAGTAGCTATATTGATATCAGGAGAGAAGGGGAAGCATATAACCCACACCATAAAGGTCTAATGCAGAATAATACAAGAGTCAATTCTTCAAAGGCAATCAAATGTTTAAGTACTCTAGAAATGCATGAGGTAAAGTCTAATAAAACTGAAAAAGAAAAAACAAATCCAGAATTATAGTTGAATACCTCAATACCTCACTCAGCAGTGATAGAACAAACAGATAGAGGAGCTGAAAACAGTATCAACTTGCCTCATCTGATGATCTTTCTAGAACATCCCACAAAATGACAACAAAATATATATCTTTTGAAGTTCATGTGGAAAATCCCTCAAATTATACCAATTTTGCCTTAAACTCTAACCCTAATAATTTTAAGGGATTGAAATTATTAAAAGTATGGTCTTAGACTATGATTGAATTAGCTGGAAATCAATGAGAAACCTATCTAGACAACAACAAAATATGTGGAAATCAATCCACTCATCTTGAAATTTGAGCTATTCCATAGTTACTGAAAGTGAGAGCAGATAATGGATTACAATCAGCACTCTTCTCAACAGAGTTCTGCATGTCCGGTGACCAATCTGCATATCAGATCACTGGGATACAGGCAGTTACTGCAGCTGTTTTGGATTGAATGTTGCATTCCTTAAATTTCATATGCTGAACCCACCTAGTTTTCAGGTAGAACCATTAGAATGCAATTAGGTTTAGATAATGTCCTGAGTGTGGGCCTCCTGCAATGGGGTTCGTGTTCTTAGGAAGAGAGAAAGAGAGAGCAAAATATTTTTTCTCCATAATGTAAGAACACTGTGAGACACAGCTGTCTGCATGGCAGGAAGCAAGTCCTAACAAGAGAAGAATCAAGCTGGCTCTTGGATATCCCAGCCTGCAGAAATGTGGGTAATGTTTTTGAAGCCACTCTGAGAGGTTATTTTGTTATAACTAAGTTGACTAAACCAGAATTCATATTACTGAGTTGGATACAGACAATTTTTATTTTATTCAGTTAACCAAATCACGTGTAGTGCCTTACCAAGAACTTAGATTTCTGAACTTTGTCTCATTCTTTCTGCTCATTGACTCATTTTATTAAGATTTTGTCTCTTCATCTATGCATCTACTTGTTTTATACCCCTCATAGTGTCTACTCAGTTCTCTTTAAGGAAGCATGGGGCTGGGAGGACAATAGAAACATAAAGCTTAGGCAGTAGCTAACTACCCCAACTCCTTCAATAATATCACCTGAGATTGATCTCCACCACCTCACAGTATTGGGAAATCCTTGTATAGAGGAGTCTAAGTTTGATAGAACAGACGAGACAATGTGAGATCTTCCCATAATTCTGGCTTTAGTATAAATATTCATTTACTACATGATGCATTGTAGGTGAAACATAAGAAGCCCCAACACAATATGTCCTTAAGCATGCAAACTCTGCATGGTTTTTCCCACCCATCTTTTGTTGTATAATTATTACTCCACTGCACCGAAGTACCTCAGTAATTTCTGTTTTCTTGTGATTGTAAGCACAGTCCCACTTGCACACATTTATTTTGACTTAATTTTTTTAACATCTTGATGACCAAAGCACACTCTTCTAAAATAAGCCATCTAATTCTAGTCAATCAATACAATCTATTTTTACTAAGAAAATATAATGTGCTTGAGTAACAAATTTCCATTGCATTTCCAAAATATGTAGCCAACCTCCCAACCTCTCTTCTGCTTATGGAAATCTGAGCAGGCTTCAACACAGTTACTTCCTCAGCTGATACTTCCTGTTGCTTATTTTTTATTATTTAAGTAATAGTTTCTTTTTTATTAGGTGACAAATTTTAAGGACATGCATAATCACTATTTTCTCATTTTATCCTCAGCACCTGTCACATAAGCTCAATAAATTTGCATTTTATGAATGAATGAATGAAATGCAGTATTTATCCCACAAATGTCTCTCTCCCCTTTCCCTCTCTCTTTCTCTCCCCTTCACATGGGAACTTTAGTTTATTTAGTTTATTTATTTGCTAATAGATATACACCAGCCTTTCTCCAGCAGTGTTTGACAGTTATCTTATTTATCAGCTGTGCCCATGATTATTAGCCTTAGGGTATACTTATAAGCAACACAACAAAAAAGACCATCCCTGCCATCATAGTTTATTGCAAAACATGGGAAATAAAGTGAAGCAAGCATTCAGCATTACACATACACAAGCTAAACAAACAAAAAGGTCTAAACCACTGTGGCATCATGTCTTGAAGGAATTCTACTGGTTCTAACTCATGTCAGAAATGATAAATCCCACGTGTTGTAATGTCTCTGGGAAGAAACTACGCCTAGTTCTTTGAAAGTATCAATATGCAAGTGACAGATGAACAGTCCCCAAGGCAGGCACTGCCAGCATACAGAATTTCTGCTTTATTTGGGGACATGACTTTTATACTATCATCTTATTATCACTAAAATCAATTATTACTAAAATATCACATAAAGCATTGCATTTTAAGAGGAATTCAGAGATCTGTGGCCAACAAAACAGATGGAAGTTTGCTCATGTTACACAAATAAGTTCTATGTATGAGATCTACACACACACACAAATACACATACACACATATAGTGTATAATATATTTGGATAATATATTCTATCTGTCTATCTACTTATCTATCTATAGCTGATATACACATAGGCTTCTATGTTTTTAATGTTTCGGAGGGGTAAGACATTCACAAGGTGATATCAGTGTCTCTCAGGCACACATCACCATTTATTTGTCATGGGGTCCCATCTACTTCAAATTTTCCAAAGAGGTCAGTAAAAGATTTACAGGAGTTTAGAGAGAATGCAAGAGGGTCTATAGTAGCATCTGATATGTTGTGTTCAGTTCAGATTTCTCCATGTAAGAGATCTGATTTGCAACTAGACTGCAGAGTCAAGGTTGATCCAGTAATAAAAAAGTATCCTGCAAATTGTGTGAGGGGACAGACCTTGACTTGTCTTCCAAAACTTCTCAAATTCAGGGGGTAGAAAAAAATTCTTTTGGCCAAATACCTAATCATTCTCTTCTGTGAGGTAGGACTCACTACCACTTAAACCCTAGAATTTCTATTCTTCAGGTGCCAAACATCAATACAGTTGTCAGGGAATGTAGAGAGGGAAAGATAGCAAGAAAAGTCAACATAACTGCTAATGGTTTGGATGTACAGAGTACAGTTGACTATGGGAATAGTGAGGGAAGACAGTCTTTTTTTTTTTTTTTTTTTTTTTAATATTCCTTAAGGACAGAAGATAAATTTCTTCAAAACTCTGTCTCCCTCACAGGGTATATCCTCCTCTAACAGATATGTATGTGTTAGGATTACCAGTGTTTGTGAAGCTGGAAATTATAGTAGATTTTTATTATACACCTGATATGGAGACACTTAACTTATTCTTTATTTCTGTTGGCAATTTATTTCATTGTAGCAATGAAGAGGATGAACCTGAGATTCTCAGCAATGACAGCCAATGGATCTTTTATTTTAGTCTTAGTGTTATCCTTAGCTCCAGTGAAATCATGGTGATCTTGAAATCCATCTGTCACTGGTGTTTAGAAAAGAGCCTGCTTCCTGCTCAATTGAAAGCCTCATTAAGCGCAAGGTCATACAATATGTTTGTTTGTAACTGATGCTGAGTTTTTATATCACCAAGCTTCATTTCAGAATCCAAAGCTATTGGTAAACCAAACTCTACTTTTATTTCAGCCCAAAATTTGCACTCAAATTTATTAAGTTTGTATCAAAAGAGAATGTTTCCAATTTGTCATCCTGTGTTCATGGACACTAGGGTTCTTTGTTTAGTCATTCATGAGTCACAATCAAGCTGTATGTAAACCTCCTCAATGTCTTAAAGATTATTTTTGAACATTTCTGACAATTCAGAGTCTTCTCCTACTTTGAGGCTTCTTTTATCATCTCCTTTATTTTTCTTTCCTTCATCATGATTAAGGTCACATTACCTTCTGATTCATTTCACACTAACCACCCAAAATCACTGCTAACTTTGAAGCCACTTCCACATATTCACAGAGGCAGCCATCTCCTGCTTCTGTCTGTGCTGTCTTACTTATCACTTCTTGGAAGTGTTGCTTTCCATTCATTTTTCTTTATCAATACTGAAATTTACATGATACCCAACACCCTTGTATAACATTTTCTTCCCATGAATTAACAATCAGGTAGAAAAGTGAAGAAGTCTGCCTGCATTTGGAGTCTGTCATTGAAAGATATAGCACAATGTTATGAAGTCAGAAAACAGTCATTAAGACCCATATCTGAGAAGTTTCTAAGAATCAAGTTGGTGATGGATGATCAAGTTAACTAGAAAATAATCATAAATTATTACCTGAAGCATCAAGGTGGTGTTAAGCAGAAGGAGTGTGAAAAAGTTAGGATACAAATCTGACACAGAAAAATATCAAAGATGGTGACAGTATGATTTTAGTTTTCATAGTATCTAGAAGAATATTATGACTGATTGTTGTGGCTTTCATGAATTTTTTTCATTGATCTATGGAATCCATTTGTAAAATGAGTGACAGTGAAATCAAATCTATCCTTTCCATTTCACTGGAATGTTAAATGAATGGAATCAACTTGTACTGGTGAGTTCAATCAAGATTTGTAAATATTTTGAAAGAATGAGAAGGGAGAGGAGAAGGAAGAGGGTGAGGAGGAAGAGAAGGGAAAGGAGGAAAATGGACCATGACTTTTTCTTCCAAACTACTAGAAGGAAGGCTGCAGGTATTTGAAAATAAGATTCTTTTTAACTTTCTTTCTTTTGAAAGTCACTGTGAATGGATTTATTGATGACAGCTTCTGTGTTCTGCTTGCCTAGGGGTAAAGAAGAAAGTACCAGATTACTAAGAGGAGAGAAAAAATGATATAATGAAGCAAAAATACAAGAAAACAGCTGAAAAAATGGGAACAACTGAAATCTTGCAGGCTAAAACTTCCTTACCAGATTTTTCTTATAAGCATCTTTACTTACTTTAAAAAAAAAAAAGATTTATGTATGTATGTATGTATGTATGTATGTATGTATGTATGTATGCATGCACACAGTACGGGGTACAGGCCAGAGGTGCAGGGGCAGTGAGAGGATTGACCAGAGACAGAGTGGGGAGGAGAACAGGCAGACTGATGAAGTACACTGCTGAGGGGAGCAGTGGGTGAGAAAGGAGAGGTCTGCTGCACCATGTGGATCACCTCCGGGGCCAGATCGAACTTGCACTGAAGCCTCTGGGCTACATCTAGCTTGCAATGATGTGTCTGAACCCGTTGTGCCACCAGGGAGGGTCAGCATCTTTACTTACTCTTAAATGGCAAAATAAAGCAGGCTGACTGTTTACGATGGTGTTCATGAGCTACCTTAAGGTAGGTCTGTAGTCCGGCTGAATATTTCATCTTTTCAGCATGAGACTTTCTGGGAAATTTTGAGGATATATGTAATATTTTATCAGCTGTTTTATTCCAAACCACCCTTTTGAGTCAGGAAGGAAAAATCTTGTCTTTTCAGAAGAGCAGATTGGTGTGTCCTTTGGCAGCTGTTGAGACTTATGTAGTGACCCAACAGGCAACTCTGGAAGTGACTTACTCCTTCCAGGGAGGTGTTGAGATCACAGAAGGCCCCCAGCTGAGGCTGTGCTTGATCCTTAGCTCTGAAGAGAGACAGCACCAGATGTTGTTTTCTTCTGCACAGGGACCTATTCATTCAAGCTTCCACTGCCAAATCTAACCGTTAAAAAAAAGAAAAAAAAAGAAAAAAAAAAAGAAAGAAAAGAAGCAACCATCTTCTTCATATATAATATTCAAATCTATTTTAATTAAAATGGATATCTACTTGAATTATTGAAAGAAGGTAGCTCCTTGATCATGAGTGCCTATTTCCAAAGACTGAAGACAGCAGATCTCACCTTCCTTAAGTCCTAATTAAAGGTGATAGTCTGAATTAGCATGTAACTACTTGCTATATTTGTCATAGTTTCAATGTTCTTCTTCTTCTTCTTCTTTTTTTCTTACTTAAAGAAAACACAAGAGCCCATACTCTCCTCAGAAAAGAGCAGCAGATATGTTGTGGTCTGGGGGATTCCTAAAGATATAAATGGAAATGGTGGTAATTTTTTGAAAGCAATAAAGGAACCACATTTGAATTTTCCAAGCATTTCTTTTTCTCCTTTAATCTGTAATCAAACACTCATTATTCAATGTCACTCATTTATTTATAAAACAGTTGGATGGCTCCTGGTAACTAGGCTGCTTTGAAATTTGCAGCTTCTTTTCTAATGAACCAATATTTAAAGAACTAAAAAAATAATGGAGAAAGCAGATGAGATTGGTTCAGGTTATTCATTACCTACGTCAGTCACACCATCAATAAATCAGCTGTCCCAAGGCATGAAATAGCCTCACTAGAGCTTCAATTTGACAGGCTACATCCAAGAAGAGATGGGATTGCAAGAAGCAGAAATTTCTCTACAAACCCTTCAAATAATATTCCTTAGTAAGCTACAGTTCCTGGGATATTTCAAAAATGCACAAAGGACTTGGACAGAGTGGGCAGATAATATATTTGCTTTTGTCACTGTTGCTGCTCTTGATACTCTCTACCCTCTTTCTCCTACAGGTTCTTGTTTCTTTGCTTCAATTTCCCAACTTTATTTCTTCTTTTTTTTTTCTGATAACATAGTCAGTGCTCTCAGTGAGATTATGAACCAAGTCAGAACAAACTCCTCCTGGGTGGAATATTACAGGATGTTGCTCCCAAAATCGTTTAAATTATAGTTACCAGAGAGGTGACCCTCTGTTCCAGTGCTAAAAGGTAAGTGCTAAGCCAAAAGTAGTAAGCCAATAACCGTTGTTCACATTACTATTGGCATTGTGGAAGTAGGATTCAGCCCCTCAGGCATCATTACCATTGTACCCCAGCCAGCAAATCACCCATAATCCACAACAACAGTCTATTGTGTTCCTTCTCTGCTCTCACTCCTTCCCCTCTGAATGATTCAGTCCTGTCATCACTTTTCAAAGGTTAGTATTTAAACTTGTATTTAAACAGTTTAGTTTCTCTATATTTTCACATATGAGTGAAACTATCCAGCGTTTATATTTCTTCTTCTGAGTTATTTTCACTTAGTGGTATCCCTTCAAGCTTCATCCTTGTTGCCAAAAATAGCATACATTTATCTTTTTGATCAATGAGTAATATTCCCTGGCGTCTATACCCCATGTGTCTTTTTGATCCACTCATTTGTTTTGGGGCATTTAAGTTGTTTCCATAATTTAGTTGTTATAGACCACACTGCAGTAAATATGGTAGTGTGACTTTCCACTCAAATTTGTATTTTTGAATTTTTCTAAGATGTTTGACAGTGGAATTACTGGGTCATTATGTCAGGTCTCCATTGGGAGACTACCATACTGTTTTCCATAGGGGTTAGACCAGTTTACTTTCCCAACAACAGTGAAGGAATGTTTCCTTTTAATCCACATGAGAAGAACGGAATATTTTTACAAAGTCATAACATAGAGACAGAATCATAATTGTTTCTGATGTCCTAGTTCTAGATGCTAACTGCTTTCTGCTTCTTTCTATAGTCCAAGTACACAAGTCGATAAAGTTCTCCTTTTTTAAACAATTTTAGCCTTGCAACCAGAATCCTGAGTAAAACAATGACTTCAAATATAAAGTGTTTCATCTCCCTGCTCTACTGCATTTGAATTTTTATTTTCTTTAGCACATCATTATAGAAGTTTGCAAATCTATATCTGGGGGCTTTCTATTGCTTCAGGTTCCTTCTAGCTGTATCTAAAATTGGTTCAGGGTAAAAGCTGAGATTTTTTTTTTGTAGAGTCTTAGTTTTAAGCACTCATAGAGAAAAGAACTTCTGTTTTCTGTAGCAGATATTGAAAATACCTTTGCCATATTCCTCTGAATGTACTGTTTATGTGCTCTGTCTGACCTCTTCTAATTGCTAATATCTACACCTACTCAAGCACTTTAGAGAGCTGTTGTTTTCACATACAGACTTGTTGGAAGTAGCAGCAAATTGCCAACTGCAGGCGTAAGCCTCACTAGTGATGAGGGGAGCTATATAAACAGGCCCAAGGTGCCTCATCTCTTAGGCGTCATAACGTGTAGTAATGGTTTAGGCATTTCTCAGTGTTTCCCCATAAGTTGCACTCCAGTTACCCACTTTGGGAATTACCTAACAGTAGACTCATTTATCTTCCTTTCCTTCCATGTGTCTCTTCACTCTTAGCCAGAGTTTCATAAATCTCCTAAATAAGCAACTTGCACATAAATCTTGATCTTAGAATTACTTGTAGGAGAATGCAAGCTTAGACAAAACTTAAGAATCAAAATAAAGAAAGTATTGTCCAGAGAATATAGTTTGCAATTCTCAGGATAGGGATCTGGAAATTAGTATTCTAAAATCAAGAATTTTGAAGAAGATGAGGGGATTAGACACAGTTTTATATTAGAAAAAGTCCTTTCTTATATA
Source organism: Condylura cristata (assembly GCF_000260355.1). Lineage (NCBI taxonomy): Eukaryota > Metazoa > Chordata > Mammalia > Eulipotyphla > Talpidae > Condylura > Condylura cristata. The sequence continues at coordinate 62,493,093 of NW_004567108.1, read as the reverse complement.
GTTAAATGACTGCTAACAAGTTTATCAATATTTTCAATAGAGAAAAGCAAGTCTTTCAATGATGCTGGGTTAACTAGCTACCTACATGTTAATAATAATATATTACTAAAGGATATAATGGAAAATATGATGATAAATTTGTACCACGTACAAATATTTATTCAAAATAGACCATAGACCTAAATGTGAGAGTTAAAAGTATTTTAACTTTTCAGAGGAAATCATAGGTATAAATCTTTATGATATGGAGTAAAACAATCAGTTTTGCTCAGTTACTAAAATAAAAGTAACAAAGTAAAAAATGTATGATGGAAATCATTAAAATTAAAAAACATATTTCTATCATCAAGAAACTGAAAATATAACCTACAGGATGGGATAAAATACTTACAATTCATGTAATTAATAAGGAACTTTATTCAAAGCTAAAAAGTATTTCTTACAACTCAAAGATTAAAAAAAAGCCCTCAATTTAAAATAACTATCATTTTTTTAAATATTTGTCTAAAACGATATACAAATAGCTAATAAGCATAAGAAGAGATGCTCCTGATTATCAATTATGAGGGACTTGCAAGTGAAGACAATAATAAGAAAACTCTATAACCAAAGGATGGCTAAAATCAGTATCATGAACAATAAATATGTTGGTAATGATATGGAGGAGCTGAAACCCTCATACAATGTAAGTGGAAATGGAAAGGGGTGCACCTACTTTAGAATGGCTTGGCATTTAAAATATATATATATATATAGAATGGATGGTTTCATTCATAGCAGGACTGTAAGGGATCAGGAAAAAATATATATGTGTGTGTATATATATATAGCAATTGTAATAAAATTAAAAAGAACATCAACTAACAACTATAAACCAGAGACACTCTATAGGGGAAGAGAGGGTAACAGGACTGGAACTGGGGTGGGAAGAACACATGGGACTGTGGTGATGGAACATGAGTGAAGTGGTGGTGGGAAGTGCATGAGTATTATAATCAAAATGAACAAATGTACAAAGTGAAGAATGATGTGAAAATAAATTTGTAAACATAATTCAACAAAAGAAGAAAAATTGAACATAGAATAAACACAACAGGACTCAGCATTTCTGTCTCTAGTTTAATACCTAAGTAAATTGTAAACACATATCCACACACAAAATTACACACAAATTATTACAGCAACGTTATCCCATAGCATCCAAAAGCTGAAACAATCTAAAAGTGACTTTCCGTCAATTAATAAATAAATAAAGAAGGTATGACAGGGAAATGTTATTTGTTCATATGAAAGGGATGTGCTGAAACATACTATAATAGAAATAAACCTTGAAAACATACATGAAAGAAGTCAGACACAACATGTCCATATGTTAGTGTGTCTACCTGGGACTGGACAGAAGGCAAATGGCAAGAGACTGCTAATGGGAATTGGGTTTCTTTATGGGATGATGAAAACCTTCCAGTATTAGATAGTAGTGGTGGTGGTACAGTCTTGTAAATATAAATGTATTTTAAATTGTATAATTTTAAAAGGTAATTTTGCATTGTGTGCTTTATTTCTATTTCTTTTAAAGATCTATTTATTTATGCATACAGACCTGGGGTACAGGCCAGAGGTGCAGAATTGAGGGAGACAATACACCAGAGACAGAGTGGGGAGCAGAAAAAGCATTTTTTTTTAAAGATTTATTTATTTATGCATACAGAACTGAGGTACAGGCCAGAGGCTCAGGGGCAGTGAGAGGATTCACCAGAGACAGAGTGGCGAGCAGAGCAGGCAGATCAACAAAGTACACTGCTGAGGGGAGCAGCTGGCGGCTCAGGAGAGTTCTGCCACGCCATGTGGTCTCCTCCAGGGCAGGCAGGAATCGAACTCATGTGGGAGTGACTTTAGCTTCTCAGTGCAGTGCTTTAACCCGCGGCGCCACCAGGGAGGGCCAGAACAAGCATATTTGACCAAGTACACTGCTGAGGGGAGCAGCAAGTGAGCTTGGAGAGGTGTGCTGCACTGTGTGAGTCACTTCAATGCGACTGCTGCTAGCTTGTTAGTGTTGCACTTTTAACATGTTGCACCACCAGGGAGAGCCCAACTGTGCATTTTAAATGAGAAAATTTTTTTTAATTTATTTATTTATGGGCCCTCCCTGGTGGCGCAGCGGGTTAAAGCACAGCACAAAGAAGCTTAAACCACTTCCGCATGAGTTCACCTGCCCTGGAGGAGACCCACATGGCGAGGCAGATCTCTCTTGACCCGCCCACTGCTCCCCTCAGCAGTGTACTTCGTTGATCTGCCTGTTCTATACCCCACTCTGTCTCTGGTGAATCCTCTCACCCTCCGCATATGGCCTGTACCCGAGCTCTGGGGTATAGGCCAGAGGTGCAGGGGTGGTAAGAGGACTCACCAAACACAGAGTGGGAGCAGAACAGGCAGATTTACTGAAATATACTGTTGAAGGGAGCAGGGGTAGACAGGAGAGGTCTGCCTTGCCATGTGGGTTAGCTCCCTGGGCTGAAGGGGTTTCAGCTAGCTTCCTGCTACTGTGCATTAACCTTATGCACCACCAGGGAGGGCCCTTAAAACAGTAAATTTTATAGTGTGTGAATTACATATCAAAAAAGTTACTATTAATATAAAACAATAAAAGAATCAGTTTTGGCTTCAAAATCCCCAAAATCAGGCCCTACCTGGTGTTGCAATGAGTTAGCAAGCTAGTGGCAGCTGCTTCAGTGAGTTTGATCCCCAGCCCTGGAGGTGACCCATATTACAAAGCAGATCTCTCCTATCTTGCCTGCTGCTCCCCTCAGCAGTGTACTTCGTTGATCTTCCTGTTCTGCTCCCCACTGTTTCTGGTTAAGCATCTCACTGCCCCTACACTGCTGGCTTGTACCCCAGTTCTGTATATATAAATATTTTAAATTCTGTATATATAAATAATTTAATTCTTTAAAAAAATTAAGAGGACGAGATCTTTTTTTAATTGTTATTAATTTGTTTATTTTTTTTTAAAAGGCAAGGCTAGAGAAGGGGAAAAAAATACTGTTTACATAGACCTCTGAGAAAATTTGAAAAGAATTTGTATATGAACTGCTGATTTCCTTTATCATAAAAGTTACATGAATTAATTAAAATTTTTGGAGATTACAAGGTAATTCCAAAGGAAAAAAGGATCTTAGATAACAGTCAACTTGTATAACTAGAACTAATCTAGCATAACCAATCTTGTATAACTAATTGAACTTGTGTTTAAATCCTATCACTGCCATTTAGTAATTTATTCAGTGTCAGTAATAATAACTATACTGACTTTTGGATTTGTTTTGCCATGAGTGTTGTGTGAACTAAGCACAAAACATGTCTATTCACCACAGAAATACAGAAAAATAGAAAGATAAACTCTCTCCACTAGAGAGTTTGCATTCTGGCAAAGAAAACAAGTAAAGTAAATAAACAAGATAATGTTAGTCTGTGAAAAGTGCAATAAGGGAAAATGACAGATGTGTATTGTAATATAATAATAAGAAGAGATAATTTTAAACCAGGTGGTACATAAAAGCTATTTGAAAAGATATTTGAGAAATGGAAAGAAAAATAAGGAAATTTTGATGTGAAGACATCCAGAAAACTTTATATGAGAAATGGGATCTTATGTGGAAAATGTTTCAAGTGAATTTGGCAAATGGTGCTCATTATCATTAGTGCAAATCATGCTACTTCCCCCAAACCTGATTTTTATGAATGGCTGCAACAGAGTGCGATATGACTGTGGTAACCTTCTCCATAGAGAAAACCAGAGGGGACCCGATTGCTGTAGTCATCAGGCCAGTGACCTCTTTGGTACTGCTCCTCTCTGTGCATTCATCTTGTAAGAGATTCCTTCAGAAAGAACAGATTTCTTTAGGAAAGAAGAGTCAGTAGGAAAGGCTGTGGTCTTCTTCCTACCAGTTCATTAAAGGATATAACTGTACCAAAGAGTACAAAATCTGTGCATACATTTTCAGTTAAAATTCACCAGCATATGGAAAAGATCATGCTTAGTGAGATAAGCCAGAAAGAGAAAGAAAAATACCGGATGGTTTCACTCATAGGAGTAAAATAGACCAGGTGAGAAAATAAAAATAATGAACAACCATATACCAGAGACATTTTGCGGGGGTGGAGTGAGGAATGGGATCAAAAACGGGGGGTTGGGGAGGGAAATGCACGGGATTATGGTGATGGCACACGGGTGACTTGGTAATGGGAAACCCACGGGGATTACAATTGAGATGGAAAAAAAAATGTACAAAATGATGTAAAAATAAACTTTTGTAAAATAAAAAAAAAAGTCAACAACAAAAAAAAATTCACCAGCATAGAGGACTTCCGGAAGATGGTGGCAGGGTAAAGATGCCGAGATCACTGCATCCAGGCTTGCATAGGAATTGGGGACTGAAAACGGACTATAGACTTACTTACTGCAACTTTCAACCCAAACGAAAACACCCTGGACTCACTAGAAGGTAGATAACTGAGGGGGAATCTGGGATTGGGGAGTTCAGGGAAAACCCAGGAGCCTGGAAGTTTGGAGGGCTGCAGGAGCCTCTTGCCCTGCGCTAAACCGGGGAGGTGAAAGGAGACGCTCAGCTCAGTGAGTGGAGCCCAGGCTTCAGAAAGACCCCATCGGGAGCACGTGGGCGCCACACAAAGCCACTGATCAGCTCAACCAGCATGGGAACCGGCAAGATGGTGGCAGAATAAAGATGCTGAGACGACTACATCCAAACTCGTGTGGGATTATGTAGAAACAGACTATAGACTTACATGCTACGAGTTTCAACCAAAATGAGAATGCCCTGAATTCACTAGAAGGAAAATAATCGAGGGAGAACCAGCGATTGGGGAGTTCCCATAAGGGAAGTCACACAAGCAGGATTAGCTAAACCCTGCAACTCTGATAGGGGAACGCCAGCGGCTTCCTACTTGCATGGTTCCTTTGAAAATCTAGGCGCCCAGACTCCAGGAAGTGCTGCAGAGGGAAACTGCCTGTTGCTGCAGCTGTGGCTGCTCTGCAGCCTTTTATCCCAGCCTTGCTACAACCCTGGAGATAAACTGAGACAATTCAGCTAGGGAGAGGAAAACAAATTGTGGGAAAAGGCTGCAGCTCGGAACCAGAGATCTGAGGATACCTGTTCCTGTTGCTTACCTTTACCCCAGCAGCCCCCACAAAGCCCTGGATATAAACTGAGACAACACAGCTAGGTGAGTGGATCCCAGGCTGCAGGGGCTGGGGTGGGGGGGAAGGGAAGGGGAGGACGGGACAAAACCACAGGCCCAACTCTAGGATAATGTAGCAATTTTAACAATCTTGCATGGGCACATTCAACATAGAGAGGCCCTAGGAAGTGCCTCAAATGGGCAGAATTGCTAAGGGGTCTACCTGCTTACCACATCTATCCACAAAAACTGTGGTAAAACCCTGGAGTTAAAGAGATAGAGCTGGGCTCTATGAAAGGACCTCAGGCAGTGGGGAGGCACTGCTCAGGGAAGGACTATTTGGACTAAACAAAAAGAGCCCTGAAAGCTCAGAGGGAGGACTGGCAGCCTACTTAGCTGGGAGGATTTCAGCCCTCTGGCACTCCCCTGCACTCCTGTGGGGAGGGGGCAATCCCAACCCCACAACAGAGGCCCAAAGACTTGGGAGCCAGAAAAGCTCACAGTACTTAGAGTGTAAACAAAGCCAGCTACCAACTCAGCCAAAGGCCCAGCTCCAGGGAGAACTAAAACACTTCTAATATATCATAACCAGCACAGGCACACCAAGCATAGAGGGAACCTGGGACATCTGAAGGCTACAAAGATCAACGGACACCTTCCAGAAACAGGGCCTCAACGTGTTACTAGAAGAGGCTGAACAGCACAAGAGACCCCTGACTATTACCATCTGAGACAACAGATAAAATTACACGCAGTGGGGGCTGGGCAAAATAACACAACTCAGAATACCCTCCACAACTGAAGTGTCTGGAAGTCCCTCAGCTATTCCAGAAAGAACATCCAAAAAAAAAAAATGCCGGTCAATAATAGCAACACTGTATCCCAACGAATAGAAAGTATTAGAAAATACACAACAGGGAAAAGAAGACAAACAAATAT
>NW_004567108.1:62479257-62482441 GCF_000260355.1 Condylura cristata | reverse complement strand
ATAGCAGGAGTATAATGGACCAGGCGAGAAAATAACAAAAATAATGAACAGCCATGTACCAGAGACATGTTGTGGGGGTGGAGTGGGGAATGGGATCAAAAACGGGGCGGGGGGTGGAAGGGAGGGAAATGCATGGGACTATGGTGGTGGCACACGGGTGACTTGGTAATGGGAAACCCGCGGGGGTGACTTGGTAATGGGAAACCCGCGGGGATTACAATTGAGATGGAAAAAAAAAATGTACAAAATGATGTAAAAATAAACTGTTATAAAAAAAATTCACCAGCATAACTAATACTTAAGAACCCAGAGTTTTCTGTCCATCGAAGAGTAGCATTTGGACTACATGAGAGGTCAGAACACGATCATAGAAGATCTCAGAACTTCCAGATATTTCCTTAGATATTACAGGAAAAGCCCCAGCAAGTGGGATGGAAGGAACTCATTTAACTAAACCAGTTTAATCTGTATATGTTTCTTGCTATTTGACACTTTGTATGTTTCTTGCTGTTTAAGATGATGGGCTTTCTTTACCAGGAGGAACAATTATCTTCTATGAATCTCAGGTTGACATGCTATCTACTCAAAAGGGAAGATTGTTTCCTTTGTACTTGCTAATTAGAATCTTACAGACAGCAGGGATGGGGACAGTGAAGTTTGTTCATGAGCACCAAATGAATAGCAACCTTTAGTTGCTTGTGTACCTACTGGAAGAAATTTTGCCTTTTCAGCAACTTTCCATGGGCATTTTCATCCATTTCTTGCTTTTGCTGAGTTGTGAGTCAGGAGTGAGCGCTACTATGCTGACTTTGGCATCAGTTTTAATGTAATCTTTCCTTTAAATACAAAACACTAGAAAGAAATCTGCATATTACTGTGTGTTTGTGGAAATCAGGGATGAAAGCTATGAGGTTCTAAAGAAGATGATGTATTAATTCAACCCATAAACATGTGAAGAAATTCATGGTAAAAGATTGGAAAAATGAGCCAGAAATAAACTCCCTATGTACTCAGAATAGAATTGAAGTTACAGCCAACTACGGATACTTTATGAGCCTGTATCTTAATAATAACCACTTAACACCCAAAAAATGTATATATGACCATAGTTTCTGAGAAATATACTATTCTTAGAAGTTTTGATTTTGTGCAGTAACTATGTTTCATCTTAGCATATCGGTGTGAATTTTAGAGATTGAGTTTCTAATATGACTTGAAATTAAAATTGTAGTACTCCTATTTCATTATGTTATTAGCTTTATAAATGAGAGTTGCTGTTGTAGTGTACTTTTATCTGTATGCTTGGGTGGAAGTACTTGGTGAAAGATCTATTCAAGTGGCAGGCTTACATAAATGAATGTAGAGAGAGTCATTCTAAGGATTTTCAAGACAGTTTCAGCTTTTCTTTCTACAAAAGCAGCCATAAAACACAAGTATAAACTCTGCCATCACACGTGATTAATTAGTCTAGTTCTTTTTACTGAACATGGTCCATGGCTTGGATCATAAGCACAAAGCAAAGTGATCTGTGGGCTTTATTTAAATTGGTAGAAGCATCTCAGCTGATATGCTGTATCGTCAAAGTGACCTTTCTTGTGACTCACATTTGCAACAACTTACGAAAACAGTTCCATATGTCAAACTTCATTTCTTTCAATTTTCTCCTGGTTGAAAATTGACACTAAAGATGTTTTGTCTTTCAGAACATTTTCCTTTGGGAGCCAAAGGCTTGATGATGTATAATCCTTCCTGAAGGTTTTATGGCAAGGCCTCACAAAGCAAACATTTTTTTCTCCTTATTTTATATCACCCTGACAAACAGAAATGCTGAGCCATTTAATTACAGAACCTGCCTGACACATCCAGAGAGTCAAATAGTCTGGCAGCATGTAGTTGAAGGGGAAAAATGCACTGAATTCCCAGAGTTACTTGTCAAGACAGTGACACCAAGGAAACTAGTAAATAACCTGGAAGGCCCAACACTGGAGGCTACAGTGTGCCAGTGTAGTCCCCCCAACACCATGTCAGCACCATTAGCTCTGCAACATCACGTACCATGATGCTGGGACTTTGAGCTTCAGGCTGACCAGGTGAGAGCTGATGGGTGTCACAAGAACAAAGGTGCAGTGACAGGCCAATGTCACTAAATAACGCAGTGAGCTTGTCTGTGCTTTAGAGAGACTCTGAATTCAGAGCCTGTTCTCATAATTCCCAACAAACACAAAGAATCTACACAAATGAAATTGGCTATCCCTGCCAAAGTGTGGCAGGTTATCCCCAAGACTACACATGACGCTAGACTAAGATATTATATCCTATAGTGTTTTATACCTCCGACATAATCAAAATGTCAGTTTATCTTTATATGATGTCCTGTTCCCCTTTTAGAACAGTTAGTCCCTGTGATTACTTCTGATCCACTACTGTAATAGTTGAAGTATGAAAGTTACTCTCTTAATTAGTTTGTACACTTTGAAATCCCCCTTTTTTTATGTCAGTAATATAGCAAAAAAAAAAAGGGGGGGGGATGAAAAAATCAGCTGTTCTGATGCAGATGCTGTTCTAAGTACTGGAATTGAATACTGGAAAAAATAGGCAAGGTCACCATCTTGGAGGAAATTAAATTCAGGATGAGGGATGGAAGATAGAAAATAAACATGTACAAAGACAAACAAAATTATTATGACATGATAAATACTAGGAACAAAATAGTAGTCAGGATGATCAGAATGATTGTAAATGGTGAGGACTTTCTCAAGTTAGCCAAGGAAGTTCATATTGAAGGGATTTTTAAAAAATATAAATATATATTATACACAAGCATACAGATAAATGAAGTTCCACTATTTTACTTCTCAATAAGACAAACAAGATCCTTTATGTATAACAGCTTCACAAAGCCTACAAATTAAGAAGAAATGCCAATATTAACAAGAAAACACAATATGAATGCTCAATGCATACTAGGAAAGAAAAATCTAAAAGTAGAATCAAGGAAATTATATTCATAAAAACAACTACAGTATTGAAGTGCTTAGGATTTTTTTAAAAAATTGCTTATTCATACAGAACTGGGGTACAGCCCAGAGATGCGGAGGGTGATAGAACCCACCAGAGACAGAGTGGGGAGCAGAACAGGCAGATTGATGAAGTACACTGCTGAGGGGAGAAGACCACAGGTCAG
>NW_004567108.1:62476960-62478202 GCF_000260355.1 Condylura cristata | reverse complement strand
CCCCACTCTATCTCTGGTGACTCCTCTCACCACCCCTGAACCTCTGGCCTGTACTCCAGCTCTGTATACATAAATAAATAAATCTTAAAAATAAAAAAAGGGGGGATCTATAGAAGACAACACTAAGAAAGCGAAAGGCCAATCCCAGAGTGGGAATAATTTTTTTTTTACAAGTCGTATATCCAATAAATATTGTATATCTTGTATAACTTATGAAGAAGACTTACAACTGAGTAATACAAAATATCCAATTCAAAATAAGAAAATAATTACATATGAATGGAAACAAAAATTCCTCAACACTATTAGACATTACGGAAATAAAAATTCAAACCATATTGAGATAGCATTACATTTATCATTCACTAGAATGATATAAAAGAAAAAGAAAATCAAGAGTGCAGAAATGTGGAGGAACTAGAAGACTTACCCAGTGCTAGTAGAAATGAAAATTGATACAACACAGAGGAAGACAGTTTTAGGTAGTTTTGAAATTTTTATATATATACTTAATTGTGTGATTCAGAAATTTTACTCCTAGCGATCATCCACGAGAAATGAAAACATGTCCACATAAAGATTTTTTCACCAATGTTATGGTAAACAATCATAATATCTATGAATTGGTAAATGGCTAAACAAAAGGTAGTATATCAAACAATGGGTTACTTCATTAAATGTTAAATTACTAATTTATGCAAAAGGAATGTACTTCAAAACACTTTGATAAATGAAAGAAGCCATACAGGATTTGCAGGTAGATAAAGCTGACTAGTAATTGCTTGGGACTAGGGTAGGAATGGTGACTGACTAAAATCATTCAAGAGAGAAGGTCTTTAAGTTACAAATGTCCGTAATAGAATTGTAATAACTGCATAAAGTGACTAAAAATTGACTAGTTATATGTTTTATAATGTATACATTTTACAAAAACACTAGTGTAGCTTGATGAGATATGCTTATTGTAACATATTTAAAAGAGCTAAAAGCTGGAAACAAACTAAGTGCCCATAGATAAAGAAGTTGTCATACACACACATACAGAGTAATATTATAAAAATATAAAATAAATATTAATAAAGATAAAATCCTATAGTTTGTAGCAACATGGTTGGACTTAGGCAGGACTATGCTAGTAAAATAAGCCAGACAGAAAAAGGCAAATACTGTATGATTTTATTTACATGTACATAGAGAAAGCAAAGAAACAGGTGAATAAATAAAACGTAAGTAAACATTTGG
>NW_004567108.1:62459857-62476690 GCF_000260355.1 Condylura cristata | reverse complement strand
TTTTAAGGTGAATTAGTGGGTGAGGGATAAATCTGGACATTGAGCAGTGACCTGAATGTACTATACACACACTTTGATTCTCAATCATGCATGTGTGAAATTATATTCTAATTAATATTGCTTCATTAAATAAACAATTAAATAAGTACTTTAGCACTATTCTAAATTAATAACAGATAAGTTTTGTGATGCCAATTATACCTTGATAAAGCGATCACAAAAAAATCACATGGCATTATTGCCTATAGTTATAATTGTAACCTAAATGTTAACTACTAGTTAAATTATTTTCACTGAATAATTTTAGTTTTATTTTTTAGTTTTTATTAATTTTTATTTTCAAATTAGAATAACAATGAAAGTTTTTATCCCTTTTCATAGTGATGCCAATGTCCCTGCTTTATATGACTTCACCTTAAGTGGCTTTTCCCAGTACCAGTTATCCCTACATAATGGTGAAGTTTTATATGTATTACCCCAGAGTGTACCATATCAATTAGAAATAGTTTAAAATATATATGATACAAAACACAATATACAAGAATGTAAAATGACCTTTTTTTTTTGGTTGCTTTTGTTTAGGTAATAAGAAGTTGAAATCATTAGATTCAATGGCTGAACACAGACCCTAAGGGTTTCCTAGCTACAGGCATTATCAGATAATAAGTGATAAAAGTGCAATAAGAAGGGAGGAAGCAATCACAAGAAACAATGAAAAATGTCCTTGGTAACTCAACCAACATTTTGGATATATGTCATTAATCAGAATTGAATAAATTGACTACCTCTGATGGTGGGAGATTTTAAAGAAGATACTATTTTCTGGACTCTAATGAAATGGACATGGACGAAAAGATTAAAAATTTATCAGCTTGGGCAATAGTAAGTTAGTGTGACTGGCTTAAGTAATGCAAATGGGGAACATCAGAATAGGAGATAACTGGATGATGATCCAGGAATTAGAATGTTATGGGTAATTCATTATTTTGATATTTGAATTAGGTATGTTTATTAATTTTTCTTTTAATTATATGTGTGTGTGCATTATTACATCATTGCTCATTTTCATACAATGCATTCTGTAAGCTTTTTCCTTTCTGGTCCATTTCCCATAAAATTCCCACCACTAATTTAGTCATGAAACATCACCATAGTCCCTTGTGCTCATTTCTCCCTTGTTTTGATTCCTCTACCTCCCCTTCCCTGGCAGAATGTCTCGATTTATAGTTGCCTGCTAATTTTTACTTATTATTTTTTTCCTGATCCCTTAGTTGATTCCCTTATATTCCTCTTATAAGTGAACCCATCTGATATTTTCCTTTTTCCTTCTGGCTTAATTCACTGAGTATAATCCCTTCTAGCTCCATATATGTTTAAAGACACATCCCCCATAGCAAAGAAAGTAAAGGGAAAGATGAACAGCTTGGATCACACCAAACTAAAAAAGCTTCTGTTACAGCAAGAGACACTAACTCAAACAAAGACACATTTTCTGATTGGGAGAAAATTTTTGCACCCAATAAAACTTCTAAGGGACTGGTCCTCACTGGTGGTGCAGTGGGTTAAAGCACAGCACTAAGAAGCTTAAGCCACTTCTGCATGAGTTCGATTCCCGCCTGCCCCGGAGGTGACCACATGGTGTGGCAGCCCTCTCCTGACCCACCCGCTGCTCCCCTCAGCAGTGTACTTTGTTGGTCTGCCTGTTCTGCTCCCCACTCTGTCTCTGGTGAAGCCTCTCGCCACCCCTGAGCCTCTGGCTTGTACCCCAGTTCTGTATGTACAAATAAATAAATCTTAAAAAAAAAAAAAAAAACTGCTAAGGGACTGATCACAAAAATCTACAAAGAGCTCACATGACTCAACAAAAACAAACTATAAAATCAAAAAATGGGCAGAAGAGCTAAGCAGACACTTCTCCAAAGAGGAAATACAAATGGCCATGAAATATATGAAAAAAGTTTTTCACCATTGATTATAATCAAAGGAATGCAAACCAAAACCACAATGAGATACCACATTATGCCAGTGAGAATGGAACATATTAAAAAACAGGAAACAGTGAATGCTGGTGAGGCTGTGGAGAAAAGGAACTCCACTTCTGGTGGGAATGTAGACTGGTCCAACCACAATGGAAAGCTGTGTGAGATTCCTCAAACTACTGAAAATGGAGCTACTATATAACCCAGCAATTCCACTCCTAGGAATCTACCCAAAGGATACAGAAAATATTACTTTGAAAGGATATCTGCACCCCTATGTTTACTGCAGCACTATTTATAGTAGATAAAAAATAAAAACAACCCAAATACCCAAAAATAGATGACTGGATCAAAAAGACATGGTGTATACACACACACACAATAGGATACTATTCAGCAATCAAAAATATATATTCATGCTGTTCACAGAAACATGGTAATTCATTTTTGTATGGAAACAAAAATGTGGAAGAAACTCTCGTATCATTTTAAATGCAAAAATATGATTATATGAGGGAAATAATTCCATGAAGTCAGTCTAACATTATAATTGTATATATAAGGAATTTGTGTTGCAGAAAGATAACCTGATTTGCCTAAAGCATCCAACAGAAATCTAGCAGCACATAAAGGCCAGTCCATAGCTTGAATCATAGTATAGCCCTCCACATAAATTATGATGCCCTTTAATTATCTTTAAATTTGAACAAATTAAACTATATCCATTGACTATAAATTTGAGTAATTATTTTGTGAACCTTACATGAAATTATTGCTATTATGAACAAATATCTGAGAGGTTGTACAGATGTTTGATTTCTGAAACAGAGTGAGAAGGATGATACAGTGACCCTCTGCTCATTGTTTCTCTGATGATATTTTCTTTTCTTTACTACTAATGTAAGGGAATTACTTTTTGCCTGTCTTTTCAAGTCACCTAGTTGTATCCACAGTTTTGAACACATTTATTGTTTATTAATATCAAGCTGAGTCATCATACCATAAAACTAACAAGAGCTATCAAATATACAATGAAATGAAATGAAACTATCATTGAAACATTCAACTTTTACATGAAAAATTTCTATGTCCTATGGGGCGATTTTTTTGTGGCAAAAAGTCAACAAAATTGAAACATCTAATTTAAAGAACTGTTCTTTAATGTTCTAAGGGTGGTTTTATTTGGAAGAACCATTCCCCCCACCCCATAATTTCCTAAAGGGATTGTAGTTTATTATTTTTTTTAGATTTTATTTTTTAATGTTCTGAGTCCTCTGGTAATTACAATTTTAGTTTTCCTTCAGGAAACCCATTTGCAGCATATTTTCTGTTTCTGATTTAAATTACATTTCTTATTCAGTGCAGTCTAGAGTTCGAAGTAAAAAAGTCACTATTTTTATGCAATGAATGTGAGAAAATCAAGCAGGCAATTAGAGTGTATACAATACAATTCCTTCTTTTTTTGGACTCTGGAGCTTAGATATTACCATTCCATCTAGTATCTAGAATTGCTAACTGTTTCAATTAAGTCCTAGAATAACTAGCCTTGGAATTTTGGAATGAAATGATGAGTAATGAAACCCAATATTCATAAACCTGGTTTTTAGAAGTGTTTATAATTGAGAAAATGTGGTAGCAATTCTTACACTTGCAGACATGACTTTTGTCAGCAAGAAAGTCTATCACAGAATTTTAATGAGAATTGGAGAAATGGTAGAGACATGGAATTAAACATTGCAATGTCAAACCAGAACATTTGAACAACTCAATTGATCCTTCCCATCTTTGTTTCAGAACTCAAACATCTGTATACTTTTCATTTAGATATGTATCCCTAATGGCAATAATTTCATAACTGTTCATAGAATAATTAATTATTCAAGTCTTATAAACAAAGGAAATAATTTAATTGGTTAAAATTCTGAGATTTGAGAAGTATCAATAATTCAACCCAATCCTTACTCCATCATGCAATGGAAATTATTATTTACTCCATCATGCAATGGTAATTACATAATTTCATTGATATCAATATTAAAATGCCATCTCTGGCCCTCCCTGGTGGTGTAAAGGGGTTAAAATGCAGCATTATGAAGCTATGTGGCTACTACAACACAAGTTCAGTCCCTGACCAGTGAGGTGACCCACATGCTGCAGCAGACCTTTCCTGCCTCTCATTTGCTGCTCTCCTCAGCAGTGTACTTCAGTCAATCCAGCTGTTCTAATCCTCATTCTGTCTCTGGTAAATCCTTTCCATCTACCCCACCCATACACCCCCCCCACACACACACACAACACAACTCTGGCTTAAAGCCCAGTTCTTGTATGCATAAATAAGTAGCTTTTTAAAAAAGTAAATTAGGGCCCTACCTGGTGGCACAGCACATTAAAGCACAGCACTAAGAAGCTAAAGCCACTTCAGAATGAGTTCAATCCCGCCTGCACCGGAGGTGACCACATGGTGCGGCAGACTTCTCCTGACTTGTCTGCTGCTCCCCTCAGCGATGTACTTCGTCAGTCAGCCTGGTTTGCTCCCCATTCTGTCTCTGGTGAATCCTCTCACCACCCCTGCACCTCTGACCTATACCCCAGTTCTGTATGAATAAATAAATAAATCTTTAAAAATAAAAAAAGGATCAAGTTTACATTAGAAAGCAAACTGTTATCTTTCTAAATATCAATTCACCTTTTTAGTTTTACTCAAATCACTAAAACCATCAAGTGTACTAAGGAAACTCTATTTCCAGTGAATTCCCATTAGCTCAGCACATTCTGAGATAACACCAGACTTAAATGAAAAGATGGAATATGCAGAACTAAAACAGAAATTTTAAAGGTCAGGGCAAGGACTGTTTTAATTTAGGATAAGTCAATACTTCTTGGACTTTTGTTTTTCATTTTATATACTTGATTTACACAGTCAGTCATTGATTCATAAGTTAAAATCATCAGATAAGGTATGAATTCCAACAAGTTCTGCTTAAACTTTCAGGCTATGACAAAAGAAGAAAAAAATAACAAAATAAATGAGTGTATTGGGTTTTCCCATGGCTCAGAGAATTACTCAAACAATTCAGTAACTTGCTTATGACTGCACAGGTAGTAAGGGGCCAGAACTTAGCTAGTATATGAACAACATACAATCTACAAACTTACTCTCACACATGGGAAACAGTTATTCATACTGAACCCAGATATTCATTTTCTGAACCAGGATGGGCTCTCCCATCTTTCATCAGTACAGTGTTTCAGGCAGGATTTGCAGGCAGAATGATATTCATACCCAGAGAAAATGTGAGTCATTCTAATCTTAGAGATGATCTATTCTAACCTTGTCATTGTACAGATAAAGAAATAAGAGTTCAACAAATTTAAATAAACTTTCTGAGGTAACATATGGAACCCAATGACCACTGTACTCTTTACAAAGCACCACAAGAAGTTGCCAGCAACAATAAACATCAGTGCAAGTGTATTGAATCAGGGAAGAAACAGTCATATCAATGTGAAAAGATAGATATGGCCTGCCATCACAGAACCCTGCCTTTCTATTAAAGATGCGTATAATCTTCTGAACCACTGTTTCAAATTAGGTCCTTCTGCAGATATCTCAGTTTCAAAGGACTTCGTCTTGTTTTGATTAATAAAATAGCCCTGCTGAATAAAGTACACATATATTTGCTGACTACTACATATCCAGAACCCTGCTAGATGGTATAAGCTCAGATGAAAGCAGGTGAGATAAAAATTGGTCCCTGAGCCCCTGCAAGGCAAAGCAGAATAGTTTTCTCCTGCCAAGCAAAGATAAACACAGCCAACAGGACATGGGGATATTATCCTTCCATGGACTGGTAATGGCCTTCAGTTTCTTAGGCAGCTGTGCATAAGCTATGTGCAAATTGTTCAAAATCTACTTAGGGTGTATCATCTTTTCCTCCTTTGTTCCTTTACTTGAAATTCTCCTGTTACCTTTTTAGAAATCATTAAAAGAAAGAAGCAAATCAAACTGGGCAGGATCTATTTTAGTGCAGATGCAGAGTCAGCAAGATGAGCGTAAATGAGTTTGGGGTGGAGCATTTGTGGTACAGAGGGCAATGTTTGCTTTGCTCTCACTTACATTATCTTGTGCAGCCCATTCCTACCTGCCCAGATCCTAAGATGTGACCCCTGTTAGATTCTAAGAGTCTGTTTTGCAATATCTGCTTATTCTGCACTGACAAAGGAGAATTAAATATCTGATAAAGCTCTAGAAACTAGGAAGCTTTTTCTGCTTACCTGGTATTTTAACTCCAATAACTGTAGAGGGAAGTCTTATATTAATTTACTGGGAGCATAACAAATATTCATTGGAAGAATAAAGAGGTCATCTGTGCCTTCTTCGGAATCACTATTACACTAAGAAGTCAGTGTTGTATGTCTGTGCTAAAACCTCTGTATTCTAAAAAGGTTACTTGCAAACAATCCCCTCTGTAGCAAATAACCACATTGCTGTAGAGTAACAGATGTAAATTCTCTTTGATGTTGATTTCCCTGTGTTCTTTTAACTTCAGGGTGTAAACTGAAGCCTGAAAATAAATGCCACAACTATCTAATTTCAATGAAGGAAAGGGAAAGCTCATTAAAGCAAAACCAAACCGAGTAGACCTGTTATCCAAATTTATACCAAGTTGCCCAGACTGGCAGAATGTTTTTTTTACCTTATCCCCACCAAGATGTCTAAGCCAGGCAGCATGTTACAAAGCAGTCAGGAGGACAAAGCTGATTATAATTCCTTAATAATATGAAAAAAAAAATCAAACCCCAGAGTGCTGTATCCTTTAATCAGAGAGATATGTTGTCTGGCATGTTTATCTAGTATCTTCTTAAGTGTGAGCATTTCTCTTCATTTATTCAAAAAGTTTTTGCTGAACATCTATTATGTCCCAGGCATTTAATTAAGCCCTAGAGGTTATAGGAATTAAGGAATGAATGAGTTTGGGAATTTGCCCTCGATAAGTTATAAATCTAATAAAGGAGAAGGACCAAAAAACAAGTAATTATAATACATTGTGATAAATGTACTGGAGAAATGTTTTTCTAATGCAAGATTTTGGGAACATATTTTTAAAAGCTGACTGCAGGCTGAACATTTTTATTTTTGAACATAGTTGGAAAATATGGATTCTTTCACAATAAGAACCATATGTACTAAAATTAAAACTATTAATACAATTAATAGTAATAAGGAACTATCAATAATTATGATTTTATTGTTATTGCTTGTATTGGTGATCAAATGCTGTACTGATAGCAAAATTCTCACATTTTACTATTTAAGAAATTGACCCACAGAATTTAATAAGTTCTTAATATAAAAATTACCTTTACATTAGATGTAAAGAGTTTTTTTTTTTTATTTCAAAGAAAAATACCAACAGGTAGCCAAAGAAACACTACACTGAGAGAGTTCCATGGCTTAGAAGAAACTGAAACATCTCTTGGACATGAAAAATCAATGCATACCTCAAAAATATAACACAGAATTGATTCAAGCTTCATGAAACAGAAAGTGAATGTAAGGAAATGCTTCCAGGCTGTGATCTGGGATGGAGAATACTGATGGAAGGACTACTGGCTCACCCAAAGACAGGGCCAGGAGAAAAAGGGAAATGACATGAAAACATAGACCCTGAGAGAAGCAGAAACTGGGATGCTACACAGGATCCTGGTACCCTGGGAAGGTAAAGAATAAAGGTGGTGCTTTAAATTGCATGCCTCCCCCCCCACACACACATTTTGGGCTTGTATTGACTTCGTGAACTCAGTCTCTGAGCTAGAATACCAACAAAGAGGTATTTTACGTCAGTGACAGGAAACCAAGTCCCTACCCTGTTCTCATGTCTCAGCATTGCAAAAAACAGATTTCAGTACCAACAAAAGTGAGCAAAGGCAGACCAAATCAAATTGTAACCCATGGCAATTAGTGGCTAAAGCCATAACTTGTTACAGGTAGTTCCCCCTGAAGGGGCTTGTTAATAAAAATACAGAGCCTTGGGAAAAACACTAAAAGCTGCTGTTGGTGTGATGCCATGATGTGATGGCTGTGGAAGGCCTGGGCAGTTCTGCATGTGTTACAGGGCAACCCAATGTGAACAGGGCTGCCTGCCTGTGGATCCTCACCTGCGTGCTTAAGATTCAATTATAGTGCAGGCACACACAAAAAGGGTCAATAATGGGTTAATTCACAAAGAGAAAGAAAAAGGAACAACCCAGGGAAAGAGAGAGAGAGAGAGGTTAACTAGAGTATCCTATAGTTCCGCTGACTTGGAACCCTAATAGCACACTGAAAATGCATCAAGAGCCAAGCAACCAGTCACCACAAGGCCAAAGCTGGGGGCTGGGGGATAGAGAGAGAGAAAGAGAAAGAGAGACAGCCTCAGCTCAACCTGGCTTTTCTATATGTCCCCAAAGTCCCAAAATGGTTGCATAGCTTCTCCTTTTGGTATTGCTGGGAATTGTAGTTTCAGTGACTGGGCTAGGGGATGGAGTCCACAAAACCTGTATCTGCAGAGTTTATTCAGAACATCCTTTCCTCCTAAAACAAGCACTTTGTGGGCAAGGGCCACATGGCAGAGGCCACTGTGCACAGCCTCATGAAAGCAGTCATTTCAGAACAATTCTGGTAGGCCTGGCAAAGGAAACAGGAGATCCAGAGAACTGGAAGCCAGGCATCTAACTGACCTATGGTCCTGGTGAAGGAAAAAAGAGACTTGGGAGCCAGGCATCTTGCTAACATATGTAAGTGTGGCTGTTTGTCATATTGTTCAGCTGCTACAGCTGTTGTTTTGAGTGTTGTCTGTCTGGTTCTCTAGTAGGGTATTTTGGCAGTTCAAGGAGTGTCTCTTATTGTGTCTTCTGATGTGTTTGTGATTTGGATACCTACCTGAAGTCTGGCTGTTGCATGTCCACAGTGGTAGGAAGATGCCATCTTAGACAGGTGGCCTATTGTTTGGGAGAGGAGCTCTGAATCTTCAGTTATGAGAAGATATCATTTCAACTGTATTTGTCAAAGACTGGAAAATACTGGACATGGCTTTGGATAAAGTAAATGGCTATTATTTGCCTCAGTAATTATCTTCTTGGTTTGTTAAATAAATCATACCACCACCTGCAGGAAAAGTAAAAATAATTCAACTAAGTTACTCTTATTGATAGTTTTATCTGTTTTTAATTAAAATTTTATTATATTTTAATAAATATATTTATATTTATAGTAAATAAATACATTTCATTTATTTTTCACAGTATGGGATTTTTCACCTTAAGTGCTTCTGTTACAGGCTTGGGCCCCCAAATCTGCTTGTTTTAAATAGGTTCTACTACCTGCCACATCAAGACAACACATATAAGATCGTTAATGGGAAGGGACTTTAATATAATTAGTATGTAACAAGGAAAAGACAAAGAACATAATTTCCAAATCAAACACTCAATGTTTCTATCCCTCATGTGTAGAAGTTTAGTCAAATAGGATTGGCCCAAAGCAAGGCCTGAAAGCCTACCACAAGTCTAAAGCACCTTTTGGTGAGGACCCATAGAAAAGGGTTAGAAACAGTCAGACATGTCTCGGAGGAAAAGAGCAAAAAAATATAAAAGCTAATCACTGTTAACCTCTTGATGGGTCTGTCATTCACATTGTTTTCCCCTATCCAGGGCCAAGAAGTAAGTGCAGTTTCTTCACATCTCTCTGTTCCACATGCTTCCTGCAAGTCTCTTTTTTGCTCTTCATCCTCTTTCTTCCTACTAAGTCTCCTCTACAGCTTCTTCTCACTGCCCAGCTCAACCTCCCCTTATGTGGGGCAGGGAATCTGGAACCTCCCATTTTCCTGGAAACCACCCTGTTACACTACTAATAATTGTAAAAAGAGGAAAATCTAAAGCAACAAATTTAAAAATAATATTATATAGTGTATGGCATCTTGGATCCTCAAAATTGAGCCACAAGGGGAAAAAAAAAAACTCTCCAATACCCAGCACCCAGCTACAAAGACATGGAAGATTATATCTCCCTAAGACAAATAAACCACAAAATTTTGATAAAAGCAAAATCAAAGACAAAAGAAAACACCAAAAGGCAAGTCAAAAGATGAAAGAGAATTTCAAAAATCATATCAAAGAGATGTAACAATAACAGAGGTAAAAAAGCAAATCTTTAAATAAGATAATGAGTGAAATTCAGGATATAAATAAATTGATTGATTGATTTTATATATATATATATATATATAAACACTCTAGAGAAAGTTAAGAAAGCAGAATAGACCAAAGGAAAGATTGGATCAATGACCTCAAATATATTAATGCTGAAAGGAAGCAGATGACAGAAGAGAAAGAAATAAGATAAAAAATATATATAAATAAGCACATCAGGAATCATCTAACAACATAAGGATATGCAACATAAGGAGAGTGCATATCCAAAAGGGGAAAGGACAAAAGGAAATAGACTTTTTGATAATTATTATTATTATTAAAATAGTATGAGTATGATTGTTACTGAAAAAGAAATTTCAAACCTGAGAAAGACTAAATATGCAAGTGCTTGAAGTCAAGAGAACACCAGATTATGTAAATACAAAGAGATTTGTGCCAAAATACTAAGTAACTAAGTAGTGAAACTTACAAGTTTAAGACAAAATATATATATATATTTAAAGCAACTAGAATAAAAAGCACTTAACCACTAACAATTTCATAAGACTACTCACAAAATTTCTACAGACTAGAAGATAATAGCTTGGCATATTCAAAATGTTCAAAGATAAAAGACACTAGTCAAGGTACACTCCCCTGCAGGACTCCCTCAAGGGAGAAATAAAAACCTTCTCAGACAAACAAAATTGTAGGAGTTTGTCAACATTATATATCCCTACCCCCTCCCCCAAAAATGTTAAAAGGAGCCTTCACATAGAAAGCAAATAGAAAAAAATCTACAAAAACCAAATAAGGAAATGAACAGAAAATGTTGGCGATGAGCCATAATATGTTAATCACCATAAATATAAATGGACTGAACTTACCAATCAAGGAACAGGCTAGTTGTAAGAAAATATAATCTCAACTTTCTGCTGACTACAGGAGACACATATAATCTCCAAAGATATGGTATTTATGCACAAGGGGATACAACACAACTATAAAAAATAAATTATTGCCATTTGCAATAACTTAGATGGAACTAGAAGGGATTAAGTTACGAGTTAAATAAATCAGTAAGAGAAAGACAAATATTGATGGTTTCATTCTTAAGTGTAAGAAATTATTCTGTAATAATTTTTGGAAGAAACAAAAGAAAGGATCAGACAATACCCAAAAAACTAACCCCTAGAAATTTGACTATAAAATTGAGGTAACCAGAGTGGAAGTATTTGGGTGCAAAGCAAAGGTAGGAAGGAGATTGACTTAATGGTAGATGGCTTAATGGTGGACGTGATGTGACAAGACTCTTGAAGAAGTATACCCTTAAGTTATACATAGTGTTGTAAACCAACATAACCTCAATAAAAAATAATGAATTTTTAATGTATTACCTTTACGTGAAAACTTTCTTTACTTTGAATTTTTTTCAGGTGTACTCAAATCATTCACACTTTGAAAACTCACAAAGGAATTATTTCTGCCAGCACTTTGTTAAAGGTGATTGAGAAAGAAAAATAAAGTACAGGAATTTGTGACTTCTAAACCAAATCATAAAAAGAGCGGAGGTTGTCATCAAGCCAAAAATACAGACATTCTGCAGCTCTTAGAGGGCTTATGGTTCTCAGGTCTGTCCCAACTGCCTTTGCAGAAGCAATCTTTGGAAAAGAAGTTATGGAAAAGGAAGTGGAAAGAATGGGTAGATTCTATCAACTGAGATGATCTGATTTTCAAAGAACTATTATATGATATTCTTTTAAACCAATTATTCCAAGTAAACCAATTGTTCACAGATTGGTTAGTGTTAGCGCAAGTTCTATTATTTGGGTAATCAGTGTTGGAACTCAAGTGGTGGTTAAGGAAGCTGGTCATCCTAAGATCCAATATGTTAATCAGATTTGTGTGGCACCTTCAAGGAACTGATAAGCAGGCAGTAATGAGTTTTCTCTTCATCATGCCCCTTTTCTTTTCAGACTTGGATTTTATTGAAGGCATATTGCCCTATGACCTTGAGTGCTTTGCTACTATTATTATCTGTGAATTAGGCATTAAAGAGTCAATCTATTTAGTGATGTTAAAGAAATCATAACTTTTTTATGATTTAAAAAATTCCAAACAAATAAGAGCATGAAACCAACTGTTGCAATGAGCACTGTGTAAGTGGTAGATTCAGTGCAGTCCTGGTAGTCTGAAACCTGCTCATTTGATAACCTTAACGGCTGCCTTATAAAACTTGCTGTCACAAGTTCTTTGACCTTGATAGTTGTTTTAAGTCCTCTGTTTCTTTATTTCCTCAGCAATGAAACGTAAGGTTTAGACAAATACAAGCTCATGAAACAGTTGTAGCTGGGTAAGTTAAAAGAATTTCCCAAGCTACACTCCTGAATAATTGGGTTATGTCCTAAAATACTCTATATTCTATGGTCACATTTATATTTTATATCTTCTACATTTTCTTAAGACTTATTTTTATTTATGCATACTGAACTGGGGTACAGGCCAAAGGCACAGGTGTGGTAAGAGGATTAACCAGAGAGAGTGGGGAGCAGAACAGGCAGATCAATGAAGTACACTGCTGAGAGCAGCAGTGGGAGGGTCAGGAGAGGTCTGCTCCGCCATGTGGTTCTCCTCCGGTGCGGGGATCGAACTCATGCTGAAGTGGCTTTAGCTTAGTGCTGTGTTTTAACCCGCTGTGCCACCAGGGAGGGCCCTATACCTTCTACATTTTTAAGAGTATATTTTTTAAAGGGAATGCAATAACTTTTCAAAAACCATCAGGTTTCTTTCACCTTTTTGAACAATAGTTCAAGAAGAGAGGTAAGCATGCAATGAACCTAGGAAGAAATAGGTAAATCCACACTTCCAAAGTGTAAATTCTTAAGTAAGCGTAGATAGCAATGAATGACTTGCATAGATTTCATGATTTTAACACTAAGCAAAACTCACTTCATTTAATCATAAATGGAAAATTCCTTAATAAATCAAGTTTCTACTGCTAGTTTGGATTTTTAGATTTTTCACTTTTAATATTATTAGTTAAAATATTAGCTTTTTTTTTGGTCAGAGTCAGAACAAAAGACAAACCCAGCAACAGAAAGAAGGTAATTAAGCTGGGACTATGATGAAAAAGGAATTTTATAAAGCCACAGGCATTCCCAACCAATGAAGCAGGTGCCTTGATCAGGAAGCATAGTTAAGAAAGAAAATTCAATTCTTTGAAAATAATTTGGAAAGGAACTTGGAAATCATCTCCAAACAATGCTCTGGGGCTGACATTTCAGAAATGTATATGCTCTTTATTCTAATTACTTTGGTTCGTTCATCAAAGTGAAGACATGACATATGGAACAGAAGATATTCAGTGAGATGAAGGAGTAGTCAGATGCAAATAGTTGGAAACAGCCCTGCAATTACAATCTGGTTCACCTTACACATCCAATCTCAGCTCCCTGAAGACTCATGAGAGCTGCCATTCATGGATAGCCTGTGTTAAAACAGGCCCTGGAGAGCTTTCTACAATCCTCAAAGGAGCCAGATGCCCAGAAAAGATGAACTATTTTACACAAGGTCTCAGACTTGCTGAGGCAGAGCTGGGTTTTAAGTCAGGTCTGTCACTCCCTGCTGCTTTGAATTCAATTCCCTTCTGATCATTATTTTAATACTATTTCTGCCCTGTTGACATCCAAGTATACAGGCAAATGTTAGTATGTTCAGTGTCTTCACAACATGTTTCAGGATTTTCAGATGAAATTTCTCCAGTTCAGTTTGACACAAAGAAAGGACTATAATTAAAGGATTGTCCTTTCCTTACTGTTTCCACATTGTTGTTTGCTTTTTACTGTGATAACTAATACAGTTCCAACTATACCTGATTTTCTATTTCTTATGAGGTACTTGTCCATGATGGAAAATAAGTGAAGAATGTAGTATTTTCTTAAAGCTTTTCTGCAGATTTTCACTTTGCATTTAAAATCTATTATACTTGCACACATAGTTAACCAATCAAAATTAAAAATTAATAGCAAAAAATAAAAAGCTAAAAAAGCTACTAGTGTTAAAAAAAAAAAAAGGCCTGAAACCACAAATGACTGATGGGTTATTTTACATCTAGTGCAAATTCATAGTGTATTGATGGAAGATTTAGCCTGAAATATACATTGGCTGAAAGCAGAAAGCTAGTTCAAGGATATGGGCTACACAAATTACTTTTATCTTTACACAAATTACTTTTGTCTTTATGTCAACAGTTTCTTTTCCAGGTGGGTAAACAAACCACATTACGTAAAACATTGATCCTATACACTATACATCAAAACTGGAAAAAATCGCCATGTTCAGACACAGTATCATTCATATTATATGGTGTCAGTCACTGAAGCTTGGGTCTCAGTGGCAATGCATCCGAGCTGCCTGAATGTTTTCTGTCCCAAGAAGACAAATAGTTACTCCCCTGGAGCTAGGCTGCTGCAAATCTGTTTTTCCACCTTCACTTTTCTTGCCAACCTCCATCCTCACCTCACCTGTCCCTTCCCTTGAGCACTGGTCTGGGGAAGGAGGGTGGTAGTGGTTAAAATTAGCACTAGAATTCCTACTGGGGAGGAACTAGAGTCCTTGCAGGCATCACAAAAACTGTGTCTGCTTACATTAACAATACAGTCTACTCAGGAGCTTGGTTCTTGCCTTGCTACACCCCATCTCCCACAGGGTTTCTGGAAGACTCTTCATCAGTGGTTCCTCTCTGCAATGTGCATCCTGGGTCCATTGAGAGTAGTTGAGTCCTGGAGAAAGCTAGTTGACTTGCCTGTGACAAACATCTTTCTGCGGCCCCTTGTGAGCCTTGCTGCCTGCCACCGGTGGCATCAGAAATGAGCTGCCTCCTCCAGGGAAGGCTGACCTGCGCAGATGCAGAGCCTGCACCCTGCCAGTCTCTGATGCCAGTTCCTTTTATTTCCGTGAAGCTACTTAATGAGACACTTCATGCATAAAATCAATTTTTGCCCTCTTCTGTCAGCTTTACCACTAAAGGATTTACTTACAATTTTGTCAGATTTTATTTATACTTGCAATAAAGGGGATCCAAATCATAACGAAGGCTTTTATGAGTAATGATGGGAGATACAAAAGGAAGCTGAGAGCAGGCCGTCATCCAGGTCCCGTTTGGATGCCAGGATGCATTATGCAGCAGATACTCCCTGCAGATAACACCAGGCCCTCTCTTCCCAGAGCCATATTTTCAAATTAGATCCTAATCTGTTGCTGGAGGAGAGAAGGAGTGCTATTAATAAACAGTACAAACAATTAGACTATATGAGAATTTAGTTATTTTCTTACACACTAGATTTGTACTCAACCCTTTTACAAAATATATCCTGCGTGCCTGCTTGACAGCCAGAGGATGATGTATCTATTGCCCACTGGAGAGTTTCTGGTGCTATGGTGGTTGCAGAGACAAGTGCTCCTCAGTAGCAATGGGCCTTACTGACTGAACAACCCAAAGACTGGACATTGTGCCCTGCAGGTACTGACACGTGATTTTAATCAATCTTCTAAATAGCTGCTGCTTTGTCATGCCCACTTTAAAGATGAGGAAACCAAACCTCAGAGAGGTCCCGTAGCTGCCTGTCACCACACTCCAGTCTTTGAAGAATTCTTTATTTCCCTCTTTGAGCACAATGAAAGATGTTCCCTTCTCCTTACTGCATTTAAAAAAAAAAAAAAAAGTCTTCTAGGCTGGAAAGGACTGTGGAGAGAGTTTGGGACAAGCAAGGGACCAGACACAAGATACTGACTTTAAGTTCTACTCCTATTTTTATTACTAAATGCTAGATGACCCTGAGGAAATCACTTCACTTTTTCAGGCTATCATAATCTTCCTTTGAAAAATAAGATTTTGGTAACAAAGACCCCATTCAGTCTAGTATTTTTTTTTTATTCTGATATATTCTCTATGCATTGCTTACAACAGGTGTGTGCAAAATTCACGTCTCAGCTTACAGACGGAAACTGAGCTCATGTTTCAGAACTAAAATACTTGGAGTTATACCACACTGTAAGGATGGTCTCTTGATTTCTAAAGTTGTATCTGATCTCAAGCTGTCATGGGACATCAGAGACTTTTCTTACTTGTCCTCTGCTTACCAACACTGGAGTTGAAGAATTTCAAAGGCAACCAAAATGAAAGTTGCATGAGATGGCTAAGTCCTAACATTTGGAGTAGAAGAGCATTAGAGTTCAATGTAACCCTCTTCATCCTGGGAATCTTGCTGTGGCGCCCACAGACTAGATAGAATTTTGTTTTCAGGTAAAGTTGACTCTTTACCAACATTTCCAACAGAGAAAGAAGTCATTGTTCAGTTGAATCACAGAAAGAAACTTCTGGAGCACAGTGTGGTGTTTGTCCCCATGACTAGTCCTATATCTTTGATACAGAAACAGAAGTACTGTTTCATACAATTCCACTTAACAGATACTTACTAGATTCAATTATGCTCAAAGCTTCAATTCTAGGTATCAAGGATTAAAAAAAAAAAAAAAAAGAGGCTATGAAAACCTTCTCCTGCAAATGCTCAGTCTAATGGCCAAATCCTGTTGACATCCAAGTATACAGGCAAATGTTAGTATGTTCAGTGTCTTCACAACATGTTTCAGGATTTTCAGATGAAATTTCTCCAGTTCAGTT
>NW_004567108.1:62443335-62459757 GCF_000260355.1 Condylura cristata | reverse complement strand
AAGCACAGCACTGAGAAGCTAAAGCCACTTCCGCATGAGTTCGATCCCCGCCTGCCCCAGAGGAGATCCACATGGCGCAGCAGACCTCTCCTGACCTGCCCGCTGTTCCCCTCAGCAGTGTGCTTCGTCGATCTGCCTGTTCTGCTCCCCACTCTGTTCCTGGTGAATCCTCTTACCCTCCACATCTCTGGCCTATACCCCAGTTCTGTATTAATAAATAAAATCTTAAAAAAAAAAAAAAAGAGGCTATGTAAACCTTCTCCTGCAAATGCTCAGTCTAATGGCCAAATAACCAATTATAGTGCAATACTATGTGTGCATTTGAGGAATGGCCATTCAGCTGAACAAGAGTAGGCAGGGGGAAAGATATCCATAAGAAGTAAGGCAGGAAGAAATAATTACAAAATTAGTATCTTTTTTGAACTGAATCTTGAAGGATAAGTAGAAATTAGGCCAATCAGTGAGGAGATGGTGTTTGTTCCAGCAGTGTCCTCACAGATAGTGCAGTGCCAATGACAGAAAGTGTTTAAACAGAAGCAGGACGTTCCCCCCTCAGAGGAACTTTCAGGAATTGCTATATAGTATGTTTAGTTTCCCAAAATACATAGTTTCCCTTTCTAAAATGCACCTCTTCTCCCATTCTTTCCTAGGAATCTGACTGTGAAATTTCTTTCTGGCAATTTCATTGTGAATATTTCAGTAAGAAAAGATACAGAAATGTTATCTTTCTAAAAGGTAGAGAGGAAAGACAGGGACAGATGACTCTGAGATCCAGCAAAGGCTTAACCACCCCCTGAGATCTCACGGAGTGAGGTCCCAGGCTCAGTAAAGTCAAGGACTGATTCCCCAGAAAGAAGACACGGCAGTAGAGAAAGCAGAGGAGCTTATTGGGTCAGCAAACCTGCCCAGACACAGAATCAATAGAAACAGAATGTGTAAGCAGTATGCAAAAGGCATCTTTGCTCTCTTTTGAATGTAAATGTGAAAGATAGAATATCAGTATGAGATGAGGTAGAAAAGATAGAATATGAGGTAATGGCTAGACCTGAATAATGTCAAAGAAAAGCAGTGTTTTCCATAGATCTTACTGAGGGGAAGCAAAAGCTAGCCTGACCTAGGGCTGACTGTCGCCCACCCAGTGCCGGACTGCAGAGAGCACAAGAGGAGTGAAGGTGGGAGGAAGCACATGGCTTTTCTTTTATAAATTACAACATTATAACACAATGTTAATACAGCAGATGGGGGAAGGAAAGGAGCTGCAGTGGCCTGTCTAGTTGAGCAATCAATGTCATAAATTTGGAAGGAGTATTTCATACCACCATTGACAAATAGCACTTCTGTTTTTCTCTGTGAGCCGGAGTGATGAAATGAGGTGAAGGTCATGGAAAAGAGGCAGACTAGACAAATATAAAAGCAACAAAGCATTGAGCAATTTCTTGTGACTCACATGCAGAGAAAATGTTTTAATGAAAAAAAGCCAGAGGAAGACCTCATGGGAAATACTGAGAGATTTTCTTTTGCAATCCTATTATTACTTTAATAGTTTTTCTTTTCTGATTACTAGAGTGATGAAGGTAATTGTATAACATTTAGCAAGAACACAAAGCACACAAAAGAAAATAAAAATAATTCATTATCTTAAAGAACATTGTTATTAATATTTTAACTCTTACAAATTAAGGACTTTTTTATTTATTTAAGAGTCATTTACTTATGCATATAAGAACTGGGTTGTAGGCCAGAGTTGCAGGGGGTTGAGAGTATTCACCCGAGTGTTTAACAGAACAAGCAGATTGACCAAAATACTCTGCTGAGGGAGCAGCAGGCGAGGTTTGCTGTGCCATGTGGGTAACTTACTGGCCTGGGAAAAAACTCAAACTGCAGTAGCTGGGGACAGCTTCACAGTGATGCACTTTAACCCCTTGTGCCACCAGGGAGGCCCTTGAGGAATTTTTTTTTTTTTAAGATTTTATTTTATCATACAGAGATGGGGTACAGGCCAGAGGTACGGGGGTGGTGAGAGGATTCACCAGAGACAGAGTGTGGAGCAGAACAGGCCGACTGATAAAGTACACTGCTGAGGGGAGCAGCAGGCGGGTCAGGAGAGGTCTGCCACGCCATGTGGTCACCTCCGGGGCAGGCAGGGATCGAACTCATGCAGAAGTGGCTTTAAATTCTTAGTGCTGTGCTTTAACCTGCTGCACCACCAGGGAGGGGCCCCTTAAGAAATTTTTTTTTTTTTTTAAAGATTTATTTATTTATTCATACAGAACTGGGGTACAGGCCAGAGGCTCAGGGGCGGTGAAAGGCTTCACCAGAGACAGAGCGGGGAGCAGAACAGGCAGATCTACGAAGTACACTGCTGAGGGAAGCAGCGGGCGGGTCAGGAGAGGTCTGGCTCGCCATGTGGTCTCCTCCGGGGCAGGCTGCAGGCGGGAATCGAACTCATGCGGAAGTGGCTTCAGATTCTCAGTGCTGTGCTTTAACCCGCTGCGCCACCAGGGAGGGCCCCCCTTAAGAAATTTTTAAAAGAAAAACAAAAGAGGTGGGGAAAAGCTATCAGATGTTGAACTCTAAATTTATGGAGAATAATTGGGTAGAAAAAAACATTATCGTTAATAATGAGCATATATTTAAATGTGTATGTACTTGTCACAAACTTCATCATTGAAAGTAAAAATAATTGCAATAGAAATTGAGTATTTTGATACAGTGGTTGTTGACATCCAAATTTCAACATCACCTTATGATCAAGTGCTATACACATTGGGGGTCCCTGCCATATCTTCTTGAGTCTATCCATTATTCTTTCCATTTTTGATACCTAGTGTTGATGAAAATGGCACACACGCTTGATAAAACTCTGAAATAGAGTAGATATCAATAAAGGCTTAGGGTAAACACCAAGAATAAATTTAGGACAGATCAAAATATGAAAGTTTTTGAGGCCCCTATGGCCGTGTAAATATAAAAATGAGCAGAACATGGAAGCTTGTTTTCCCTCCCCTGGCCCCTCAGTTGAGACCTACACATTCTAACTTGCTCTACCCATACCAGGATTTCCTGGTGGCAGTACCACTGTCACCAAATAAAGAACAAGGAAACCACAGTGACTCTTTTATGCCTAAAGAGAGGTCAATACAAGTGTTTGCCATATAAGAAAGAATCATTCATTTTCAAATTAACCATTCTGCTATATTTCAGAGATTGAAAAATTCTAGGCAGTAGGGTCTATAAACTCTGGACTGAAGACCTCTTCTTTCAATCATGGTAGACTTAACTCACAAGTCATTCTGAGGGTCCTACAAATCAGTGTGAAGGAGATTAGAGGGCATGATTCAGTGTTTGCATTGGGAACAGATGTGCCCATAAATGACTGGCTCAGAATGCTTCCTGCTAAGGGAATGAGTCTCTCACAGGCCAACCAACAGATAATAGGCAAACTCCATTTACCTCAGTTTCCTTGTCTTTAAAATGGTGCTAACAGTCTTACCTCATTTACTTGCTGTTAGCATTAAATGAAAGCAAGTTTACTCAAGCAGAAGCTTTCTTTCACGTCTTTACTGGGAATTTAAAATCATCACTAGAGTGATTCCAATGACTGAGCCGGCCATATAACCATGTTTTATTGAACTCAACCCAAGCAGCTCAGTATCTTGCTTGTGTCTTAAAGTCACAGTAGACCTCAAGAAGGAAAAGGAACTTAAAAATTTCTTGGTACTGAATATCTAATTTAGAAGACAAACTCAAGAAATTTCAATGAAAACCCAGATAATTCCTTGCTGGGTAATTAAAGTTAGTTTAAAGCTGATATTTTCTATAAAACAGGCTAAATTTTCTTGAGTTTCTAGTATATTTAGGGCTATTTATTTCCACTTTATAGAAAATTTTCTACTGTAGCTTAGGTTTTATGTTTTCAATTCAATTCTATTTTATTTTATTTTAATTTCATAACCCTAAAAGACCATTAGTCTACCTGTTTTACATTCAGGAAAATGCAAATGGTACATATTTTTAGAATAGCTTAGTAAATAATTTATGACCTGAACAGTAAATTATTTATTTACTCCTGGCATACATATTTAGAATATGAACATAAATATTTTATGTTCTGTGCTACTGCTAACAAAAAATTAAACCAGCCTGCTCATAGTTCTGGTTTGTAGTGTGCAAACCCTACACCCTCTATATCATCAATGACCTGTGAGTAACTGCACTGTCACACTCTTTTTAAGTTATTGCACTTGAAAGATTTTCCAAAATTTTCAGTTTATGAAGATTGTTTCAGGCTCCTTCCAAACAGTATCTTGGAGCTTTTTTTTTTTTTTTTTTTTTCCTTTTCCTTGATCTTTCTCTAATCTACTAAGTGGATAGTTAGCACTTTGCCAATGAACTTATTTTACTGAGCACTGACTATATTGCATGTCTGCTAAGACACGTGATGGGACACTTCAAAAATATTATCTGTGGGGCTTTTATCAGAATTTGTATTCTGGCTGTGCTGGTATATACTCTGAAAAAAAATTAACAATACCAAAAAACTCTAAATGGCCGTGAATATTTTTTGAAAAGTGACAGTACTTGACAAACTGCATAAGTACTATTTGGTTACTCTGAAAAGCTGTAAAATGTGTAACATCTGAATAAAATGACTTCTGATTTTGAAACTATTCAGAAACTTCAGTGCATTGATCATTTAGCAGCAGTTCATATGATCATACTCTAAGAAGAATATAAATAGAAAAAGACTGGATAAGGAAAAAGATACAGTGATTGATGAATCAAGAGTAGATTTTTTCATATTAAATATTTGAGATATTAGACTGTAAAGTACAAGGCAGAGATGGGTAAAAGAAGAAATCACATAAAACTGTAAAAACTGAGGACAAATTAAAAATAAGTGTATCCAAATTCTTGTAATAGTAGGACTATGAAATCTCACTTCCTTTGACACCAGGTGAGCTAAATATTAACTTAATTACTGAGCAGCTTGAAAGTTCCAGATATTTGGCATGCATTGTATAATGTAGATGTGAAAATAGGCTTAAAGGCAACTGTCATTAGTATTGTTTTAAAGTTGAGGAAATTAACATTCAGAGGTTAAAAAAAAACAGTCTGGAGGGTAGAAAGTCAGTAAATATCTGACCCCAGTATGTGGCTTTATTTTACAATTTTCACCTGTTTTTTTTTTTAATTTGAAATGTCTATTTTCACACAAATTTATTTTCTCATACCTTTTTCAGTTTCCGTGAAAGGTATGTTAAAAATCTCAAAGTATTGGGATTTAAAAATATGAAACTACTAATAACTACATAAAATATTTACATTGTTATATATTCTTGGTAAATGGAAATTTTTATCATTATGAAGTGACACATTTCATGATTTTAGTAAATTTCCAATGCAGGCTCTTTTGTCCAAAATTAATATGGCAGTCTAAACTGTTTTTATTACTGTTATTGGCTTATACTCAGCTATTGTAGTTAGTTTTCATGGGAAATTTATTCCTATTATATAGTCTACCACACTGCATATTCAGATGTTGATTTTTGTTTATTTTAATTGCAATAATATTCCTTGTGTTTATTTTCAGCTGTTTTTCTGTTTCCAATCACTTACTTTAACATTACCCCAAACAATGTAAAAAATCATAGTTCGGTACTCTAAGGTCAATGTGGCAGGAAATGTATACAGTGTTTATAAATACACATATATCAGCACCATCTGTTGTTCTTTTTCTTTTAAGATTTATTTATTTATGCATACAAGAAGTGGGGTACAAGCCTGAGGTGAGGGGCGGTGGATTTGCCAGAGACAGAGTGAGGAGCAGAACAGGCAGATCGACAGAATTATACTACTAGGTGAGCAGTGGGTGAGACTAGAGAGGCCTGCTGTGCCATGTAGGTCAGCTCCCTGACAGGAGATAAAATGTGTGCTGCAGTGGTTGTGGGTAGCTTCATAGTGTTGTGCTTTAATCTCACAAGGGAGGCCCCATCTGTCTTCTTGTCCCAATGACTGAAAGTACTTTTTGCTTATAGTTACTTTATGAACAATTCTAGTGTTTTGTTCATCACTACACTTAGTATAGACATATCTCACCACTCATATTTATTAGGATCTCCTGAAGAACCCTAAGAAGTCAGTCACTGGTTCAAAAAATAAAATGTTTTAAGTCAAGTGAATAGCTGTAGAAAACAAAAATAAAATAAAGCATGAAAGTGACTCTGTCCCACCACAGAATATTTGCTCTCTACTGTAATTCTTTGTCTTTCTAGGCTGGCCCTATACCTTAATCAGAATTCGTCCTGGCACTGCAGAGAGTTTCCATCATGGAGACCTTGAGCCATCATTTCCCACCTCCTTTTTCTTTAACATAATGGTATCCCTTAGCCTTTCCATGTTTAGTTTGTTTCCTGTAGGGCATGGGGAGCAGCGGCATCCTGGCCAGGGTGTTGAAAGAATTGCGGGAAAATATTTAGTTTCTGGGAATAGCAGAGAATAAATTACCACCTCACAAGTTATCTGGAATAAAATTTGAGTTCTTGGCATCACTCCGAAGCCCTTACAAGGATTAGATTAGTCAAACTCCGAATCCTTGGAATGTATTTTGAAAACACTTAGCATGTTCTCTAGGTCATATTTTAATTCAGATGAATGCTTACGAGGTATTCAAGTAAGTAGTCAATATATTCTTTCAAGTGCATGCACAGAGACACATGCACACAAACCCCCAAGCAACAGCAAACGCCGGCTGAATGATAAATTATGTCTAATCATGATGTCATTGAGAACACAAAGGAAAATATTAGTGAGCTATGGTTAGAAATATTTTAGGTTTTGAATAAGACTATTTTCCTTGCAATTAATCTACCTCTTATTGGGCAATAGCATTTATACATAATTGCATTAATTAAATTAACACAAATACAGTTACATTTTAGTCGATCTCTAGCAAGAATTAAAGTGGTTTGGAAAGAAATTAACTCTGTTATTCACATAGATTCAAACAAAAGCAAGCAAATTTTGTACTGACCACCTAAAAGAGAACAATTATCCACCAATCAAGTTTTAGGATGACTTATTTCCATACCATTCAGTTTAGCATGCAGTTTCTTAATAAATGGGTTTTGCATACTCTCATTGCAAATAATTATCTCAATGTGTAGGGACTCCAAACTTTGTCATCTACAAAGAGAAAGGGGAAAATTGTCTATTTTTTTGGAACTTATGATTATAAAAAAAGTACCTGAATAAAAGCAAATTCTGAATGAAAATTCTTTGGGCTGTAAATATATATATATACATGTATATATATTGATATATATTTTTCCTGAATAGGCTACTTACTAATAAACAGGAACCTATCACTCTCCTTAGTATTAAACTTAAAGAAAGTTATTTGTTTAGAATAAAATAATACAAAAATTCATAAAGTTGAGAATTTACTTGATCATAGCATAATTAGAGATAATATCTCTGAATAAATTTTCTCAGCCAATTTTATGGAAATTAGCATTGATATTCTATTTTCTGAACTCCATAGGATACTCTTAAAGAAGATGCAGTTTTCTAACATGCATATAAATTACAATCACAGAAATACACCTGAAAATCACAGGAATATCAATTACATTAAATTTAATTTAGCAGAATATAGGGCACAATGAAAACCTCTTTTCCTCATTCTTTGTAGCTTTTAGTTTTACTTCCTCCAATCAGAAGCATTCTGAGTTATTAACCAGAGTCTATGAAGGAATCCATAGCCTAAGGTTTTCATATCCAACTTATGGTGGAAGATGTATTGCTGCACTGAGTCATTTTATTTTACTTTATTCTAAGATTTATTTTTATTTATTTATGCACATAAGAACTGGGGTCTAGGCCAGAGGTGCAGGTGTAAGATGATTCACCTTAGACACAACTGGAAGCCTAACAGTCAGATCTACTGCAATATGTTACTAAGGAGAGCAGCAATTGAGACAGGAGAGATCTGCTGTGCCATGTGGCTCAGCTCCTTGGCCAGGGATGGAACTCAAACCAAAGCAGCAATACAATAGCACGACAGCCCTGAGACTTAACTCCTACACCACCATGGAGGCCTGGCATTCAGTCATTTTACAAAATTGATCTAGGATTACCTGTATTGCTCTGTTTTTTTCTATGTACATTTAGGTACACCAAATACAAGGAATAAACATAGTAATAATTTTTCTGCTTTGTAAACAAAATAGGCATTTCACTTGTCATTTCTCATCATTAACAGTTGTGTTTTATATTTTAATGAAAAAAGAAGAAACATAATGTCTTTAAGTGTTACGTAGCTTTTTTTTTTTTTACCTTAATTGCTTTATTTGAAGAGAGGTAACAGAAAGAATTCAATCATGTGGACACATTATGTCCATCTGTGTTTTACAGCTCCGTCTGGGTTTTGCAATCATTGGCTGCAAAAATTATTTCAGTGATACTAAATGTCTTGGTAACCTTAACAAGATATGCTACTATGATGAAATAATATTCTGGGGGAGGACAAGGATAGCATCAGAGGAAGTTCCTTGCTTCACCCTAAGAATGAATTAAGTTGGGGGAAATTGGAACATCTCTTGTATATTACAAACCAGCATGAACTATACCAGAAGGAATGCTAAAGAGAGTCAGCTCTATAACAAAAAGTGAATAGAGAGTAATGCCTGTAAAAAGCATCCTAGGGCAGGAGCTGGCTTTTACAACTTTAGACTTGCATATTCTTCTGATGGGCTGACTGTTCAGTGGAGGAGAGAGAGGAATGATATACAAGCATCTGGGTGTGCCCAGAAAATCAGGTCCCAAGAATAAAGGAGAATGAGCAGTCTTCCTTCATCCTTGGGGCTCAGTACTCACTTTGAGAAACATGCTCACCACACATGGATTTCAGAGACTTGGCTATGAAATGTCAGAGAGGGCTTCTGGCAGTGCCACAAACAAACAGCTTCCTGCCACCAAGTTTCATCAGAAAACTATCCTTATTGTTTCTTAGCCTTTTGGCTAAGGTCAAGAGCAGAAAATCTATCCTTCTAGGCTTTTCCCCCATTCCCACTTTCAGCAGATACAGTGAAGTTCTCCCTACTATATAAGGTATAGAAGACCCAAAATGCCAAACATCCAAAATCCAAAATAAAACATCTAAAATGTACACCAGAAAAATGGGGCTAGCAAAAAATAAAAATAAAAATCTGCTGCATACATTCTGCTGCAAAATAAAAGTTCTGGGCCTTCTAAGGCACTGTTTTGGGCACTTTGCAAAAATAGCAATATTAAAGAAGCACAATGAGTAAATAAAATTATATGTGGTACATTGAGACTTCAAAGGAATATGTCATCTAAAGTATAGATGAGAATAAAGACATAGAAGACAGTGGTGTGTGCATTATGGTGACTACATCTGAAGGGGGGAATCCTATTCTATACTTTAAAAACACTGTAATGTACATAAAGCAATGGTAATTTAATCAATTTTTAAAAATACAATAATTTTCTTCCTATTTGATTTAAAGTTCGACATTGTTGTGATAAAGAAAATAAAAAAAATGACAGAAAACATTAAAACCTGATCAAGGTAAACAAACAAAAAATTTCATAAAAACAAATTACCTGAGGATTTTTTAAAAAATAACGAACAGGAGAAACAATTTGCAATTTTAAATAAGAAAATAATGGTGATAAGGATGTTAGAAAGATCAATGGCAGAGATAAATAATTCTAGAAAAGTGATTCTATGAAAGCAGAGTAGACAAAATAAAAGAACAAATCATTACCTCACAGATAAAAATGCACAAAGGAACCAGTTAGAAAAGGAAAGGAAATATAAAGAAAGAAAAATGAAACAATACTTCAAATTTATATGATGCCATTAGAACAGACAACATAAAAAGAATGATATTCTCAAAGGAAACACAATGCTCATTTAAAGAAAAAAATAGAGGAAATTCCCAAACCTGGGGAATGATCTAAATTAACATGCCCATAAAACTAAGAGAATACTGGTTAATGAAATGTAATGAGAGCTCCACCCAGACAAATATTCCAAGATTTCAAGGCAAAGGGAGAATGCTGATGGTGGCTAAGGGAGAAAGAAAATAACCTATGAAGGTATCCCCATTAGTCTTCTCTGAGAAACCGACTCTCTAAGGAAGCCTGACAAGAATGGAATACATATTTAAAATACTCAAGATAAAATGACAGCTAAGAATACCATCACCAAGGCACTCCTTCAGATATGCAGGAGAATTAAGCAACTTCCCAAGAAATAGAAACTAACATGCACAAAAACTAACACTACTCAGGGGGGAAAAAATATAAACAGACGTTTTTATGTAAATCAAGAGAAAACACACACACACACATAAATAAAAATAAACAAAAAAAGTAAACAAGGAGATAGAACTAGAAAACTAAACATTAAATGACAATAGTTGACCTTCATATCAATAACTCCCTACATGTAAGTAACACTGATTGGATCAGAAAATAGTAACTGTTTTTTTCTCCAACAGACCACTCTAAACTCTGAAAATAAGTTGGGATTGGAAATGATTGGAAAAAAGAGTTACAAGCAAAAGGGTGCCCCTCCAATGAAAGAACAGAATGCTTTTATAGATAAAATAGACTTCAGCCTGAAAGACAACATGAGACAGGGACGTACACTACATAGTGATTAAAGGAATACCACATTGGGAAGACAGAATATTCACCAAAATATATAAAGTAATTTTTTTATCAAATCTCAAATCAGATATTGACAGCAACATAAAATGGTTTGTGACAAAACACCTTACTTTTACTAACGTTCAAATCAACTAGACAACAATAGCCTTAAAAGAGAAATTAGAGGCCCTCCCTGGTGGCGCAGCGGGTTAAAGCACAGCACTGAGAAGCAAAAGCCACTTCCGCATGAGTTCGATCCCCGCCTGCCCGGGAGATGACCACATGGCGTGGCAGACTTCTCCTGACCCGCCCGCTGCTCCCCTCAGCAGTGTACTTTGTCGATCTGCCTGTTCTGCTCCCCACTCTGTCTCTGGTGAAGCCTCTCACCACCCCTGAGCCTCTGGCCTGTACCCCAGTTCTGTATGTCAAATAAATAAATCTTTAAAAAAAAAAAAAAAGAGAGAGAAATTAGAGCATATGGCTTAATGAATATTCGTGGGACACTATAACTCCCCCAAGAAACTTGAGAAGATACATGTTCTTCTCAAGTATACATGGGCCATTTTTCAGGATAACCATAGGTTGGGTCACAATGCAAGTGTCAATAAATTCATGAAAACTGAAAGCCTATCAATGGTCTTTTCTGATTAAATTATATCAAACTAGAAATGAATTTTAAAAATTACAAGACAACCTCTAATATGTTGAGAATGAACATGTGGAATGAAACATACCACAAAAAGATCACTTTGTTAATGTGAAATAGAAGAAGAAATAAAATAAAATATCTTGGGCCCTCCCTGGTGGTGCATGGCTTAAAGTGCAGCACTGTGAGGCAGCCACAGTCACTGCAGCATGAGTTCAATCTCCTTCTAGGGGCATGACCCACATGGCCCCGCAGACCTCTCCTGTCTCACCCGCTGCTCCCCTCAGCAGTGCATTTTAGTCAATCTGCCTGTCTGTTCCCCACTCTGTCAATGGTGAATCCTCTCACCCCCCACACTTCTGGCCTGTACCCTAGTTTTTGTATATATGAATAAATAAGTCTTTAAAAAATAAATAAAATAATATATCTCAAGACAGACCAAAATATGGACTCAGCCTATAGAACCTATTGGCCACAATAAAAGCTGTACTAAGAAGGACAAATACAGGGCCTCCCTGCTGGGGCAGTGGGTTAAAGCACTGCACTAAGAAGCCACTTCAGCATGAGTTCTATCCCTGCCCACCCCGGAGGTGATCCACATTGCACAGCAGACCTCTCCTGATCTGCCCGCTGCTCCCCTCAGCAGTGTACTTCCTCAGTGTACTTCTGCTCCCCACTCTGTCTCTGGTGAATCCTCTCACTGCCCCTGCACCTCTGTTCTATATCCAGTTCTGTATGCATACATAAATAAATCTTAAAAAAAAAAAAAAGAAGGACATATACTGAAATACAGGGTCACATCAAGAAACAAGAGCTCAAATAAATTATTTGACCTCTCTATTAAGTTATTAGAAAAAAGATTAACAAACAAAACAAAAAAAAACAACAATAGAAGGAAAGGAATAATAAAAAATGGAGCATAAATATATAGGCATGAACAGGCAACCTAAATGATCAATGAAACTGAAAGCTTGTTCATTAAAATTATCCAACAACATACACAAAACTCTAGATAGAATTATAAAGATCAAAGTAGGAAATGTTCTATTCTAGTAAATAGAATCAGAAATGGAGGAAAACAGTTACAATAGACATGTAAGGAATACAGATGATCATAAGAGATTACTCTAAACATGTGCATGACAATATGTTGAATAGTATCAAAGAAATGGACAAATTCTTAGAAATGTACAGTCTCCTAAGACTTAATCACACACATATAGGAAGCCTGAACAGAGAAATTAAAAGTAAGGAAATTGGAACAATAATAAAAAATCTTCCAAAACCCAAAGGTCAAGATAAGTATGTGTGTGTGTATATATATGTTTCTCAAGCATGGCCTAAGAAATTAAGAGGGAAAGTGCTCAAGAACATTTTATGAGACCAAATTACTAAATTACCCTTACACTAAAGCCAGACACATATATCATGAAGAAAAAAAGCTACAATTTCAGTTATGAACATAATTGCAAAAATTCTCAACAAAAAATGTGCATACTGAATTCAATGATGCACTATACGGATCATATATCATGACCTACTGGATTAATTCCAGGTATGCAAGAATGGCTCAGCATTTGAAAATCAAACAATATAATTCATACATCAAAAAAAGGAAAGACAACAATCATATGAATATAATATTGTATTCAGAGAAATAAATTGATAAAATGAAGGCATCAATTTATGATAAAAAGTGAATAAAATCAGCATAGATGGAGCATAGCTGAACATAATAAAGACTATAAATGCCAACCTACAGCTAATACCATATTCAAATGTGAAAGACTGATTTGATATATAGTAAAGTTGGTATATAGTAAAGTTTGGTATATAGTAAAGTTGTATATTTTTACAACTATTATTGAACACATTAATGAAAATTCTAGTAATAACAATTAGACTACAAGAATATACAAACAATTCAAGTTGGGAGAGGAAAAATAAACTCATTATTTTCAGATTGCAAAAATACATATAAAACCCTGTCTCCACTAAACTATTTATGGAAAGATAAATTACAAATTATGAAATCAATACACAAAACTCAATTTCTTTTATATATGCAAACAAGCTAGAAGAGAGGGAAACCCAGAAAATTATCACATTTGCAATCACATTTAAAAATAATTAGGAGTAAGCTTATCAAAAGAGGTAAAGTATCTATACAGTGAGAATTGTAATACATTGCTAAACGAAGTAGAATATATAAAAATTGGAGAGATATTACATACTCATGGACAGAAAACATTCACTGTACCAAAACAACACACAGATTTAATACAATCCTCAAAAATGTTTCAAGGGGATTCTTAAAAAATTAGAATAAAAATACTCAAATTCATATTGGGCCACAAAAGAGCTGTATGAGTAAATAATGACAGTAAAGGAAGAATGGCGGTAATACACTCCCAGATTTCAGACTATAATACAAAGCTATTATAATGAAAGCAGGATGGTCCTGGAACAAAAAACAGACATACAGACCTATAGAAAGAATGTCTAGATAAAATCCCACGATTATATGGGCAGCTAATTTATGACAAGAGAGTCATAAATTAAGTTCAGTTTGAGAAGGGAAAGTCTCTTCATCAAATGGTGTTTAGAAAACATCCTCGTACAAATGAGTGAAATTAGACCGTCAACTCATACAATACCCTAAAATGAACTTAAATTTGATTTCAGACTTAGGTGTACCACCTAAAACCATAAAATGTGTAAAAAGAAACAGACAAAACACTATATAACATTGGCTTTAATTATGTCCTTATAGATTTGTCTCCAACAATAGTAGAAACAAAACAATGTACAAAACAGAATTACAACAATGTTAAAAGATTCTGAACAGGAAAAGAAACCATCAGTGAAACTAAGAGATGCCCTGTTATTCCAGAGATATTATCGCCATATCATTTTTCTAAAAAGGAACGAATAAACAAAGAAATCACACACTCAACAAAAAAAGAACAAATTACCTAGTCAAAAAAAAAAAAAAGAGCAGAAAAAAGAAAAGCTAAAGAAACACTTCTCCAAATAATACATGTTGATGGGTTATAGCCACATGAAAAAAAAAAAAACTCATCATCACTATAATGATCATTAGGGGAATCCAAATCAAAACCACAATGAGATATCATCTCACATCTTTAAGAAATTCCCATATCAAAATGACCAGAAACAATATGTGTTAGACTGTATAGAAAAAGTCACCTTCACAAGGCTGTATGGAGGATACTAAAAATATTGAATAGATTTACCTTGTGGTTCAGTGATTCCACTCACTGGTATCTCCCAGAAGAATAAAAAGCACTAATTTGAATATGCACACCCATGTTCACTGCAACACTATTTATGATAGTTAATTTGTGCAAACATCCTAAGTTCCCAAGGACAAAAGAGTGTATTAAGAAGTTGTACTATCTAAATAACATACTATTCAGACATTAAAAAAAGAACTATCATTTGCAACAATTTAGATCAATGTTAAGTGAAATAAGTCAGAAGAAACACATAAATACAAAGGTTTCACTTAGAAGTGGATTGCAGAGAACTAAAACCAAGGATCAGACAAAAGCAAATGAAAAACAACCCTAGAAATCATCTGACTACAGTATTTATTCTACAGGGTTGGGGATCAGGGTAACAAGCAAGCAAAATAGATTATGGTAGAGGACTAGTTTCTTTGTTAATGTCATGAAGTAACATGTCTGAACTGTGTGATACCGTATCTCTAACTCATATATTTTCATAAGCCAGTGTTACTAAATTAAAAAAAGAGAGAAATAAATGGCATTTTTCATTTAAAATGTGTAAATTATGCAATTATACCTGCAATGTTATTAAAATTGTAGCCCTTTAAAGGAGACAAATAATGTATAAACAAAAGACATTTTAAAATGTGTCAGATCTTAATTAATCTTCATAACAAACTTATGTAAGATTTTGGTCATGGACCTCTTAGTTTGTCCTATACTGTTATCTCCATAGTAGTGAGTAATGAAATTGAATGATGGGAGTAATAGAACTGAACATCCTCATCCCTGCAATGCTGTGACTATATTTACATTTATTTAAATATGGTTTGCTTGTAAGAGATTTGTATAGTTCCTCCAATGTGACTGCATTTGGAATATAAGTTTAATATTTGATGGGACCAACAGTACTTATCTCAGTATTAGTCACAGTGGAACCCCATGACCAGTATATTTGACAGTAAAAAAAAAAAAAACTATCTATTACCTACCTACCTACCTACTTACCTTCATAGCTACGTACCTATCTATCCATCCATCCAAAGTTGGAATTGTACATTGTGTTAGTCTGCAACAGGTAACTGGATTTATGCTTTTTTCCATCTCTAGTATAAGTATCTTGAGGAAGGAACTAGAATGGAAAGAGTATTCAGTTCATATCAAGAGACTGAAGGTTCATGCACTCACTTTGTCACTCACCTGTTTGTATGAAGTATAGAAATGTGTTTAATCCTTATAAGTCAATTTTGCAGTTTGTAAAATGAAAGCTGTTTTGAGAATTGATGAGATAATGTGAAAGTTCTTGGCATAATGTCTGCTACATTGTAGGCACTCATCAAACATTAGCTGAATCTGGATCTGACATTGGCACTTTTGATTTAGAACTCAAAACATGAGCATTGCTCTTAGGCAAGGGCTTTGTACATTTGTTAAATGTGTACATGGCAGTTGCTGCCCATGACTGATGTTAGTGCTCTTAGGGATTTTACAGTGTAGTCTCATAAAACAAAAACATATTTCCCAAAGAGACTCTGAGGCTGATTTGCTTTTGGGGTTTTGTTGGTAGATGATGAAATAAGCAATGCCTAAGCAATAACCTTTTTTTTAAGGTCATCTTCTATACATGAGTCTGCTGCTTATATTTAAAAATGTGTAAATATTTTTCAGTTTGGAATTCATGAGTGAGAAGGTCCCTTTTGTTAAAATAAGCAAGTGTTACTACAATGCTTAAAAAAACCTCCCAGTTTGTCAAACACTTCACGACATACACTTTAGCGACATCTTTAAAGACAGAGCACCCAACGCCACAATAGTGAAGGCAAAGATAAATAGATGGGACTATAT
>NW_004567108.1:62441521-62442340 GCF_000260355.1 Condylura cristata | reverse complement strand
CCAGTTTTCCTTATCCAGGCAATGTTAATAATTAAAATAATAGTTAATTATTGAGAACCCATTCTTAAGAGTCCAGTTTGTTTAATGTTGTGAGCAGCTAGCAATTTGAGGTATATTTTTGTAAAGGTCTTCATTTTTATGCTTATATGTGCATAAAAATGCTTATATGTGCATAAAAATACTGGTGATCATTAAAAAAAAAAGAAAGAAAAGAAACTATGCTACACCATACATATGAAAAAAGGACTGATACTCAAAATCTACAAAAACTCCTACAACATAACGAAAAGAAACCAAATTACTTAATCAAGTAAATACAAGAGCTCAATAGACACTTCTCCAAAGAAAACACAAATGGCCAACAAACACATGAAAAATGCTCATCAGTTATCATCGGGGAAATCCAAATTAAAACCAGAATAAGATACCATCTCAAATCTGTGAAAATTACTCATGTCAAAAAGAAATGAAATGATAAGTATTGGCAAAGATGTGGGGAAAAATGAACCTGTACACATTGCCTATGGCACTGTAGACTGGTTCAAACCCTATGGAAAAAGTGTGAAGATTTCTAAAACTACTGCAAATAGATCTGCTATGATCTAGCAACTCCATTCTTTGGAATCTGCTCAAAAAATGCAATAACAACAATAACAAAACCCCACTAATTTGAAAGGATAAATGTATACAGGTCCCACATGCTTGAAGCTAGGGATGTATTAAAATGTACATGCACTGTGACCAAATGGGATTTATGCCACAGACATAAAGACAAAGTAGTTTTACATCTATCTATCTATCTATCTAATCTATCTATCT
>NW_004567108.1:62401610-62439343 GCF_000260355.1 Condylura cristata | reverse complement strand
CTATGTTTATCGCTGCTCTATTTACAATAGGGAAGACATAGAATCAACCCAAATGCCCAAAAGTAGATGACTGCATTAAAAAGATATGCTACATATACACATGAAATATTTCTCAGTAATCAAAAAAGACAAGCTCATGCCTTTTGCAGCAATGTGGACTGATCTAGAAAGGATCATGCTTAGTGAAATAAGCCAGAAAGAAAAAACTGCTGATGTTTC
Organism: Condylura cristata; assembly: GCF_000260355.1. Lineage (NCBI taxonomy): Eukaryota > Metazoa > Chordata > Mammalia > Eulipotyphla > Talpidae > Condylura > Condylura cristata. The sequence continues at coordinate 62,439,124 of NW_004567108.1, read as the reverse complement.
ACTCTTAGCACCAATCTAAAAGATTGGTGGAAAAACAATCATAATAAAGTAAAAATGAAAACAATGAACAACTAAAAAACAAAGACATTTTACAGGGATGGAAAGGGAAATGGGATCCGGTGAATAGGTGGTGAGAAGTCCACGGAGATTACAACCGAGATGAAAAAATACACAAAATAAAGAACAATGAAAAAAAAATGATTTCCAATCTCATTACAATAATTTTATCATCATGCCAATGACACAAGTGCTATCAGAGTCAACCTCCTTGCTGTGTCAGGACAGATATTCCTGTAATTGGTCTTACAATTGACCAGCAAACCCTCTCTAAAATTGGCTTTTTTTTTTTTTTCCAGGCTTTAATGTTCTTCCTACACACCAATTGCTGTGGACCAGGCCTACAGTCCGGCAATGCAGTGAGGCCTGGGGTATTAAGGTGGCAGGCCTCATAGTCCCTGGATTACCTTTATTTTTTTGGGCTTTCTCTGGTGTTCTCTTATGGCCCTGCTTCTCTGTAGTCACTTATCTGCTCACAGCCTTCCACAGTCTTCTGTCTGAGAGAAGCTGCCCTGATAGCCTCATCCTCCAATCAGGTGTGGCCCACTCATGCATGCCTACGCCATACTCCAGGTGTCCACCATCAAGCATTCGAGCCTGGAGCCCAGGCTGCTAAGTGCCTCCTGCATTAGCATAATCAAAGCCCAGGTGCCAGCCACAGAGGCCAGTGGCCTAAAAGCATGACCAATTTTCATTTACCTTACAGAGAAGTAACTTCATTTTTTCATATGAGCAATTGACCTAAAGAAGCCAAATCGTCCCTTTTGTTATTTAAAAGAAGCCATGTCAGTAAAGATAAAACAACACAAAATCCAGAATTTTATAACATATTCCAATATGTACATGTAATTAACTAAGAAATTTTAAATTACATACAGTCATTAGAACCTTGCTTATAAAATTAAGACTGTGTACCTCCACTTTTTGACAAGTGACACTATTTCCCTAGACATGTGAAAGGACAGAGTTCTTCTTAAAATGTTTTACTTGAAGTTCAGTAAACATCTTTGGATTGAAAGTCACCTTCCTATACACAATCAATCAATCTGAAGAAGAAAAAACCAAGAAAACCATCCCTTTTAACATTGAAAACAAAATACTTGGGAATAAACCTAAAAAATAGGGATGAAGGGCCTACACAAAGAAAATAAAACACACAATTTAAAGAAATGGAAGAAGCCACAAAGAAATGGTAAAATATCCTCTGCTCATGTATTAGAAGAATTAACATTATTAAAACGGCATCCTACCATGATTTAAGAAAAATCAAAAATTTTTCCCCTTATTTCCTCATTTGTAAAATAATGTGGCCATTTCTTGGGCTTTGACATAATCTACTCTTTCAATAAACCAGGTTAGTAGGTAAGGCAGCTGACTCAGTCTCATCCAGAGCAGGGGTATGAATGGGGAAAGTTTACAGACTTTTTTTTTTCTGAATCTGATGGTTAATTCTTTCAGGGAAGCAATAGCAATGTAGTAAGGTGAACCATCTACACCATTAATGTGTCAAGCAGAGAAGGTCAGGTTTTCTAGCCTTTGAATAATATTAGAGCCATTTCCAGTTGAGTATCTTCTCTTGGGATGTGTCTTAACTCATCTCCTTGAAAGTCCTTGATTTAAATGGCAACCTTCTTTCTCCATCTGCTTGCAAAATGACTCCCCATGCAGATGTTAAATCCTGAAAGGCAGTTTCTCCTAGTAATCCAAGAAAAAGAGCCATATGGAATATAAAGAAATAGGAAAAACAGGAAAAGTGCCAAGAATCAATGCTTGTCTCTTTAGCTCATGTTTTAGCACACTAGATTTTGGGTTGAACCTGACTTAGACCCTGGTAAGTGAGGTCCAATTAAAGCAAGTGATTGTTTTTTCTAACACCCCAACCTAAACAGACAGACCAAAAGTAAGCTCCAAAAATATAGCAGTGCTATATACAAAGTATTTCCTTCAAGTAAACACTCAAATTTTGCATGTCTTTTGCATGTTCATTCAATTTTTCCTCCGGCCAAGCCTGCTACTCTTGCAGTTTTCCACATAGTGGTAAATGGGTGTATCATAACCACACTGAGACTAACATCTAGAGTCATCTATTATGTTTATATTTTTTATCACTCCCCACATGTAGTACTTCAGGAAGTGCATTTGTTTACACCTAAAAATGTATCCCAAATCACTTATTTACTATAGCAATAAGGAATGGAAATTATTAAAAAAAATTCAGGTTTGTCTACCTCTTATAAGTTAGAAAAGCCATTATTCTTTGATAACAATGTGGATAAAAGGATCTCAAATTAAGAAATTAATGTTGAAAATCATCAATCAAAAAGCAAGGCAGACATAATAACCTAAAGTAGTGGCATGTTCAAAGTGCTATCTAAGGTATCCTGACACAGAGAAAGGCATGGAATGTAGTTTCTATAACAAAACAGGTGGTAGTCAAGAGCTACCTAGAAGGACCTTGCTTCTAGAATAGATGAAGAAACTGTGTAATACCATGTGTCTGAAAAAAGGATGATATAAAAACATACAAAGAACTGACACCACTCAACAAAAAAACAGATCTCCTAATAAGAAATATGGGCTGAAAAGCTAAATAGGAACATTTCCAAAGGAAAAAATGCAAATGGCCACAGGCATGTAAGAAAATGCTCATCATTGGCTTATAATCAGGGAATGTAAATGATGAAATTTCAGCCATAATGAAATACCATCTCACATTTTCAAGGAAGGTCCAGGTCAAAAGGGCCAGAAACAACAAATGTTGGTGAGACAATAGAGAAAAAACAACCTACACATAAGTTGTGTGGAAATGTGAACTGGTTCAGCTCTTATGGAGGTAAAACACTATGAGGGGGTTTTTAAAATGTTGCTCATATGATCCAGCAATCCCACTTCTTGATATTTATGCAAGTAATGCAAAAACACTAAATCAAAGGGATATATGCACTCCTGATTCACTGCTGCACTGGTTGCAATATTCAAGAAATGGAAACAACCTAGATGCCCAGGGATTGGATCAATGAGTGAATTAGGAAGACCTGGTATACATGCACAATAGTGCTATTCAGCTATAAAATGTATATAGGCATACAAATGTGTGAACTCTTGCCACTTGTAATAACAGGGATAGAAATAGAGGGGATAATGAAAAGCAAAATAATTGAGAAGGAAAAAGACTTATATGTTCAATGGTTTCGCTTACATGTTGAATATATAGAAATATAACAAAGTGTTAGACATAACCAAATCAATAACAAACTCTAGATAACTGACTGTAGAATTTAGGATGCTGGAAGAGGGGTGTGAGAGAACAAAATCACAGGTGGTCCAAAGGCAATGGTGAGGATTGTGGGTGTCTTGGTGATAGGAGTGGCATGATAATAAAATGTGGACAGTTTGACCCTAAACCATCAAATCACATAAAGTATGTAAAGCACTATTACCTCAACTTAACAAAAATACAATAAGCATAAAAGAGCAATATATTAAATTTATGGGAATTAGAAAAATACTGTGTCTTATACTTTCCTAAGGCAACACATAATTTCACATTAAATAGTACTAAAATATCCCAAAGTATTAAGAACTTATGAAAAAAAAATTATGAGAACACTGCTTCACCTTTTTGCTACCATGTGTTGAGAAAACAAAACACTGACCATTTATAACCCAAAAGAATGTTTTGACCAGAACTGGCCTATGCTGAAATCCTCATCTCAGACTTCAGTCTCTATAAATTAGAGAAATGAATTTTTGTTGTTTATAAACCACCCATTTTAAATTATTTTGATATAGCAGCCTGAACTGAGATAATACAACAGTGAACGTAAATGTTAAACACAGTTTAACAGGTAACTGATATGAGGAATCTAATCGCCATACATCTCCTGGTATATACTTGGTTTTGGGCAATAAAATAAATGGAGTCTTGGCACAGTGAGTGCAGTGTATCCATAAACTCTCTCAATGGTCATTTTCTAATTCCTTGAATGCATAATGACATTTCTGTTGTTGAAAATTTGTCATATTATTTTCCTAGCTTACAGTGTAAGAGTTAGCATGGAGGAGCACTAATTGGAAGCTTCTGAAATTACTTCCCTCTTCCCCAATTAAGAAAATTAAGTAAAAAACAACAGCACATACTGAAGGAAATAGCAGAAACTAATGTCATTCTTAATGGTCTACAAATGGCCTGGGCGTAGTTCACATCATGTACCTACGTACTTCATTAGTATGACCTATGCAAAAAACACTCAGTAGACTATTTCAAATTCATCCAAGTTATAAACTCAATTGTTATTGCTATGCTAGTTTTAGTATCTTTAGTGAAGCTAAGTAACTTAGGTTAGTCTACCTGGTATGAGTCCACCAATAAGGCAAATGGATAATTTTCCATCCTAATAAGAAGGAGGGCCTAAGGAAATTTCCAGTCATATGAAATTTACAACAGTATACATTTATAATTTTGCTTTAATTCTCCTTCCCTCTGTATAATATGCCTAAAGATGTTGAAGTCTTTAGTAATATACATGTGTTCCAAATGACAGGAGATAATCCTAATAAAGATTCAGAGTGCTGTCACCTCTGTTGACTTTTTAAGGAATACTAAGACTTCATAACCCGTGATTACAAGGCTCTCCTAACTCAAGAAGAAAGCACAATGCCTGAATTACCTATTACTTTTTGAATTCAGAGTTTTTCACTCATAGGAATACTGCTCTGGCCACTTTTGAGTGACACAGATGGATGCCAATTCTGGAATCTAGGCCAGGAAAGGCTTTTAATACAGTTCTTGGCTGTGATATAAGCAGCCCTGTTTCATGGCCTAAGCAATCTGGTAGAATCAGAGGTATCGGTGGTAGAAGATAATGCACTTTGACAGTTATAACAGCCCTAGTAGCAGAATCATGACACATGACTTGAACTTGGAGGAAAAAGATGCCAGAGTTTCACCATTAAAAGATATAGCTTCTGCTAGGAGAGGTAGAGCAAGGTTGTGAGACACAAGTGGCCATGCAGCAGGACTAGGGTTATGAGCTGATTTCCCTAAGGCCCTACAGATGGTAAGTTTGGTAGGCCCAACACCAATTCACCATAAGGTCAAAAAGCTATGTTGTAAATGGGTACGAATGAGAATAGACTGCCAAAGTTAGTTGCATGGAAAAGTATTAAAATTACTGTAACATCTACCACCTGTGCACCATCTCCCTCTCTCTTTTCGCATCCATGGATTCATAGATGTCCTTTTAATCAGCTAGTAAAGGAGGGGAAAATGAATGTAAGATTGGTTCATGGATAGGTTAGCTAGATACTTGATATGAAGCCAAAAGTAAATTGGTGCTACACTATTGTCCCACTGTGATATGTTGCTGAAAGGAATTCCTCAAAATGGAACAAGGCTTCACAGAGTGGTCATTAACTTTGTATGAATAGTGGCATGAAATAGTAATATATATCAATTTATCAACCAGAGTAAATGGTTTATTAATTTGTGGAATCAGATAGGGAAAATTGGAAAATTGTGAAAAATAATTCTGAAAATTATTAAGATGTAGTAATGGAAACAGACACACAGGATGAGGATCTTCCAATGGCATGTTGATGATCAGTAGAATTCACCTATGATAGAACAGACTGACTGGGAAAATGACTAAACAGGACAATTTGGTCAGTTAAAATTAACTCTCTATTATCAGTCATATCATTGCCTCTAGCATAGTTACTTTTTTGTTGTTGTTAAGATTTATTTATTTGTGCATACAGAACTGGAGTACAGGCCAGAGATGCAGGGGTGGTGAGAGGATTCACCAGAGACAGAGTGGGGAAGTACACTGCTGAAGGGAGCAGTGGGAAGGTCAGGAGAGGTCTGCCATGTGGATCACCTCCGGGGCAGGCAAGGATCGAACTCATACTGAAGTGGCTTTAGCTTCTTAGTGCTGTGCTTTAACTCACTGCCACCACCAGGGAGGGCCAGAGCATAGTTACTTTAATGGAGTCACTAAAGTAACAGGAGTGGGCTATGAATGGAACTTCCATTCACACAGTCATCTAGTTTTTTTCCACTGCCACTATATCAGCCACCAGAATCAAAACTAATACTTAGTGCCTGATATCCCACCCCTTGAAGAGCCTACCCAGTGGCATGTTCATTATATTGAACCTCTTTCATTTTATTGGGATCACTGGATGAATGACTGTGTCCTCTTGAATAAAATTAACAATACTCTGAGTATATATTTGCCTTTTCTGACCAAAAGTTTTAGCTTATTTGAGTATTTAGTGTTTTGATTCACTGAAGCAAGATCTTGTGTAACATGGCATCTGCCTACATATAGCAAAAGTAAAGCAGTAGTTGAATAGCTAAGCCACCAATACCATCATATCTACCTGCCCTCAAAAGTTACCAATATAATATAGAAATCAATGGCCATTTGAATACGCAACTGAAGTGCCTTTTTGGTTGATATCCAACCACCAGAATGATGTATACCCCAAATCAACTACCATTATAATGTGCTGCGTCCCAAGTATGTGAAATTCTTAGCTCCAAGAAACAAAAAGAAGTAACATTTCCGATCAGCATTATTTGTGACCCATTTGGTTTATTTGGGTATTTCCCCCCTATTATTCTAGTGTCTTTTTATCTCAGGCCCTATGTCTGAAGAGAACATGGTTTTGCAGGAGACACCATGTGTATCATGTTAAAGTATAGGTATATCAGCCATCTGATTACTTCCACTTCCTTATGCTAAGAGACAAATAAGAAAGGCAGTGTTAACAACCTATCAAGATTAATAATTGATCCAGATTAATAATTGATCTAGATCCTCAGGATAAAATAGGTCAGATGTTTTGCAATGGGGGAGAGGAAGAACAATTGGACATCTCAGTATTTCTCTGGAAAGTCTCAGTTTATCTATGTGTCAGTAAGTTCAACAAGTGAAAAGATGCAATGAAAATGCACTCAAAAATGAATGGTGAGTAGGGATTTCAAACATTTTGTCATGGGAGGTTGAGTCATCTTATCAAATAATCCACCCAGCCCAGAATCAATGCTAGCTGAGAGTGAGGAAAAATTAAATTGTTACTCATCGAGGTTGAGTAATATAGGGGATTAAAAAAAAAAAGTATGAATTACATCCTGGGGAAGAACATCAGTGTCCAAAGGCTATCGTCCAAGTCATTCAAGTTCCTCATTTCAATTCTCCAGTATGTAAAACCAATCAGAATCCTGGAAATGCTTTTTCCTAATGAATTTAATTTTTTAAAGATTTATTATTCATGAATATAAGAGCTAGGGTATGGGCCAGAGGTGCAGGGGTGTGGTGAGCGTATTCACCAGAGACAGAGTAGATAGCACAAAGGTAGGGTCTACTGAAATACACTGCTGACGGGGAGTAGTGGACTAGACAGGAGAGTTCTACTGTGTCATGTGTGTAAGCTCCCTGAATGGGGATTGAACTTGTGATGCAGTGGCTGAGGACAGCTTCACAGTGATGAAACTTAACCCTTACACACCAGAAAGGCACTGAATTGAATTTTTATATGAAGCAAATGGGTCTTAGTAGCACAGGAAGGGGACTGAAATGACTGTGATTGAGTGCCACCCAAATGCCCCAAAACACCCCTCACCTAAATGCCAATAGACCAAAGACTTATAGGTTACTCCCTTGCTGAGAAGTGGCCTCAGATAAAGGTAGGAACATGAAGCCTCTACTCCAGGAGCAGCTTACTTGTAATGACTGATGTGAGGAAATCAAACCCCATTTTTCATGCCTCCAGTTAGATCAATACTGCAGGACCCTTTGAGCAGCTCCCAGTGGAGGGAACTGAGGCCTCTGCTTCACTGGCAGCACGCTTCACTTTGGAAATTTATTTGTCTAGCTCTGCTTTTCTCAGACCCTCACCTTTGATGTTCCCAATATTACCTTCAAACACATTGTGTCAGAACCTATTTCCTAGGACCCCTGACTTAGTATTAATTTTGCTCACATCATTCGTTACTCCATACCCAAGTAAAAGGTGAGGAAAACATAATTTCTGTACCTATATGACCACAGCTTAGTGAGTTGGGGCTCATGTTTTGAGAGTTTCTGAAAAATTTATGTGCAAAGAAAGATTAAAACATCAGAAAAACTTTCAAATGTAGCAGTTCAGGAGTTGGGCTTGTTAAAACAGAGAGTGTTAGATGAAGTTAGATCACGAAAGCTTCCTGAATATAATTGAAAGATAAACATATGACAGACAGAAGGTTTGGGATTTTTTTTTTAAGATTTATTTATTCATACATACAGAATGGGGGTACAGGCCACTGGCGTGAGGGTGAGAGGATTCACCAGAGAGAGAGTGGGGAGAAGAACAGGCAGAGATACTGAAATACATTGCTCAGGGGAGTAGTGGGCAGGTCAGGAGAGTTCTGCCACACCCTGTGGGTCACCTCCCTGCCTGGGGATCAAACTTGTGCTGCAGTGGGTGCAACAGCTTCATGGCACCTGTCGTGCCACCAAGGAGGGCCCAGGTTTTTATGTTACGCCAAAATATATATGTCTAAGATCAATGAGTAAAAATTACAGAGCAGGTTTCAATTCAAAAAGAAAAATAAACATAACCCCTAATAATTAAAAAAAATAATTAAATGAATCAATCACATTGAAAGAGAATGAATTCCCTGAGCTAAAGTGGAGTTAGGAGAAGCAACATTATTATTTTCAGGGATATTACTGGTATGGTTTTTGCATTATAAACTAAATGAATTCTGTGGCATATTGCTCTGTTACAAGTTACCAAAAAATTAGCAGCTTAGAACATACAACTTTATTACTACATAGTTTCACATCAAGTGTCTGAATATGAGTTATCTGGACTTTATCAGTTTGAAATCAAGAAGCCATTGAATTCTGGGATCTTATCTATGCCTAGATAAGGGGTCTCTGCCTGATCTATTCAACTACTGAAGATAATGGTCCCTGCATATTTTTGACTGAAATTCAGCTTTCTTGCTTATTGTTGGACAGCAGTCACTATTATTAGAGTCTACCCTGAGTCCTTGTCCCATGGCCCCCTTTAGATCTTCTCATACTTCAAATCTCTCTAAAGAAGGTTCTAAGAACCTCTTCAGGCTAACTTAATTAGATAACTATCACCCAGATAATAATCTTATTGACTAAGTCAAAGTCAGTTGATTCATAACCTCATTACAAGAATGATATCCCATTTTATTCCTAGAACTCAGAGGAGAGAATTATAGAAGTCATACACACCATAGGGCAGGATTTTAGGGTCATTTAAGAATTCTGCCTACCATAATATTCAGAATTCAAGTCACCAAAGTGAAGCTCTATGGGTTTCTGGGGATTCTGGGGAGGTCGGGGAGGTTTTTCCAGCCATGCACACAGCCCTCCAGTCTCCCCCAAGTGCCTCAAAATATTTTGAATCTGGAGACAACTTAAAATTGCCAGGACTTCTAAATCCAGGCATCTAGAACAGCATCTGACATAAATAGGTATACATTTCTGGGAATAGACCAAAACATTTCAGGGGTGATATGTGAAAAATCTCATTCTATTTTTCTCTCTGTTAGTTTTTCATCAAGACATGAAAGAGGATAGAATTTTTTACAGAATTTTATCTATATACCTACAGCTCACTGAGACACATATGAACAGAGGAAGGGCAAAATTACTAGAAGGAGTTTAAAGTTGGAAAGTCATAAATGTAAGAGCCTGGCTTAGTCAAGTCTTCAGGGAGGTGTTGCAGAGACAATTATATTTCCCCCATAATGGGGCGGCCTGATCTGCTCTCATTGTGTGTGACTGCATCACTGTGTCCCTCCAAATCAGATGGAAAATATTGCAATTGACTTCACCACAGTGAGAAGCTGGGGAAAATGCTGGCTCCTGTGATACTTTGGCTTACAGTCCCTGTATTTCTGGTTCTGAGAGAGCTGAGCCAAGCAAATAGATCTTTATCTTTGCTTAGTGAACTGTTCATCTCACCCTTGAGCAAGATCTGAATAACCTCTTTAAATAAGGGTCTACTGTTGGGCAAACCCTAAATAATGAGCTCTGCTTTGTACAGGATATGGCTCCTCTGCATAGAATTTGACCTAAACTAAGAAGAATCACAACATGATGCCTTCTTGGGTAAGTAGAATAATTAGACTATGATTTTTCAGCTAGCCTCTAAGCCTACCATCACCAAATTTAATGTTTCCCCTTTGCTTCTTTTTTATTCCATGGGCATGTATATGTGTGTTTGTACAAAGCTGCATACCTGTGATAGTCCTAAAAAAAAAATAAAAAAATAAATCATTATAGAAAATATAGAAGTATTGCAAGGAAATTATTAAAAGATACTCACTTTTTTTTTCCATTCAGAGACAACCATTGTTAATGCTTTTAATTTTATTTGACACATCTTTTATATTTTTCATATATACCATGAATGTTTGATGTTTGGTAACTTTTTTTTAAACATGAGATTAAGTGATTACAACCGAGATGAAAAAAATGTACAAAATAATGATGTAAAAAAAATAAATAAGTATATTTAAAAAAAATACAAGGTTATAAAAAAAAAAAGAGGTAGCAGGAACCATGTACTCTCAAACCACAATGCAGCTGCTAATGTAATTACTATTAGAATTTAGCTTTTAAACCTCTGTTAGAATTCCATTTCCAGGGATTTTGACCATATTTAGTGGCAACAATAGCCTCTGTTAGTCCTTCTGATTTAAGATTAGATTAATAGACATTGTTGATCCCTCTCTTTCAGAACTCTATACTCATCATGCACTTTTTTTTTTTTTTAAGATTTATTTAATTGTGCATACAGAACTGGGGGACAGGCCAGAGGTGCAGGGGTGGTGAGAGGATTCACCAGAGACAGAGTGGGGAGCAGAAGACCAACTGACAAAGTACACTGCTGAGGGGAGCAGCTGGCAGGTCTGGAGAGGTCTGCTACATCACGTGGATCACCTCAGGGGTGGTGGGGATCGAACTCATACGGAAGTGGCTTTAGCTTCTCAGTGCTGTGCTTTAACCCTCTGCACCACCAGGGAAGGCCTCATCATGCACTTTTAAGAGAGAAATTCTTGAGGCAAGAGTTCAAAGAACTGAGTGAAGAAATTCAGAGACCTTCCATACACATGCCAGAATTATTGTGTTTTTGTTTGCTATTACTAAAAGGTCCACCTTCTAACAGATGGTTAATGGTTATTATAATAGTGTCATTGTCCCATAGAATAATCCTACCTGCAAGTGCTTCAAACCTTTTACAGAGCAGATATTAATTACTGATTATTCAATGTTGCTGAGGAAAAAGTTTCTATTCTTGAGGGTTATATATACATTCACATCAATAAAATGACTTTGTTAAATCGAACACATATAGTGGATACAAAATAAGTATAACACCAGGGTAATATGGAAGTAATTTGTAATTTATTACCCACTTAGACATTCTGAATTCATTAAAGTATATGTTTCTATTTGCTTTGACTCACTAAACATTATCAATGATTAAAATAGAGAAGGCTCTAAGTTTCCCCTTTTTATGATCTTCTCTGCTGTTCATCAGTGGTCAGTGTTATTCTCTGGGTTTCAGCTAGCAGGAGCTCGATCCCCTCCTAAGAGCAAATATCAACTGATTGTTTCTGGGATAAGGGAGAAGACAAATATATACTAATCTTGAGACATGAGTAAGAAAGAAAATATATTACTCAGAAAAATGTTCTAACCAATCAAAAGCTGGATTTATTTACTTAATTATGTAGTAGGAGGCTTAAGTTTTCTGTTTATTTGTGGTTCAGCTATTCATCCGTTCCATTCTTTTATCCACTTATCCAAAAGAATTTGAATTCACTTATCTGATATTTCAAAATAAATAGTGTTATCTCCACTAGAGCACTAACTATGACCAATATTTTTAATCAAGTTCCAGAATATCAATGGTTTCATTTAGTCCTTGTTCAATAAATTATTTTTTCAATTACTGTCTGGGAAGAGGAAAGAAAGGTAATAGGGAATAACTACTCCTTCCTTCCACACTATACATATTTACTTTTACCCTCATATCTCACATTTTCTCTTTTTTTCAGAAGACAAAATCCTGAAAATTTTATTCTCTCTCTCTATATATATATAATTAGATTATTAGCACAGTCAAACCTCTTCATAACAGATTGCACATGGAATTTCCTTGAAATAAATGTTCTTTGTTACTCTTCCAGGCTTGTATCTTTTTTGAATTTAAATTCACAGTGTGTAGGGTCCTTTCTAAAAATTCTGTAATGTGAACATAATAAAAATAAAATGTTTATGAAAAGTACCATGGGATAGTAGAAAAAAAAAAAAACTGGGCTGAAAACTGGGAGATTTTTGGCTTCTAAGTTTGATTCTATCTGCCATTATGTTTGGAATCTAACCTAGTGAAGTAGTCTCTCAAAACACTGATTTCATTTATAAATAAGTGAGTGTCTTTGCTACACTGAGAACAGTAGGTAGAGGAGTGCAAAAATGCAAAGCAACAAAGCCTTTAACTTGGACATGCAAAACCACCCTGCAAGGAAGCACCCTCAACATTCCCCTGCAGCAACCCCACCAACAGCACCACAGCCACTCAGTCATAAATACCTGCAGACTGAACGCTTGCTAGCAGTCACAATCAAAGCTTGATTATTACCTGAAGAAACTTAGGAAACCAGGAGAGAAAACATTTACCCAACATTGCCAGCATTTCACAGGCCATCATCCTCCTGACATCACAAAGAAGGAAGTGAGAAAGCTATCTGAAAACTAAGGGAAGGCACATGAAGTTTTTATTCATAAGGGTAGGGATTTCACTTTATCAACTTGGGAACATAAACCCAGGGGAAACTGACAAAGTAGAACTGGACAATTTGCCACCCTGTGGAAAGCGGCTGTTTTCGCACTTTGTATGCTATAATACGTTCCTCACAGTACATTCCATTCCAGTGAGCTCCTGAAGAAAGCCTCTCATAGATTTGGCCATGGGAAGGGGGTTGTAGATATTGAGAAGGATGGAGGAAGGTCCTCAAGAAAAGACATTGTTAAATTCTCAGGAAAATCAGCTGCTTGGAAAGCTCTGGATATGTGCAGTGAAGGTTTCTTTTAGCTAACCACATTTCCAGTGTCTGACACTGTGGAACCCAAGGACAAGCTAGATGATGAAGAAGGATTTCCAGAAAAGTTAGTAATCAGGAATTAGCAATTTCACAAGGAATGAGAACAGACACTCATCTTGGCACAGATAGTTTGAATAGGAGTATACCCAGCCCTGGAAGACACTCACAGGTATGGAGAATCAACAGCAGGATCAAGTGGACGATGGTATCAAGGAAGTTCTTGAGAAACTAGAGGTGGCTGTGGTGGGTGGATGCTCACCACGGACACCAGGTCAAGCTACTGAAGCAGAATTTGATGAGGCTACAAAGCTCTCCTGAGAACAGAAGAGTTGCATAATCAATAAATGTTAAAGTGAAATCAATTGAAGCTCAAACAGGAGGAAGAGGATAGGCAGTAAGGAAGAAATGCAGTGACCTCAGGCAGAAATGAGGCAGCTATTCACAGAAAGCATTCAAGAGAACCTGCCCAGAGGGGAGAGAAGCAGGAGATACGGATGGAACAAGTGACTATGGGCAGCACTATGGAAGTAGAGAGGCTCCATGGCCCCTGCTTCTGTGCCTGTTGATCCTCCAGTTCTACCAGGATCTGCTACTATGATGAAACACAGAACCTTGGGATTAACTCCACCAAAGTCAAATGCTTTGGCCAAGCTGCTATTATATTACCCCTTCGAGTCCTAAGGAAGACATTTTTTCTTGCAGCATATCTTAGAAAATAAATTTTGTGCTAACTTGTCTCCACTTTTTTATGTGTACAGACAATTCAGGAATGGCCTTTTCATGTGTATGATTTTGCTGTTCACAGCTTTTCTTGATAGGCCTAGTATCATTTTGGGAACAGGGCTGTTATTTGCTGAAGGCCAGACAGTAGCTCTTAGTCTTTCCTATATTAGATAGTTATGTTGTGCACTTTTATTGCTCTACCATGTTTGATTTGCCCCTGATACCTTCAGCATTTTTTTCTGAGATGAGTAACAATGCAACATCAACTTTCAAAAATTTATTTCAGCCATTTATAAGCAAACAAGCAATTTGAGCATCTTGTTATCTGCAATTTCTTCTAGCTCTCCTTGCATATGAATCTATGATAGGTGATAATAAAGGTTCTTTGCAGCACTATGATCCACAAAGTCTGGCTTATATTTTCTACTGAGTGATATTTTTCTTAAAAAATTAAATTGAACAGTCACTTATTGCAGGGAACCCACAAGTAGAACTTGGGCAAAATGCATTAAAAAAAAAAAAAAGCAAACAGGGCCCTTCCTGGTGGTGGAGTGGGTTAAAGCACAGTTGCTTTCATGCAGGCTTGATCTCTGGCCCCGGAGGTGATCCACATGGCGCAGTAAACCTCTCTTGGCCTGCCTGCTGCTCCCCTCAGCAGTGTACTTCAGCAATCTATCTGTTCTGCTCCCATTCTGTCTCTGGTGAATCCTCACGCCCTCTGCCCCTCTGGCCTGTACCCCAGTTCTGTAAGTATAAATAAATAAATCTTTAAAAAAAATAACAACAAGCAAACAGGGCCCTCCCTGGTGGGGCAACGGGTTAGGACTCAGCACTGCAAGCTAGTGCGAGTTCGATACGGCCTGGAGTTGATCCACAATGTGCAGCAGACCTCTCCTGTCTCGCCCGCTGCTCCCCTCAGCAATGTATTCATCAGTCGGCCTGTTCTTCTTCCCACTGTCTTTGGTGAAGCCTCTCACAGCCCCCGGACCTTTGGCCTATCCCCCAGTTCTGTATGCATAAATAAATAAATCTTAAACGAACAAGCAAACAACAAAAAAAGCACAAGCAAACATATCCATTTATATTGCTTGATATACCAATTCAAATTTTAAATTAAATGAGCCATTTTCATTTAAATAGAAGACATATCTGTTTCATAGTGATACCCCCCCCCCACTCTGAAAGGCCAGAGACAAAGGTACTAAGGGAAAATCTTTTCTAATTATAAATTTATTAAAATGCAGTACTTCTCAACTAGGGATAATTTTACCTCAGGGACTATTTCACTGTCTAGAGACTGCTTGTTTGTCACAATGAGTAAAAGCTACTGGCATGGAGTGTGTAGGATGCATGATACTGCTAATCATCCTACAATGCACAGCATGGTTTTCAACAGCAGAATTGTCTGGCCACCAAATATGAACAATGTTAAGATTGGACAATGTTAATGTTACTCTCTCAAGTCCACTGACCATATTATTACAGACTTGAAATACCAGGTTGACAATGAGATGTGTGTCTTCAATACATATGTTCACTTAAGTTTTGCCTGTAGAGCAATGATCCTCTCTGAAGAATTCTCAAAAAGAGCTAGGTAAAAATATTACTTGGAGAATCAGGCATTTAAGTTAAAATCCATACACTGCTTTACATAGATTGTTATATTGTGATTTCTAAATATTCCTTTTCAGTTTGTAGTAAAAATAAAGTACCCACTATTGCTGTGATCACATGAGGAATACAAAAAGCCAGAAAGTTACTCAGATGTTCAGATATTTCTGAGTATTGGCAAATGAGAAGGCATAAGTGGAGAACCAGGCTGCTGTTTCAATACACTAACTTCAAACGAGTGGAGTTCTTTGGGTCTGACAGTCTTGGGATGTACATCAGTCTCTTGTGTCTTTCAATAAACACTGGTTAATTGACATTTATGGGGGGGGAGGGTTATTCAATAATGAAAGAAAAAAGAACTTCAAAAAGTTCCTGAGAAGTAACAGGTGACTGACTCTATTGGCCAATCTTAGTATCTAGTAGCTTTCATTGCTACTATAGAATTGCCTTTGCTAATTGAATTTGCTAATTGAATTGTCCTTTGCTAATAATCGTGTGGTACTGAGATACAGAGATGGTCACACCATGGCTCCTTTCCTAAGCATGCATGTCATTTTCCTGTCAAGTAGACTCTGCTTCTTACCCTTTTGAACATCACTTGGCCTGCTTTGACCATTAAAATATATCAGAAATAATATTGTGCCAGTTTGGAAACTTGGTCTTTAAAAGACTAATGGTTTCTACTTTTGTCCTTCTGGAAACCAGCCCCCATACTTGGCAGAATCTCTTATGGTTACAGTGGCAGGGCCATGTGAGGAAAAATCAGGTCTCTTGTTCACAGTCTCAGGAGACAGCTGACAGCCGTCAGCAGAGGGTTCATTCCTGAGAATCCAGCTGAGAGTTGAATTTACTAGTCTCATTTGAACCTATCAGGTAATACTACATAGAACAGAGGCAATACGTACCTAACATTGCCCAGATTGCAAATTCATCGGCAAATACTTGTTTTGTTTTACATTTGTACAACTTTGTTGAGCATAGTTGGTAAAAATTGATACATTTAAAGTGTACATGTTTTAACATAGGTAACACCATGAAATAATTATAAAAATCAAGATTATTAACATATACACTTACCTTTTCCTTTGATGAGAAAAATTAGGATCTAGTCTCTTAGAAATATTCAAGTACATAATACCATATTAATAACTTTAGTCACTGTGCTATGCTTACATCTCCAGAATTTACTCACTTTACACATCCAAAACTTTGAACCCTTTGGCTAACTTTTCCTATCCCACCCACCTCTGATAACCACCATTATAATTTCTGTTCTAGTGAATATTTTTAAGATTCTATATGTAAATGAAATTTAAGTCTTTAAGTCTTTCTGTGACTTGTTTCTCTTAATATAGTTTTCTCCAGATTACTATGTTATCTCAAAAGAATGCCCTTCTTTATTTGGCTAAATAATATTTCATTATGTAAAATTTAATTTGGCTAAATAATAATTTCATTATTTAAAATTTCATTATTCAATTACATGTAATATCTATTATATGCCATCTTATATTAGGTACAATATATAATGAAGTATTAGATTAGATTGTTTAGCTCTCTTGGTTGATATTAATATTGCTACAGTAAACATGGGGGTATAGATACATATTTTAGATACTGATTTGATTTACTTTGGATAAGTATGTGGAAGGAGGGTTACTGAGTCATGCAGTCCTGTTTCAACATTTTAGGGAACATTCATAGTTTTCTATAGTGGTAGTAACAATTGTATTGCAATCAATAAGTATCCCTTTTCTTCACCTTCTCACCAACACTTGTAATCATTGGTGTTTTTGATTATAGCCCTTCTGTGAGATACTATATCATAAAGGTTCTGATTTATATTTCACTGATGATTAGTGATGTTCAGCATCTTTTCATATACCTGCTGTCAAGTATTGCTGAGTGGACTAGGACATGAGTCTTGAGAAACTTAAAAGGGTGGCGAGGAAGAGAGATTCTTAGGTCTTTGCTCTGCCCTCCTCAGCACCTGGCAGCTATTACTAGCAGAAACAACAAAGTTACAAAGTAAGATAGGGGATAAGCAGAACTACAGAACAGTGGTTCATTTTCTTATTTCTTAGTATTCAGCAATGTTCTGACATATATTCACTGCCAAGGTTTGGCATATCTTATTATTCTTTTTTCACCCTGCTTTGTTGATCCAAGGAAGAACGGAATGTTCACATGATCTGTCCATGGACCAGCTTCCTGGCCCATGCTAAACAGAGTTCAGTTACGCTTTCAATACCCACTCCTGTCTCAGCACTGCAGGTTCCGGAGGTCTCCAACAACCTGGTGGTCATCAAAATCAAACTGTATTTTCTTTAAGAGCAATTGCTATCTAGGTACTTCTGAAGTATGGGCAGGAGGTGTATGTGTGTGTGCTGGGGGGGAGGTCGGGTGAGAGGATTCATGAGACAGAGTGGGGAGCAGAACAGGCAGATCCACTGAAATATACTGCTGAGAGAGCAACAGGGGAGGCAGAGGAGGTTTTCTGCACTATATGGGTCAGCTCCCTGGCCAGGGATTGGTTTAGCTGCAGTGGCTGGTGATGGCTTGATATTGCTAAGACTTTAACTTCTGTGCCACCAGGGAAACCCTGCCCATTTGTAAAACAGTTTTTGCTTTCTTGCCACTGGGTTGTTTGGGTTTCTTGTACAATTTGGATACTAACCCCTTCACAGATCTCTGTTAACACTATGAAATGAGTTTTTGAATTTTTTCCCTATTCCATTTGATTTTGATTTAAATCATTATATTTTGGCATAGATTTTGTGTCCACAGAGTACCAAAGCTTACATCAAAGCCTAAACTTAAAAAAATAATTATTATAAACAAACCTTGTTAATGTAATATAAAGCAAAAATTTACTTTTATTAATAACAAATACACTGTGATTTATTGTCTTATTTATAAATACTCTTTGGAAGCTTTAAGGTGTTCAAATAAATGAACAGTGTTAATTGTATATTCTAGTGAAAAGATAAATACATGTGGAATACGTTGTTTTCAACATGATTCCAAGATGGTAAATTTTCCCCACCCAGATTTAAATCTTTTCTGTAATGATGTATGCAAAATAAGGACAAAACACTATGTGAATCTGGGATCCTTACCTATATAGAAGCAATTGCTACCATCACCATAGCTCCTTCTATTCAACATGTTCTATGGAAAGCCAAAATTAGAAAAATATCAGCATCAAACTGCAGTGTTAAGTCACTTGAATTTCTTTCTACAATAGTTATTCACCATTACTACTTTCTGGTGACATTTTATTTCATGGTCACCACTTCTAAACTAGTAACATTTAATAAGATGTCCTCAAATTGTAGTTAATGCTTTATATGTCAAATACTACTTAAGAAGTTTATGTTAGAAAAAAAGCATCAAGAAATTTGGGGAGTGTCATTTTTGACTTTTGTAAGAACATGGAAACAGGGCCCTCCATGGTGACGCAGCGGGTTAAAGCACAGCGTTAAGAAGCCAAAGTCGCTTCAGCATTGAGTTTGATTCCCCGCTTGCCCTGGAGGTGATCCACATGGCATGGCAGACCTCTTCTGACCTGCACGCTGCTCCCCTGAGCAGAGTACTTCGTCAGTCTGTTCTGCTCCCCACTCTGTCTCTGGTGAAGCCTCTCACTGCCCCTGTACCTCTGTCCTGTACCCCAGTTCTGTATGCATAATAAATGAATCTTAAAACAAAAGAACATGGAAATTTTCTAATAACTTTATAGTTGATTGTCCTGATATCCTTTAAGTATGATCCAAACTGGTAAAGACTTATTTTATCAGGAACTTTAACTGAAATAATTGCTACAAATCTAGCAGCTTTAAGTTTTACCAAATGCAGTCACAGACTAGAGACTAAAAGTCATGGACAACAGTTCTATTTATTTAGATCTGAAACTCATGAACTTTAGAGTATGTAAAATAAGACTATTTGGAGTAGACTTTTACTATAAACATGCAATTGCATTTACTTATTTATAGCATCTTGAATATTGAAGTAATAGGCAAAATTAAAAAGTAGATTACTCATATTAGAAAAATTCCCTTGACTGCAATAGTTAAACATTTAAGTGTTTCTGTTGTTTTCTTTGTGATCTCTGTGTAACCCAGCCCTCAGTTTAACAGGTGAAAATAGAAAGTTTAAATTCTACCCAGCAAAAGGAAGACATTCTCATTGAATGTAATTAGGCTTTTATTTCAAGGTCAAGAACTTGATATTTCAAAAAGCTTAGGGAAGTATGGTTACTATAAGATTTGGAGTGTTTTAAAGGAAATCTTAAAACTTGTAAAGGAAGCAAAGAAAAGTCATCAGAATGAATTAGCAAAGTAGTTTGTACAGATAATCTGAACAATTCTGTTGAAACAATCAATTAAGGGCATTGAAATGAATGGGTCATTTAAATGCAACTCATTCCACATGAATTAATCTAATTTTACAAATATTTGCTTAAATATGCCTTTCATAGAATGCTTTTAATTTACTGATTCAATAGTCAATATCCAGTTTGAAAAATAAAAAATATGCATTAAAATTAGTATAATCAATTTTTCTATGCAGTCATTGACAGAGCTGGTACGCTATGATAATATGCAGGTATGTACTTAAAGCTAATAACTCTTGTTTGCTTTAATTGTAGTTAAGGGATTTAGCATGATATCTACCCTGTTACCAAGTTTTTAGGTGTTGTTCACTATATGTCAATTACTCATTTAATGGCATTTACATATCGCTGAAACTGCAGAAACTAGTCTCATATAATCAAGAAAAATGTTCTGCTGTAGGTCATTTTCGTACACGAACCCAGCTGGTGCTCATCAGATGTGAGAGGTTTGTGATATCGATGAAGAGTTCAGTGCCTTACACAATAAATGCTGGAGTCAGTGCAGGTGGAGGCAGGAAAGTATGAATTCTAAGAACATATACCTTAAGCTTAGCTTATTCCCCAGTTCTTCTTCCTCAGTACCTATGTGTCCTTTTGAAACTTCACTTCTCAGAGCCATTGAATCCCATCGATCAAATAGATATAAAAGTATACTCACCTATGGAGCATTTCTGAGATGAAATGAAAAGATGGATTTGTGAAGAGTATTAGCATATAATTTTTAGAGTCCCCCCTCACACATCAAAGATCATCTATGACAGGTTAGGTTTTCTTTGATAACAAACAACCTCCAAATCTTACATACCCTTTCCATACCATGAACACGTTCCTGGGTGTTGTCTCCCAGATGTTTTCTCAGCATTTCAGCTCCTTTGATCTGAGGATATATACTTTCCAATGCATGCGTCCAAGGAACCTGCCAAGAAAACAGAAGGCTTTCTTACCCAGGTTTAATTAGTGCATCTTCTGTTTTTATTTTATAGATAAGTCACTGACATACCTTAGTCTAGTCAAATTATTTGGTAAGTGTAATACTCTATGCTTTGAAATGGAAAATGATGGAAAGCAGACATAAATAAGCAGTCATGCCCACTGCAGTGAAGTTTTTTGCTTTTTTTTTTTTTCTTCACTTTCTCATGTCTCCTAGCTTTGTATTATACGGTTCAAAGTCAAAGTAATATATGAAGGGGGAAGTCTAGGTTAGTTAGATTTCAATGGAATATTTCATGTACAGAAAAAAAAATACAGAAAAGACAGTAAGAATGAGGAAACAAGTGTTGACATGTGCTGTCAGGGACCCTGAGAAGTTGATACAAAGAGAAATGTAACTACCTCAGGAAAGCTACTCAAACAGAAACTTATAAAGAGGAGGGTTATAAGATCCATTTGTGCGTATTATTAACATAATCTCAATTTTTTTCATTTTCCTGATAAAGAGATACTTTATTTAAGTAGAGGAGTACATTATTAAGTTGAACATCAGCTTTGTGTAGATTAAGTTGAACCTGAGCTTTGTATAAGCTGCTTTTAGCAGAACATCTAACATATATAAATTGTTCAATAAATTATATCAGCTATGAATGCTCTCAGGTCAAAGTCATTTAAAATCTTCCAACACTGGTTTTAAAAAAGGTGTCTTTATTTCCTTTAAGTAGGAATTCATTTTTACATAAGAAGAAATCTGTAGTTAAGTAGTTGCTTAGGTTAGGCACCTCCTTAATAGTAGTAGTTTGAAGGTGGCCTTTCCAAAATATCCGTGTCCTCACAAAATGTCTGTATATACCTCCCCATGATCATCACAGTATAACAAAATAACCAAGGCTTAGAAACAACCTAAGTGTCTACTGACAGGTGATTGGGTAAAAATGATGTGGTGTATATACACGGTAAAATATTGCTCAGCTATAATAAAACACAGGTTAAGTTTTGCCATGTGCAACATGGATGGACCTAGACAGGATTATGTTTAGTAAATGTAACTCACACAGAGACAGACAAACACTATTTCATGTATATATGGTGTATTAAAAATGAACTAAATGAAACAAAAATCAACTTTTAGATTACAAAAATCATATAAATGATTACCAGAAGGGGAAGGGAAGGAGGCGGTGGATAAATTGGATACAAAATTCCAACTGTATAGTAAAGAATAAAATGAAGTCTATTAGTGATGAACTGTAATATATTTTACAGACTTTGATTTATAATAATGCATACCACAAACTTATATGATGGTATAACATAGTGTTACTTCAACAAAAATCAAAAATAAAACACAATCAACTTTAAAAAAAAGAAAATGTACATGTGATTATTTGGAGAAAACATTTTTGTCATTGTAACTATGTGAAAGAGCTTGAGAAGCTATCGTCCTGGATTAAGGCAGGATCTCAATCCAATAACAGTCTCTAGAAAAGAGAAGAAAAAGCCCAGAAAGTAGATACTGATGTGAGGATGGATGCAGATACTGGAATGATACATGCACAGGCCAAGGAAAAGCAATGTTTTCCCAGAGTCAACACAAGTTGGAAGAGGAAAAGAAAGAGAACCTTTAAAGTCTTGAATAGGAACACAGTTATGTCGACATACTGACTTGTACACTTCAAGTGAGAAATTAGTTTCTGTTGTTACAAACCGCTGAGCTTATGGTAATCTGTTGTAGGAGTCCTACAACAGAAATGGGACTAATCCCCAACTTGAAAGCCAGTATCTCTGGCAGTCTTCGCTCATGATAACATCATGCCTACATACAAGAAAAACTAATACAGAAAGGATTTAAAAACATTTATTCCTTGAATTGTCAAAGTTGATGGCCTCCAATAGGTGACCCGTCTCTAGCAGGTATCCCTTCTTTCTCCCTCAGCTAGAGATTACTCCTAGCACAACAACTTTTGAGAAAGAAAAGACATAGACCTATCAGGATTCTTTTTTTTTTTTTTAAGATTTATTTATTTGTGCATACAGAACTGGGGCACAGGTCAGAGGCCCAGGGGTGGTGAGAGGCTTCACCAGAGACTGAGTGGGGAACAGAACAGGCAGATCGACGAAGCACACTGCTGAGGGGAGCAGCGGGTGGGTCAGGAGAGGTCTGCCACGCCATGTGGTCACCTCTGGGGCAGGGGGGAATCGAACTCATGCGGAAGCGGCTTTAGCTTCTCAGGGCTGTGTTTTAACTCGCTGCGCCACCAGGGAGGGCCTCTATCAGGATTCTTAACAGCACATAGCTGCCCTAAACTTGAGCTTTGCTAAATAGACAGGAAGAGGAAATGGATAGTGGGTAGGAGGAAAATGTCATTCAAATACAAATAAGCTATTATTACTATCTAAAAAGGCTGGATTTAAGTTTTAGAAGGAAAAATTCAAATTCAAGTTTTTAAGTCAGAATTCTCCCAGCAGCATGTTAGTGTTCTTGGTGTATAACAAAGTGGGCTATTATCGTTCCTCCAGAGACCAGTTTTGGTCACTTCTAATTGCAAGCATTTCATACCATTAAACAAGCAGTCCATTGAAATACAGTTCTTTTTTTAACGTGTAGGTTTATGTGAAAAGTGCAATACTGCAAGCCCTTTTTTTAAATTTCATAAATATTTTACATCATTGTTCTTTTTTTTTTTAATATTTATTTTATTTGTGCATACAGAACTGGAGTACAGGCCAGAAAGCAGGGGCAGTGAGTGGATTCACCAGAGGCAGAGTGGGGAGCAGAACAGTCCGAATGACAAAGTACACTGCTGAGGTGAGCAGCGGGCAGGTTAGGAGAGGTCTGCCTCCCTCCGGGGCTGGGGATTGAACTTATGCTGAAGTGGCTTTAGCTTCTTAGTGCTGTGCTTTAACCTGCTGCGCCACCAGGCAGGGCCTCATTTTTTTTTTTTTTTTATAATGTTTCTTGGGTGTAGTTCCCATGCAATCCACCACCAATTCATCCGTGCATTATCACCATAGTTCCTGCCCTCCCTTTGGTCTCTCTCCCTCCTCCTGATTTATAGTTGCCTCCTTACAGTTATTTTGTTTTGTTGTATTTTTATTGTTAGCTTTTCACTTGATCCCTTATTTGGTCCCCTATACTCCTGTAAGTGAAACCTTCCAATATTTGTATGTTTTTAATTGCTGAATTTTATTCCATAGCATATATATATATGTATATATATGTATATATGTATATACACATGTATATGCATATATACACATGTGTGTATGTGTGTGTGTATATATACATATACATATATATATACATATATATACATATATATGTATATATATATGTGTGTATATATATATGTATATCCTCTTGATCCAGTTATTTATTTTTGGGCATTTAGGCTGTTTTCAAGTCTTGCCTATCATAAATAATGCTTCAATAAACATAGGGGTGCATCCTACGTGTATCCATTTGAGTTAATGTTTTTGTGTCCTTTGGGTATATTCTTAGGAGTGGAATTGTGGGGTCATGTGGAAGCTCCAATTTTAGTAATCTGAGGAACCACCATACAGCTTTCCATAGTGTTTGGACAGTTTGAATTCCGACTAGCAGTGTAGGAATATTCCTTTTTCACCACATCCTCTCCAACATTTGTTACTGCTAGATTTTTTGGATTTGTACCACAATGAGGGCATATCTCATTATGATTATGAGAAATGTTGAACATTTTTTTCAAATGCCTGTTGAATATTTGCATTTCCTCTTTAGAGAAATGTCTTTTAAGCTCCTCTGAACATTTCTTTTTACTGGGTTGTTTACTTTGTGTGTGTGTGTGTGTGTGTGTTAAGTCATGTGATTTTGTTACAGGGCACGGAGGGGGGCAGTACTAAAGCCCCAAACCTGCCTCCTCTAAGTGGGTTCTGCCATCTGCTGCATCAAGATAAAACATACAAGACTTTAATGAAAAGGGACTTTAATACAGTGAGTATACAATACAGGAGACAAAGAATATAATGTGTAAATCAAACACCTGAAGTTATCCATCCCCTTGTGGGTAAAAGTCAACCCAAAAGGAATTGGTCCAAAGCAAGGCCTGAAAACTGGCCACAAACCCGAAACACCTTCTGGAAGGGACCCATAGAAAAGGGTCTGAAATGGCCAGGCAAGACTAGGAAGAAGAGAAAAATCAAAATCAATATAAATTACTGCCACAGTCACGTCCCTATAGGTATCTCACCCACATCTGCCTTAACCAGTCCAAGGTCAAGAAACAAGCACGGTTTCTTCATCATATGCTCGCTGCTCCATGTGACTTCCTCACGTCTCTTTCTGGCTCTCCACCCTGCTTCCTTCTTCTCTTCAGATTCCTTCTCTCCTCTCTTTTTCTCTCAGTTCCACCCTACATCTGGGTGGGGCAGGGAACCTGGAACGTCCCTTTTTCCTAAGGACCACCCAGTTGCAATTTTTGTGATCAGTCCCTTATCAATTGTATGGGGTGGAAAAATTTTCCCCCAATTGGTAGGATATCTCTTTGTTTTGATTAATGTCCTTTTTGCTGTACAGAAACTTTTTAGTTTGATGTAATCCCAGCTGTTTATTTTTTTCTTAACTTTCTTTGCTTTGTGGGATGTCTTTAAAGTTGTTGCTGAGATGTATGTCATATAGTGTCATCTACATTTTCTTCTATATATTTTATGGTTTCAGGCCTTATGTTCAGTTCTTTTATCCATTTTGAGTTGATTTTTGTACATGGTGTGAGGTAGTGATCTGGTTTCCTTATTTTGCTTATGGTGGCCCAGTTTTCCCAGCACCATTTATTGAACCAGCTGTCTTTGTTCCACTGCATATTGTTTGGTCCTTTGTCAATATATGTCCATATATGTATGACTTTTTTTCTGGGTTTTCTGTTCAGTTCCATTGGATTATGTGACTATTTTTGTCCCAGTGCCATAGTTCTTTAATTACTAAGACTTTATAGTATAGTTTGAAGTCTGGGAGTGTGAATTCTCCTTTCTCCTTTGTTTTGGTAGGAAGAGCTTTGGCTATTTGAGTTCTTTTGTGGTTCCATATGAATTTCATAAATATTTGTTTTATTGCTTTAAAGAATGGCATTGAGATTTTTATTGGAACTGCACTGAATCAGTAAATTGCTTTTGGTAGATGACCATTTTGATTATGCTGATGTATGAAGTTATAGGCATTCTCTATTGGAAGAATTTTTAATTGCTCAAGATAGCAGGGCACATCAGAATTCCTGAGAAAACCACAAAGATATCTAGAATATTAAAAATAAAGAAGTAAATATCTTCTCTCATTCAGTAGAATGTCTTTATACTTTACTGCCTTTTTATAAGAAGCTTTAAAATTTGATGTAGCCCCAGCTGTTTATGTTCTCCTTTGCTTTCCTGGCATCTGGAGATGAACCCTCAAAGATGTTTGCGGCAACAAGGATGGAATGGATGGAGTTAGAAGGGATTATGCTCAGTGAAATAAGTCAGAAAGAAAAAGAAAAATATCAGATGGCTAAACTTATAGGAGGGATATAGGGAAACCAAGTTAAGGGATCAAGAGAAAAATAATAGCAATTAAAAAATGCAATATACCCAAACTAAACAATAATCAGACAACTATAAATCAAAGATTTTCTTCAAGGAAGAGGGAGGGAGAGTGTACAATATGAGGGCAAGAAGAGCACAACAGACTGAGGTGATGGGTGGAAATTCTATGGGGATTACACCTGATGCAAAATATATACAAAGAAATGAAATATTAAAAAAATGTGTGTGTGTGCACATCTTCCACAAATTCTAATATGTGTAGGAATAGCAACTGTAGTCTCTTTAAATACATTTAAATCAAAATTTGAGTTCCACTGCATGGGTATATTAACTCCTAGTTTTCCTATGGTTTGGCAAACATCATTTTTCTTGCTCAGCATTCACAAGGTTTTCCCTGGTTCCTCTGAGATGCCAGTATGCTTTTTTTTTTTTGAAGAACTTAGGCCATTATAGAAGATAAACTTTCGGCAGTTTATGCCATGTGTCTATAAAGACACCCTAAAGAGTGAAAATATTAAGGCATGTATATGTACATGGAAAAAACTTCAGAACAGCAAATAAAAATTAATATTTTAATATATTCTCCTGTAACACAAACACAATGCCTATGGGTTTATAAAAATTTTATAATATTGAAAGAAATGACTGCAAAAAAATGTGTCTATTTTACATCATGTCTCACTTTCTACACACTCTGAACTCTCTTGAGTAGATTGTTCTTGAGGGAAAGGACCTGAATTTAGAATATTCCTTCTAATGTGTCATGAAAATAGAGCATGTTAGAAAACTCCTTCATGATCTTAGTTCCAATGATGTGATTTACCTACTAAATTGTGAATGTCTCTGACAAAAGAGAAACAGCTATTTTTATTTTAAACATCATTGCTATTTTCAAGATGTAAAAAACATTCATTTAACTAAGTGTTGTATTCCCAGACCAGGGTATTATTTGTGTCCATTAAAATATTCCCAATTCCCTGTCTTCTTCAAAGCAGAAAAGAAACAGCTTAAAATTCAAGTTAATTTTTGGTGTTAGTTTCAAGGTCCTTGGAGATAATGGATGTGCTATTTGATTTATATATTAAATGGTACTTATCAGCATGATCTGTGCTCTTGCAATCCTGGGTGCATTCTGTTTTTTGTCAGTGTTAGAGTGTTGCCTCTGGCATCTCTACTTGGGAAGAGCCTAGGGAAATGAAGCATATGATCCACACACAGCACTACATGAGCCTAATATTGGCAGGTGTGAGGATGTCTAATTGTGCTATGAACTCTAAGAAATTATTTGCAATGATGTCCTGTGATTTTCCTTTCTGACACTGCCACCTCTGTGTGGAATGAGATGCTAACATGTTCCTGCTTTTGAGTTTGGTTTATTCCAAAAATAACTCATTGTTACACCCCCAAAGACAGCTAGACATGATAATAATGAAAAACTCTAACACAGTGCTAGGAAGTGGGACCACACATTAAGATAACTGCAGTAGATATGCTTCAGGCTTCTTTGGCAACCAGTAATCAAGGGGAAAATCAAAGTCCAAAGACATTGTTCATTTCTCTACCTAGTTTTCATAATATGACTTTCCCCTCCCAAGTCAAGATAAATACCAAAATATAAGAAGTATATCTCTGCTTATTTTTTTCTCACTAGTTTCTTAAACCTATTTTATTTATCACATGCATCACTTCAGTAAATATTAGGATTAAATAAATGACTAAAAACAAACTTGGCTTTCCCCTAAAGAAGATGTCCATAAATGATTTTTTAGAAATTTATCATGAAATAATCAAGGAACCTTCATAAAGATCTACCTATGGTGAAGTGTATATGTGCAGCTGAAAGGAAAGTTAGTGGAACTCAAAGAGCTCTGAAGCATTTAAACACAAAGAAATTTTATTATTATGATAACATACAAATGCATGGTGATAAGCAACATTTGATCATTTGATTCCTCTCTCACACTTTTTTTTTTCCCCAGCAGAAAAGAAGTGCTTCCAGTAATAAGGTTGTTCCCCAAGCAACATCTGATTCCTCTCCCATGCCTTTTTTTTCCCAATAAAAGAAAGTGCTCCTAGTAATAAGGTCGCTACCTTACATCATTCCTCAGTGGTGCCCAGGAAAAATACTAAATTAAAGTTTGTGCCCATGAATCACTGGGATTTTTCCAAGCTCTCTAAGGTACAGAGATTTATGGCATGAAACCAATTGCTTTTTGCAACCTGTCTTACAATGTGCATTGTCTGCTCAGTAAGATATGTTTCCCTTTCTTTCTCAATGTTAGCTAGCCTCTAAAGGTCACAAAAACTAAACCCAAATATAATGACATCCTGTAACATATCTATTTCCAAGAGACCACTAACCAACTCTAATGCAATGCTTTCCTTAATACAGACGAACATTTCGCTCAGTATTTACCAAGCTCCTGTGTATAGATGCAGATCATTTTTATGTTTGCATTAAAGAATAAACTATTCTGGACTAAGGGAAAAATGAAAGTATTAATCATCATCATCATCCATAGCTTGGATTGGACTTTGCAGTTTTACTTGGAAGAAATATTTCAAAAAGAAATTACCCAACATATGACCTTTCTTTAATCCCAAGAGCAAAACTCTTTGTGTAGATAAAAAACATTTATTCCCATGGAAGTAGATATTGCCTTACATAGAAATCTAAATTGAATTCCCAATAGAGCTATTAGTCTAGTTGTTCATTAACCTGTAGGAGCTCAGAAATCCCGAGAACTGAAAATCTGTTTTAGTCAACCCACTGGCACTAGGAATAATTTAAGAACAATGTTGGAGTTCTCTCCTAAAGCATAGCATAAAGGACGGAAGTTTCTTTCTCAGTGTGATTATTTTCTCCCCACTCTAAAACCAGTAATTCCTCTTGTCCCTCCAAACCAACCTCTTCAGAGACTGAGCTGTGGTAGCTGAATTTTCATGAAGACTGAAATTAACTGTAATCACCTTCGTATGCTATTTAAAATCCCATAATGGTTCAATAAAAATGGAAAACATTCTTCTTTCAGTCTTTCATAAACCAAATAAAAATTTAAAACAACTCATTTTCCTTTCTAGTGGAGACACTTTAATAGTAAAATGAAAAGATTTTAGCCTTTTTCTGTAGCAGCTCCCACACCTACCTAATTTAATAATACTATAAACTTCCAGTAGTTGCACTTCACAGATAACATCTGAAAGTGTAGTGCTGAGTGAGAAATAAACTGACAGCAATACCTCTCAAGAAACACACGTTCATTTAGACATGAAAACAACAGGAAAGAAAGCTAAAACTTCGACCTAAGAAGAAACATGAAATATCAAGATTTTGCAGCCTCACTAAATCCTAGAAAGATGAATAAAACTTTCAATATTTAATAATGATGCTTTGGTGTGAATAGGACAAATACTGATAGTATCTTGTCATATTTAACAAATTGTAGGTTATGTTCTTCACTTAATGCTTGTGACTAAGAGCCAATCATCAAGACTCCAAAGGAGAAATGAAAATGCTGATATTTGCAATAAAATATCACTTAAGTCCTACTACGTAGAAAATAACTAATGTAAAAAAATCCTACTCTAAGCAGAAATTCTGAATTCTTGAAGGGTCTATGAAATGATGAATAGAGTTAGAAGAACACATTTACTATTTAACTAACTTGGTATAGAGGAGGGAAGTAGCTACTAGTTTTCATTCCCATTTTTATTTCTGGCTCATTCAAACATTCAGGAACAAAAAACAAAAACAAAACTTGTTTTGCTTCTCTTGATTTACAATTAGTTAATTAAGTCGTAAAATGAGTGATGTTGAGTTAGTTCCTAATACAATATCCTTCCAAGAGGTTTAAGTAACCTTATCCTGACTATCATTATGTGTTTAAATAGTATATAAGAAACCCAAATGTGAAACTAGTGGCTTAGCTAACCTGGGACTCCATTTCTTAGCCTTGTCTTCTTTCTGTGGTTCAACAAAGACATTTGCATGACATTGGTGATGTGGGTATTACAGTGGTCATTAACCTCATCAGTAGCCTCTGAAACCCATGAACTCTGCTGACTGGATGGCTCATTTTGTACCTGTGGTGCAACCAACCAAATCTTTTTCAGGACCATGTGCAGTTCTGCAACAAAGGACGCCAGATCTTTCTTCAAATTTCCCCCATAATGAAAGCTAGATGTAGGAAAAGATTAAAGTGAGTTCCAGTCTGTGG
Source organism: Condylura cristata (assembly GCF_000260355.1). NCBI lineage: Eukaryota > Metazoa > Chordata > Mammalia > Eulipotyphla > Talpidae > Condylura > Condylura cristata. The sequence goes on along the minus strand of NW_004567108.1, from coordinate 62,408,499 downwards.
TTTACAACCAACTTTCCCTTTTTCACTGCTATCTAGGAATCTAGTCAGTACAGCTTACTCCAGTGTAGAAACAAAAAAAAGCTTTCTTACTGCTATGGTCAATATATTTGTTCCACACAACAAATAGTATGCTGAAATTCTAACTCCCCAAAATGATAGTATTAGGAAGTAGAACCCTCATGAATGGGGTTAGTCCTTTCAAAAAGACACTCCAGAGATCTGCCTTGCCTTTCCTATACAAGGGGACAGGGAGAATTTCCAGCTATGAACCAGGAGGAGCGAACACACACTTTACCAGTAGGTTGGTACTCTGATCTAGACCCTCAGCCTCCAGGACTATAAGAAATAAATTAATCTTTCTGTAAACTGCCCATTTTGTTACAGCAAAGTAAATGGTCTGAGATACTTAGACTTCTTTTCCTTCTTGAGCCCTGGTTAGTAAATTCTCTGATCCTTTAACCATCCTTTCTAGAAATGTACTTCCCCAGTTTCTGTCAATGTTACAAAGTCTAAACTTTGTAATAAATCACATATTCCAGAACTTTCATCTCTACATCATATTCACTTCACAATATTTTTGGTCAAAACTCAGCCAGAACATAGTTGGGTCATTCTTCTGTCTCAGCGCCAACTGGATCATTTGATGGTATTCAGCTGACAGTCTAAATAGTGTTGAGATTCTAAAACAACTCCAATTACATGAATGGACTGTTTAAAGGGGTATTTGGAGAGCTTAAGTGCACTTGCCCCCTCTACATCTCTATGTTGTCTCTTGCACAAGCTATCTGAATTATTTACAAGGAGACTCAGAATTACACAAGACCAGGAAGTTTCCCATGTTCTTCAGAATTAACTTCAGGCTGGCATGATATCCCTTCCACTATATCCACTGGTTAAAACAACCACAAAATAACCTATATGAAGGGAATAAAAAATAGCCCATATTTTTGGGGTGTCAAATAACTTTAGCTATCTTAATCCACTACAAAATCAAGCTGGACTTGTATATATGTTTAATTGGTTTCATTAGAATTAATGTTCTTCCTTCATAATTCCTCCTGATCCCTTGCTACCTTTTTTTTTTTCTGGACTTACTTGCTAATCTACTCACTTACAGTTATTCTATATACCTTGGGGATACCAACTCTTTTCACGTAGCCAACTTTTGCCTCACAATGTATTAGCTCTTTGAGAACAGAAGTGATGGCTTACCTATATCTATCTCCAATCCTAAGCCTACTCTCTCTGGGATGTTCAGAGATAGGAAATCTAGTCAATAGCAGGTACATGGTAGTCAAGCATGGTAGAGTTCCACTGACTAAAGACCTGGAAGCAAATCTTGACATGCAGTGACAATTGTACCATAATAATTGATTGACACAGAGGCAATTCCCATACAGTAGTCAGACACTCAGTTTTTAGCAGCTGTGTGGGTGAAAACACTTTCCTCATTATTTTTTAAAGCTAAAATTCATTGCTAAATTATATTCACTAAAACTCTACTTTAAAATTAGCATATGGACCTCCTTCATGGCACAGCTGATTAAAGTGCAGGAGTGTGAAGCTAGCCAAGGCTGCTGACATGTGGTAGTTGAATACCTGCCAGGAGCTGACGCACATGGTGCAGCTGACCTCTCCTGGCTCACCCGCTGCTCCCTTCAGCAGGGTGATTCATTGATCTTCCTGTTCTGCTCCCCATTCTGACTCCGGTGAATCTCTCGCCACCCCTGCACCTCTGGTCCATACCCCAGTTCTGTAAGCATAAACATATCTTTAAATATAAAATAAAACAAAAATAGCACATATAATTTTTTTTTTACTTTTGATTTTGAAATAATTTTAAACCTGCAGAGAAGTAAAACAAAAACAAACAAAAAAACATAGTAAGAAGAATTATTGTGTTCCCTTCACCCAGTTTCTTCAATTATAACATCTTACATAACTATAGTAAGGCAATCAAAACCAGGAAGATTGGCCCTCCCAGGTGACCAACGGGTTAGTACGCAACACTGCAAACTAGCTGCAGAAGCTTCAGTGCAAGTTCATCCCCCGCCCCCCGAGGTGATCCACATGGCACAGGAGACCTCTCCTCATCTCTCCCTGCTGCTCCCCTCAGCAGTGTATTCCATCGATCTGCCTGTTCTGTTCCCCACTCTGTGTGTGCTGAATCCTCTCACTGCCCCTGCACCTATGGTCTATACCCCAGTTCTGTATGCATAATAATTATTTTTTTTTAAAGAAGTAGTCATCAGTATAATTCTATGTGCTAAACTACATATCTTATTTAGATTTCATAGGCTTTACATGTTCATTTTTTTAGTTTTAATTTAGAATTTCTAAAATACTACTACATGTATAATTCCATGGAATTATCATCACAATCAGGCTATAGAACTATCCCGCTACCCACACAGACAGTTCCTCAGTGTTGGTCACACTCTCTCCATCCCTATTGAGGACAGTCTAATATGTTAGGTGTGGTGGGAAAAGGACAGGAATCACTCACACTTCTATTCATAATGAGAAATTCCACAGACATTAATCTATAACACTGAAAGAAATCTACAAGACAGGTAAATTTCTGAAATCACTTTTCTGGCAGTGGAACACATTCTTTCATTAAACCCTAAGTTTGTTTTTAAAAAAGTCATAGGTTGACTTCTGTATGAAATAGACTAGCAATACTAGCACTTGGGGGCTTACTAGAAAATGTTCAGATGACAACGCTGGTGGAGAAGCAAGACTGAGAAGATAGAAAAATGCATTGTGATGCAGTTTCACCAGAAGCTTCAGTATCCACGTGCTCAGGAGAGTTCCTAAAAGTAGAATGTCTCTTTAGCACTTTTCTGAGATGATTTGAAAGAACTGGACTTTTATTAGAACCTAAAATTGCTAGAACTGGAACATGGTATGACTTGGCAAGGCAGCTGAGACCTGCCAGTTGCCATTACTCTCAGTATTAGAAGTAACAATTTTTATAATCTGGAATGGAGGTATAAATGGAATATCACTGATTTCCTACAGATAAATATTCTTTAGGTCCTCAGAGACTGAACTCTGAAGTCTCCAACAATTTAGAAGGTACAATATTCCACCTATATTATCTGAATTATCCAGTACACTATTATGGACTTTGATCAGAATGGAATAGCTACAACCATTTATGAGAAAGAAAGGCCTAATGTGAGAACAAATGTGAAAATACAGTTGGAGACAGTGGAGTACATATTGGAAGAAACAGGTCACGCTCCACTAGAACTGCACACACTCACTTCAGAAATGGAGTTACTCTGGAACTGACTTCCTCACATACTCCACTTCCAGAAATTCTGATGGTCTTTCAGCTAAACGTCGGCCAAGGGAATAAAGTCAGAAGAAATACATACTCGCCAAACCTCCCTGCTCTCAAAGCTCTTTCTCTTCCTGACTGAATTCAATGGAATCCGTTACATTCCTCAGGGAAATTTCAATATCCTTGTGTTGAACATAACAGGCTGCAGCCAGCCAGTGTGGGCCCCAGGTATAAAAGGAGCCTTCCCCCATTCAGGTCACTTGCCACATACTGCCATATGACTATCCTTTACACTGCTTTGGATTTTTATTATGGCAGCTAGCTCTACATGATCTAACACAACAGATATACACACACACATACACAATCGTAGAATTGAAAATGTAATTTTATAAAGATGGCATTTATAGTAATTAAAATAGTATAAAGTTTTTAGGCAGGAATATAACACAATTTGAAATATTTGACAGGGAAATTGTTTAAGAAAGGTGAGAGAGTTATGAGAACAGAATGGAGAGAGAAGTTATACCCATATTCATGTAAAGGAAGATTCAATAATGTAAAAATGCTACTTTTCTTTAAATTATACTAAGGATTAAGTGTAAGTGCTATCAGTTGTCAATGACCTATTGCATCAACCTAGGCAAGCTTATTCTATATCATTATAGGATAAAAATGATAACAGTAATAACCAAGATATTTCTGAATAAGACAAGGTGGAACAACTCACTTTTCTAGATGTGATGATTTTAGATATAATGATCTTAATTGTTAGCTTAACAAAAAATGGGATTAATGTAGAGTCACATAAAGACCAATGCATCAGAATACAGTCTCCAGGCAGACCCATTTATATATTATGGCATGATATCTGATGGGTCATGGTGGAAATAACAGACCATGCTATAAATGGAAATGGGGAAATAATCAGTTACCTAAAATTGGACATTAGGTGGAAAAGCAAAGCTTTTAAAACTGTGTATATATATATATAAACAAAGAGTTGAAAATAATTTCTTAAAGCACATGAGCTATAAAATAATAAAAGACTATATACATTAAAATTATGAAATTATGAACTTCTTCACTAAGAAAGTGAAAAATAGAACCTGTGAAGTTCTATACAAGCAATATAAGAAATACAATCTGATAGAAAATGGTCAAAGTGTATGCCTGAGTGTGAATCAAGAGGGACATACAACTGCTGGCAACCTTTAGTTAAAAAGTTGCTGTTATATTTTGAATCTGACTTCAGAAATATGAGAATTCATGTCATGATATTCATGTTACTAATATCATTATTATTATTATTATTTTTTGAATAGAAGAAATGGGTGTAGCCCAGAGGTATATATATGTGTGTGGGGCTGTGTGGTTGAGAAGATTCACCAGAGACAAAGTGAGGAACAGAACAGGCAGATCTACTGAATTACATTGTGGAGGGGAGTGTCTGGTGGGACAGGAGAAGTCTGCTGTTCTATGTGGGTCACTTCCCTGGCTGGGGGTGGAACTCAGGCCATAGTGCTGAAACTTAACCCTAAGATCACAGAGAGGGCACATATTTAGAATTTTAGTAGTGGAAAACTGGGAGAAGACTTGAATGCTTTCACGTAGAGGATGGAAATCTACAGTATGTTGATGTAACAGTACACCATTCAGCATGAAATAAGTGTGTGGAAGCCACAGCCCCAAAGTGGATGTAAGACACAAGGCATTGAATAAAAACCAAACAAGTTTAAGGAGACTCACAGAAATGACAACTATCGCGAATAGAGAGACAATGCCAAGCATAAAAAGTGAAATAGCAGATAGTTGTACATAAAGCTTCTTGTGGGAACATTAAGAAGAGACATATGAAACTCATTCAGGAAGTCTGAGCAGGAAAGCTTGACCAGGAAAAATTCCTGAAGACAATAACACTCAAAGTAAGATTTAAAGGCATAAAATATATAAGTGAAACGTGAACAGAGAAGAAAGGAAGAAGCACAGAAAAGAACAAGGAGATGAGAGAAAGCAGGCAACATTTGTTCCTCTGGTGAGAGGCACCTGAATGACATCATCAACATGGTGATGAAGAGAAGCTTGGATTAAATCCTCTCTTAGAAACAATCAATAAGAGAGAAATTGCAAAAAGTTCCTCGCAAGACCCAAGTGTTTTAAAAGGGTTGATGACCTAAAAGGAGCAGTAGGAAGGTGAGAGTGAGGAGAGGAAGATATTGATCCTTCCCCGTCCACCATCTACAAACTCAGAACACTTTCACAAGGGAAAGAAAAGGAGGCAATAATATCTGAAAGCAACAGGAAAACACTGTTATCTAAAAACTTCAGAAGGTGTTAAAAAGGTCAGCAGATTAAATTTGATGGAAGGGGATGGTGTTCTGGCAGGTCCCAAGCCTGTGACTTGAACTGAGGTAAGCCCAACTAGCAACTGGTGAGTGGGATGAGACCTGAGAGAAAAAAATAAAACTCAGCCCACAGACCACAGTCAGAAACTAATCGGGGCATGACCACCCCTACTAGTGCAGAGCTCCCATCCTAGTCAGAAGCTGGGCAACAGCAGTTGGATCACCACAACGGCAAACATGCAGCTCCCTGCCATAGTCAAAAGCACACCCCACCCCCTGCCACAGAAGGAAACAGGGCATTAATGGGACTGCCACCACACTTGTCAGTGGTGGTGCTACTCCCAACCACAATTGGAAGCTAGGAACCTCATCATCCCCCATAGAATGGAGGAAATATAGAGGGTGGGGTTCATCAGAAATGGTGCCCATCGACATACCCATAGCATGATTACATTTGTGGAGTTTTAGCACATTAGATCTAGACCTGGTGTGACTACTAGTTTCCAACATCTCAGGAAACACACATCTCACCAGCAGCACAATGTCCCACTGCATAGAGCACATTGGAAAATGAATGACAGGGAAAGGAAAAATACAAGTAACCAAGCAAGCTCACAGGGAACAGACCCACCACAAAAAGAAAGTCAAGTCACCAGAACTCAATAACAATTACATGGAAGAACTTCTCTGCCTGTCAGATAGAGAATTTAGAATCATTGTGATTAAAAAAAAATAAAGAAGAAAATAAAAGAAAAAAATATGATATGGGAAAATGGCAAGGGGAAAAAAATCATAAAATGACAAATACTGATGCTAACATATCAATATTAACCCTAAAAGTAAATGAACTAAACTTATTAATAAAAAGACACAGAGTTGCAGGCTAGATCTAAAATTGAAATCTAGCAATCTAACCTTCTATGTCTCCAATAAATATACTTACCTACAAAAGATATACATATATGGAGAGTAAGAGATTGGAAAACAATCCTACAAGCTAATGGACAAAAAAAGAGGGCAGCAACAGCTATACTTATATCAGATGAAGCAGGCACAAACTAAAAAGGGTAAAAAGAGACAAAGATGGACACTATCTTATGATTAAGGGGACAGTATATCAAGATGATACAGCACTCCTCAATATACGCTCACCAAATGAAGGAGCACCAAATATGTAAGACAAGTATTATCAGCTCTAAAAACAGACATTCGAGAAAATACATATATAGTAGGAGACTTTAATACTCTACTT
>NW_004567108.1:62368352-62401170 GCF_000260355.1 Condylura cristata | reverse complement strand
CAGCAAAAGCAGTAATAAGAGGAAAGTGCATAGCAATACAGACTCACATTTAGAAATAAGAAAAAAAATCAAAGAAACAACCTAATGTTCAATCTCAAGGAACTAGGAAAAGAACAGCAACAAAAATGAGTAGAAAAAAAGGAAATAAAAATCAAAGAAGAAATGAATAGAAATTTTTAAAGATCCAAAAGTTCAATGAAACCAAAAGTTGGTTCTTCAAAAATATAAACAAAATGGACAGCTACTGAGGTTCTCTCAATAACCTCAATAATTGTGCTTATCCAACACACTCTTTCAGAAAATTGAGAAAGAAGAAATATTGCCAAATATATTTTATGAAGCCAACATTACACTAATACCAAAACCAAAGACAACACAAAAAAGAAAATCATAGGCCAATCTCCCATGAACAGTAATGCAAAAATCCTCAATAAAATCTTTGCCAACAGAATCCAATACTGCATGACCAAGTGTACTTTATTCCAGGGCACAAGGATGGTTCAACATAAAAAATTAATTTATATAATTCAACACATCAACAAAAAGAAAAACCATACGATCATATTAATAGATGCAGAGAAGGTATTTGACAAAGTTCAACACCAATATATGATAAAGACCCTTGAAATTCTTGGCATTGAAGGAACATACATTATCATGAAAACAGCCATATATAACAAACTCACAGCCAATATTATCCTCAATGGTAAAAAGCTGAAAGCCTTGCCTTTAAGATCAGGAACAGGGCAAGGATGTTCACTCTTGCCACTGTTCTTCAATATATAGCCAGAAAGAACTATAAAACAGTAAAAAGACATACAAATAATTCAAATGGTGAAAAGGTAAATCACTATTTGCAGTCTATATTATAATGGTCACAGAAAAACCTAAAAATTCCACAGGAAAAATAATCCAATAAATGAACCAATTTTGTAAAGTAGCAGGATACAAAATCAACTCACAGAAGTCAGTAGTCTTCCTATATACAAACAACCAATTTGAAGAAGAAGAAATCAGGAAAACAATCCCTTTTATCCTTAAAACTGAAAAAAAAAAAATCAAATACTTGGGAATAAACCTAAAGAAATAGGTGAAGGACCTATATATTATAGCAAAATTATATATAGGACCTATATATTATATAGAAAATTATAAAACACTGTTACAAGAAATAAACAATACAAAGAAATGGCAAGAAATACTCTTTTCATGGGTTGGGGGAAAAAATGGTCATCCTACCAAAAACAATTTACAGTTTTTTGTGTTTTTTTTAAAGATTTATTTATTTTTGCATACAGAACTGGGGTACAGGCTAGAGGTGCAGGGGCAGTGAGAGAATTCACCAAAGACAGAGTGGTGAGCAGAACAGGCTGACTGACGAAGTACACTGCTGAGGGGAGCAGTGGGCTGGTCAGAAGAGGTCTGTAGCGCCATGTGGGTCACCTCCAGTGTGGGGATTGTTCTCATGCTGAAGTGGTTTTAGTGTCTTATTGCTGTGCTTTGCACCTCTGTGCTCCCAGGGAGGGCCCACATTTACAGTTTTAACGCTATTCCAATAAAAAATCTCAATGACATTTTTTGAAGAAATAGAACAAATATTTATGAAATTTATGTGGAACAACATAAAACCTCAAATAGCCAAAGCTCTTCTGACTAAAATAAATAGAATGGATATATCACACTCCCAGATTTCAAACTAAACTATAAAGCCATAATAATTAAAACAGTATGGTACTGGGACAAAGACAGACACACATACCAATGGAACTGAATAGAGAGCCCAGAAATAAAGCCACACATGTATGGGCAACTAATCTTTGACAAAGGACCAAAAAGCATGCAAGGTAACAAGGACAGTTTGTTCTGTAAATGGAGCTGGGAAAACTAGAACACCACATCCAAAAGAATGAAACTAGACCACCATCTCACACTGTGCACAAAAATCAGCCAAATGGATAAAAGACCTGAGCATAAGACTCGAATGAAACCATAAAATATATAGAAAAAAATAATAGGTAACATACTACAAGATATGCATCTCAGTAATATTTTCAAAGACATCCCCAAAGCAAAGAAAATGAAGGAAAATATAAACAGCTGGGACTACATCAAATTAAAAAGATTCTGTACAGAAAAAGAGATATAGATCAAAATAAAAGACACCGTATTGAATGGGAGAAAAATTTTGCAGTTCACACAAATTGAGGCAGTAGAACTTGAAAGATGCTTCTCCAAAGAGAAAACGCAAATGGCCAAAATACATATGAAAAAGTATCCAACATCTCTCACATACAGGGAAATCAAAACCACAATGAGATACCACCTTACACCAGAAAAAAAGGCACATATCAAAAAAAAACTAACAAGAATTAAAAATGGAGTTACCATTTGACCCAGAAATTCCACTTCTAGGGATCTACCCAAAGGACACAAAAATATTAATTCAAAAGGATACATGCACCACTATTTTTATTGCAGCACTATTTGTAAGGTAAGACTTGGAACCAACCCAACTGCCCAAAAATAGATGACTGGGTCAAAAATATATGGTACATAAACACAATGGGATACTATTCAGAAAGAAAAAAAAAAATCATCTAATGCCATTTGCAGCAACATGAATTGAGTTAGAATGGGTGATGCTCAGTGAAATATGTTAGAAAGAAAAAAACAGTATAAGATGGTTTCTTATAGGAAGAATATAGGGAACCAAATAGGAGATTAGAAAAAATAATAACAGAAAGAAAACAGCATAACAAAACTAATAAAAAATAAACAAGCAACTATAAATCTGAGATTTTCTGCAGGGGAGGTGGGGGGTAGAGGATATAAAACAAGGGCAGGAATAGACAAGGGACTAAAGGGATTGTGCATGGATGAACCAGTGGTGAACATTGTATAGGGACTACACCTAATACAAAATACATACAAATAAAGAAATTTAATATACAAAAGAGAATTTTAAAAAGAAAGGCAGAGGCTGTGGTAATCTGTCAACTGTAGGGGGGAAATGTGTACACATAAGATAGCTGCAATATATATGAATACAGAAACAGATCATAGATTTAAGTATAAATTTTATTGATGTGAATTATATGTAGCACAAAATTTAAAATAATAAAATATTCAGTATTCTATTGTAAATTACATATAGCCAATTCATTATCAAAAATATGTCACAGATCGCTGAAGAATTCATGTATTTACAGGGATACATGACAGGGTTACATCCCCAACTACTAATCTCTCAGTGGTGGTGCAATGGGTTGAGGCTTAGCACTGCCAACCTATTGCCAGCTACTGCCACATGATTTCTGTTCCTGTCCAGGGAGCTAATGCATATGGAGCAGCAGACCTCTCCTGTCTGACCAGCTCTTCCCTCAGCAATGTATTTCAGTAGACCCTCCTACTGCTCCCCACTCTGTCTCTAGAGAATCCTCACACCCCTCACCTCAGCACCTCTGACCGGCACCCCAATTATTGAATGCATAAATAAATAAAGAAAAATAAGGTTTTGTCATAAAATTTGATACTTTTGAACTACTTGCCAACCTTATACAATTTTAATTTTCTAAACCAAAACTTCCTTCAGCTTTAACACTACCATGTTTCAGAATTTCAATCCTTCAACAATGATACAAACAATTGATGAATAATACACACACATATATGCTTTATACCGGAAGAATATTTTTTCAACTTTAGTGCTATCCATTATATAAAGACAATAGGTACAAATGTTATTGTTTAATCTGAAGTATTGAGATATTCTCAACCACGTAAAACCAAACACTAAATCAAACTCTGACTTGTGTGTGTGCCACAGCCAGAGTTCCTGTATTTCCAACTTTCTGATTTTAAGCTACCAATGTAAAGTTCAATGGGGATTTGGGGAGAAATGCAGAGTAACTCTTAGCTATATAATGTTTCCACCACACAATTACAGTAGACATAAATAACCTAGAGGCTGTGAACTTTTAGAAATGTAATAAAACGTTTTAAAAGGGGTAGGTTTTCAGTGTATATCATTAATTATAAATGGTATTCTTTGGATAGTAGGTCCTAAATATTTGTAAGCAGTAGAATAAATAATTTATTATTATTATTATTTTTGAAATGGCTATTTAACAAGCAGCTTTCTAAATTCCTGAACATTTGGAACAGACTGCACCAACATTAGCTCTTCATGCCCCATCCTTGGAAAATGTATTAATAAGAGTATGTAGGCTAATGTGGGACAGGCACAGCACATGAACTGAGTGTGGGGCAGTGGCTGGCGTCCTGCACTTGGACACTCAGTGAGCACTGAGTTCTTGCTGAAGGAACATGAGTGGAAATAATGTGCATCGTCTGCAAGCCTGGATCCTGGCACTCCGCACCCACCTCTCTTCCAAGTGAGATGTTTTCTGTTTTCCTGTTTCCAAGATGAATAGAAGGGACTCAACTGTCTCAAAAAACTGAGATGCTGGAAGCAAGAAAAGTGAGATGCAAGAAGCAAGGCTACAGTCCACTTATAGTCCCTCCCTCTTGACCCCTCCACCTTTCCACCCATTCACATATTGACCACAACAGGCCTGAGATGAGCAAAAGCAATTTGTTTTGCTAAATTACTGGGCGTTAGAGTGATTTGTGTAGCACTTAGTGTTTTTATATTTATACCAGCAAATATAAATCAATGCACAATTTTCTTTTGTGCTTTTATTTTGGTTTGTGTTTATCTTCACTGCTTCATTTTCTTATCTTCAGTTCTAGACTCAGATTTGGAAACTATTAAAAGTCTGGAGCCAGACAAAGGGCCCTTTCTGAACAGGACCCCATACCGTGTGAATTATATTGGAAAACAAAACCTACCTGTGCTGATACTCTTTTAAAAAGAGTAACAGTCCTCATGTATGAGGGCATGAAATTGCAAGGGCTTTCAGAAGATGAGTGGGAAATCTTAACAACCTCAGAAAGAAAAGCATGTCTTGTAACAAAAACATCCAACTTTTATGTCTGAACCATGATGCTAAAGGAAGTGGCAAATAACACCAGGATAGATATTTAATTTTTAGAAAATCATGCCTGCAACAAGAAAATACCAACCAATCTCCCAGGTGGATGCTGTCCCTGCTGGACAGCCAGTGGGCATTGATTCAAGTTCAACTTCTTCCACCTCCTTTCCTCCCTCACCACCCCAAGAGAGGGGAGCTCAGCCATCTGACCTTTAAGTTATGTGGGCAATATTAGCCCGCTCTGTTTGGGGTGTCTTTTTCTTGTTCTTTTTTCCTTTTATTTGGAATGATTCCACACACCTTTAACAACATTATCTTTCACAGGCTGGGGTCTCTCCCTTTTTATTTTCGAGTAGGATCTTTTTAAATGCTTCCTGGCTTGAGTTCTTTTTCCGTGTGCGCTGATGCTCTGCTGTGTGGAGACACAGGCAGCTCTCTCCTGAATACCACCTTATTAGCGGTCCTCAAACAGATCCACAGATGTGTCACTTTGTATCTTCAACTAACCCTCTAGTACTAAAAGATTTTCTGTTTTCTCCAAATTCTCACTTAATTTTAGAAGGTAAGAGGTAGATTCTTTGATCAAATTTTGAAATTGAAATTAACCCAAAGTATTTTGTGATATATTAAAAAAAAACTGAGAAATATGAAATATTAAAGTGTTTCTATAAAAAAACATGATGCATCAAAATGCTGACTAAAATGCCCTGCCCTACAACACATTTTTCAGCAAAAAAAATTATTAAAATAGGGCTACATAATCAATTCCATCAGAGTATCATTTTAAAACCTGCTATCAGGTTTCTTGTTTACAATATTTTCAACCATCAATACCATACACCTGTGTTTTTTCATTTGTATTATTTAACTACAATAAAAATTAAAACTATCATTCAATATAGTGGAATAATAAAATACAGGGGTTCTAATATACAAAATCAAACAGCTATTATTTTAAAGCCTAATCTTCCATGGATTCTAAGGATGAATAATCTTCCATGGATTCTAACGATGAATAATTATGAAGATGATCTATTGTTTATGCCATCAATAATTCATTTGTCACTTTTATGTTAATTTTATCTCTCAGTTCCTCTTTGAGTCACTCCCCTCCCCCATTGTTTTGGGAAAGGTTTAATTGGCTGACTCAAGACTAAAGTATGTAACCTAGCTCACAACCAGTCAAACTATTTTCATAGGTGCAGACAATGGCAACTAACTCTAGAACTCCTACCAAATTCTATATAGCTATTTCTTCTTTTGATTTCTCAGTCAGGCTCATTACCATCATTTCCCATTACTCTAAGTGCATATTCTTGTCTTAGTCTCTATCTGAGGGAGAATGGGAGACAAGGGGAAGTAAATTAAATCATTCACCAAAGTTTATCTTCCTCAGAGCAGTCATAATTACTTTTGAAAGCTAGTTAAAATTAATACACTACTGCTTGAAAACATTTTAGAGGTTTTATTTTTCTATAAATAAAAATCAGAACTCCTTTTTTTGAGAATAATCTACAGAATTAGGATAACAGTAGCAGCTATTGCACTTTGTATTTGAATGATCATTTTTCATTTCTTGGCTGGTGTTTCTTGTCTTTTAATGTTGTGAACAGTACTTTTCACTCTCTTCTTGCCTGGAGTTTAACTGGGGTGAAATCTGAAGAAAGCCTAATTTGGGAGTGCTTGTAAATTATTTTTATTTTCTCAGTTTCCTATAAGATTGTTTCTTGTCTTGGATTCTTGATAGTGTCACCATGATGTACCTTGCTGTAGGTCATTTTGCCTTTAGAAATTTGTGTGTTCGCTCTGATTTCTTTATATCCACACTTAATTCAGTCCTAAGGCTTAGAAAGTCTCAGCTACTATTTCTTATTTTTTTTTTTTAAGATTTATTTATTTGTGCATACAGAACTGGGGTACAGGCCACAGATGCCAGGGCAGTGAGAAGATTCACCAGAGACAGAGTGGGGAGCAGAACAGGACGACTGACAAAGTTCACTGCTGAGGAGAGCAGCGGGCAGGCCAGGAGAGATCTGCCGCACCATGTGGTCACTTCTGGGACAGGCAGGGATCGAACTCATGCGGAAGTGGCTTTAGCTTTCTTAGTGCTGTGCTTTAACCTGCTGTGCCAACAGGGAGGGCCTCAGCTACTATTTCTATTAATAAAGTTTTTATTCCTGTCTCTCTCAGTTCACCTTCCTAAATTCCCATCATCCTTCTGTTTTCTCTTCTAATGAGTATTGTATTTCTCATTTTCTTATGTCCTGTTTCTCTTTTTGGGTGATAATTTTCATTTGTGCATTTTTATTTCTGAATCCATTTCTTCTGTCAATTTATTTTTATTTAAAGTGTTTTCTATATACATTTCATTCAGACTTTCTTTTGGTATGCTTTTAATATTCTTAATCTCTTAGGTGAAGACCACTTTTTGTTTCTGGGTCTTTTTCTGAGATTTTGAACCTTTGAATGACCCTTCCAGTAGATCATTTAGCATCAGTGTTAGTCCCAGACTGATAGGGCCTCTAGTTCTGTGTCATTTATATTTGTCCCAGAACTTCTTTTCTTCTAATTTTGATTTTCCTTCTTGTGTTCAGAAGACATGTTACTTTATTTGACTCCACAAGTGTGTGCGTGTGCGCATTTGTATGTGTGTTTGGAGTGTTGGGAGTTTTGTTTTGCTTGTTTCTCTTCTTAGTTTGCCTTGGTATGTTTTGGGGGAAAGAAGGGAGCCTGCAGCTTAAATAGTTGAGCTTAATTTGCCTAAGGAGTGAGGTTGGCCTCTGCCACTTCTCCTCTCTCTCCATAGAAAGCTCTTTTTGATGCTTCAGTTGTCCTATGTCCCACTACACCTCCCTGCTCATTTCTCCATGGATCATGATCTTGTGTCTCCTTGTGAGGGGGGATAGCTCTGATTCACCAGGTTCACACTCTGGGACTCAGGCGACCTAAAATGCCAGTGGCTCCTGATTGGGGTATATTTCCCCTTTCCCAACCATAGCCATGGACAGTGCAGGCCATAACATTTTCCACCACTGTCTAGCCTCCTTTGAGGGACAAGGGTGGCAAAACTCTGGGCCTCTTGATGCTTTCCAAGGGATTGGTGAGTTCTCTCACCAGTCACCTTCTCCGTTATTGAGCCTGCAATTGAGCCTGCATGGGTCTGATGGTAGTTCTTAAACCTCTTTGTCCCAGATCAGATCCATGCCCATGTGTGATGGCATGCCCTTCCTGATATAGTCCCCAGAAATTTTCACAGTGCCCAGGAACACTTTTAGAGTGCCCATCAAATTGTGGGTCATGACCCGCATTCCGTTCTGAAGGCTAGGTTATATATGTTCTCCACTGCTCCTTCTTATCCTCGCCTTCCTCACAGCAAACCACCATGTAGTCTTCCATGAGAATGACTTAGGACTCTGTCAGGGGACTTCTGAGTCTCCCTTTTGGCAAGTGTTGTTTACCGTTGTTTTTAGGGGAGAAGGTGACCCCAACTTTCTGCTGTGCCATAATGTAAGTGAAATCTCTGCCTGATTTTAATGTTGCATTATTTTGTACCACAATAGAAATCATTACCAAAATAAAAAGGCAACCAACAGGTGACAGAAGATATTAGCATATCACACATCTGACAAGGCATAGATTTCCAAAATATGCACAGTAGCTTCCTCTATTTTAAAGGAATAACCTCTCATATACATTACATCTTTTCCAGATATTAGATACTTCTTCAGTGATAAATCTATATTCAAACCATGAGTGAATGTATGAAGAAACAGATTGTAAGCACCAGTCAGTAATAAAGGACTCCCTGAAAAAGAGAGGTGCAAACAAATGAGGCATGGGTAGAATCACAAGTCCAAGAGACCCATTCCACTTACTTCTATAAACTCTTAGCCTCTGCTGGCCTACGTATGCTCCAGTGACAACAAAAATTAGTGAGAAATAATAGTTAAGAAATATCAAGGGGTCTCCTCGGTGGCAGAAGAGTTAAGTCTCAGCACCATGAAGCTATGGCAACCACTGCAGCACAAGTTCAATACCCACTTGAGAAACCGACCCACATGGCACAGCAGACCTCTCCTGTTCTGCCCAAAACTCCCCTCAGCAGTGTATTTCAGTCTATCTACCTGTTCTGCTCCCCACTCTGTCTGGTGAATCCTCTTAACCCCACACACCTCTGGGCTACCCCCAACTCTTGTATGCATAAATAAATAAATCTTTACAAAAAGAAAAAAAAATCTAATTTACAATGTTTTCTTTTTACATTAAACACTAAGTGTCTTTTTAGTAGTTTATTACAGCACATCTCCTTTTCTTGTTGGTTTCTGCTCACATACCTTGTGAAACTGAAAGTACAGCTGGATTCTTTCTTTGGGTCTTTTAAAAACATCAATTGGAAACTGAAACTCAAAGCAATGTGACCCCTGAGCAACCTGAAACCTGAAAGTTTCCCAAGGCTCATCTGTGAATTAAATGGCCAAGTTTCAAACATATACACATGGCATTTGAATGAGGTTCAGGGCAGCTGGTCAGAAAAAGGAATTGAACAAAAGAAGGGCAAACCAAACTCAGTAAAAGAGCAGACATTTCAGCAACAAAAGCAGGCAGACAATGGCACTAAGGCCACACAGAACTACCCAGGCATCTTATGGGATCCAGGTCTTCTAAGAGTTTGGCAATAGTGTACTAATTAAAGAGCCCAGGATACCAAACATCAAAACACTATTTGTCTTCCAGACATGGGCAGCTTTAAAGCTGCAGCCTTTTCTAGGGACACCTTGACATTTTCTGGGCCACTTAGTAGCAACTGCCTTCAGGATACTCTCTAGGTTTGCTCAGGTGATTTATTTTTTTTAAGTACTGGAATAAGAACAGGTATTCTTTTCCACCCTAACTTTCTATTAGTAGATCAACTTCAATAGGACTCCTAAACAAAACCCACCATTTCATGTGTCCAGAAATGAACAATTTGATATGAATAAAAGTCACTAAAAATATAGACATGCACTATACTATCATTATTTGCCATCTTTCTTTTTGGACATGAGATTTATAAATATGCAATGATGCTATAGAATAGAATATTGTTTTAGAAATCAACTTAGCTTTAGTCATACTGTGGTAAATAGTCTTTTATCCCTTGTCATGATATAAAATCGTATAGTGCCAGGTCATGTTGTCTATGTCCCCTATATCTAGCATTGGGGGTGAGCAAGGCAGATTTTCAGTTGTTAATGGATGACTTATAGGATTAATCAATCGTGAACCTGAAACAATGTGCTTCTTTATGAGTTAGTGCTTCTGACAGCACCTGGAGACAGGTGGGATACACCACTAGGTTGAGCAAAACTCATTCTGAATTGATTCATAATGATATGAAATGATAAATGAGTGAAAATATAAAAAACCTTACCTTATTTTTATCTTTCTGCTTTAATGTCTGCAGGATAGCTTCCCCTCATGCCTGATATCTAGTAATCAAGTGTCCTAGTAAGGAGTTACTTGATAATTTCCTGACTCCCCTTAACCTGCACCTAATTCCTGTCATAAATACGTCCCCTTTGGATTCATCAAGCAGTATGCAAGGTACACAGGAACCTCCTCCTAGCATAGAGGATTTGCTAGATGCCACTATAAACATGTGTGCATGTACATGTGTGTACATACAGACAGACCACAAAGAAAGTACAACTATGTAAAAATAAAAAATAAAAAATAAAACAGAACAACTAGCTCAGGATGAGTCTGTCATTTTCCCTTTAGCGAAAGAACAGAGGAATGACACAGTCCTTGTAAAATAATTGGAAGAAAGTTGGTTAGTCACTCTATGCAGCACACATGATGGTCAACTGGGGGAATCTTCCCATTTCCTGGAATTCATTGTAAAAGTAAGGATATTCTAAAACTTTGTCAACCACTTGCCGATTATAGATGTAGTTATAGATTTTTTTTTCTTGTCTTAGCCAAAGAAAATAGTGACATTCAGTAATTCACCCGTCTAATCACGATTTTAAACTAACTTCTATGCCAGGTACTAATTTTAGAAACGAGATAACAGAGTTGAAAAAGAAAATAGATACCTGTCTTCAAGGAAATTACTACTACTTATGATTATGTAACTAGTTATCACTATCACTAGTTTACCATTACATATAATTAGTTATAGCATAATAACTAGTGGTAAAAAATAGTATATATAATAGATAGTGATTATTACTAATAATATCCAAAAGTGAAAATGCATTCTCTTAAGAAAATTAAGCAAGGTAGGATAATGTTGGGGGAACTGGCTACCTAGAGAAAGTCCAGTTTAGGAGTTAACATTTGCACGAAGAGCTGAATTACAAAAAGAAGAAAATGTTCTGTGCAAAAAACCATCTCTCTCTCTTTTTTTTTAATTTACTTAAGTCTGTGCCAGAGGGAGCAGAATCCTTTTAGCCAACCCTAATATGGGAGAGTTGAGGATAGGGACTTGGCAGAGAGACTGATTCTCAACCTCTTAGGAAAGGAGAAAATATTAGAGGGAAAAACTTCTTAACTTCTGAGGGGACATCTCCTGTCTTTCTTTGAAGTAACAGCCTATATGTCTTGGGTTAATGAAAATTGCCTTCAAGTATCCAGAGGCAGAAACTGATTGGAAGCAGGATATTTGGTTCCTTTATTGCTCATAAAGCATAGCTCACCATTGAATTCAGAACATAATCTGGTCCAACACAGACTCAAAGAGGTGATTCTCACACTCCAACTTAAAATTTACCTAATGGCCCTTCCTGGAGCTGTAACTGGTTAAAGTACAGCACTATAAAGCTATCTATAGCCACTGAGGGCAGATGGCTATCCCTGGCCAGGGAGCTGACCCACAATGGCGTGGCAGACCTCTCCTGACCGGCCCAGTGCTCCCCTCAGTAGTCACTTCATTGACCTGCCTGTTCTGCACCTCACTCTGTCTTTGGTGAGTCCTCTCACCACCACCACCCCCAACACCTCTGGCTTGTACCCTAGTTCTTGTATGCATAAATAATTAAATCTTTAAAAACATAAAATTAAATCTACCTGTCTTCCAGTTCCCTCTCTACAATATCATAATCTCCTCTTTATCACATAAAGAAAATGGCTGAATGGGGGTTTAGTTTTCCTCTTAATATATTTCTAATTCAGCAATCAAAAAAAGATAAACTTGTGCCTTGTGCTGCAACATGGATGGAACTGGAAGGGAGCATGCTTAGTGAAATAAGCCAGAAAGAAAAAAGAAAAATACTGGATAGTTTCAATCATAGCAGGAGCATAAAGGACCGGAGGGGGGGGAATAATAATGATTAAGAAATATATACCAGAGATATTTTACAAGGATGGTGTGTGTGGAATGGGATAAAAAATGGGGTGTTGGGGGGGGGGAAGTACACTGGACTATGATAATGGCACATGGGGATTTGGTAATGGGAAAACGAGAGGAATTACAACTGAGATGGGAAAGGCACAAAATGATGTAAAAATATACTAATATATTAAATATATATATAAACTTCCTGAAGAAAAATAAAATAAAAATAAAATAGTACATGAGGGACTGAAGAAAAAAGTAGTATCTTTTTAAAATAAAAATAACTTCTGTTCACCAGAAGGCCAACAAAGGTGAAAAATGTTCAGTGTAATTTCCAATAAGAAACAGAGATGATCCAAAAACATCATAAGATAATATTATGATTCAAAAGCATCATAATATTTATACCCATAAAAATGACACATACTGGCCCTCCCTGGTGGCGCAGCGGGTTAAAGCACTGCTCTAAGAAGCTAAAGCCACTTCCGCATGAGTTCTACTCCCGCCTGCCCCGGAAGTGACCACATGGCGAGGCAGACCTCTCCTGACCCGCCCACTGCCCCCCTCAGCAGTGTACTTCGTTGATCTGCCTGTTCTGCTTCCTGCTCTGTCTCTGGTGAAGCCTCTCACCCTCCGCATCTCTGGCCTGTACCCCAGTTCTGTACAAATAAATAAATAAATCTTTAAAAAAAAATGACACATACTAAATAGATTGTCAACAAAAAGTGCTGGAAAGGATACAAAGAAAGAGGACCCCTACAACACTATTGTTGGGACTGTATCCTGGTATAACCACTATAGAAAGCAATCAAGACATATGTTAAAAGTTAAAGGTGGAACATTCTGTAACACCCAAGAAGTTCCATCCCCCGCCCTCCCCGGAGGTGACCCACATGGCACAGCAGACCTCTCCTAACCCTCCCACTGCATCCCTCAGCAGTTTACTTCTACGATCTGCCTGTTCTGCTCCCCACTGTCTCTGTGAATCCTTTCACCACCCCTGCACCTCTCGCCTGTACTCCAGTTCTGTATGCATAAGTAAATAAATCTTAAAAAAAAAAAAAAAAACTTAGTTATAAAATTCTGACTTTTAGTTTCTGTTAGGAATTTAGAATTCTAAAGGACATGTACTTATATTTGAAAAATAAGTAAGGAGAAAAATCAAAATTTAATATAACGTGTTTTATAGACAAGAAAGACAAGAGTTTAAAGACAAGAGTTTTCTTTTAGCAAAAGTAAATAAAAGTAAGTCTTTAAGTAAAATAATTTCTCCAGAATAAATAATAGATAGGAAAATACTGAATGATTATAACAAGAGATAGAAAGTCAATGCAAGTGGCTTATGAAAGTCTTACCAAATAAGTAAAAGAAATTATTTCCACAGAGGTAATCTTACTTCCCTAAAAATTCCAAATTAAATAAATTTGGATTCCACTCTAGGAAAAATTGAAACTGTGATACCTTGGGTATTAAATCTGACAGGTTTAGTTTAACATAGATATTTCCAATATAAATATTTCTGGTAATAGTAACTTAATGGTTTCCCAATTTTTCTTTTGCAAACTTATTAATTTTAATAATGAGAATTCATTAGATATCTAACTCATTCTACTAAAATGTTCTTCATTGAGTTTAAGTTACTTTTGGGTCATCTAAGCAAATAAAGAAACACATGCTAGAAATTATTTGAAAGTCTTCCAAATTTAAGAGATACTGGCATAACATAATTTTCCTCACGTCTCTGCTAAGCTTCACCCTTCATTAGGCAGGATGGGGGCTCATGGGGGTCATGGAATCTCCCCCTTTCATGGAGTTTACACTTTGTAACAAAATCAAACTAATATCTTTAATCTACTATAATAGCAGGCATTTGTACTGCTCATTTGGATCAATTCTCTCCCAGAACTTCCTAGAGCCTTCTATAATGTGACACTGTTCAATTTGAAATAATAATTTCTAGCAAATATCCACTGTTTTCTGGTGAATAGGCAATAAATAGATATCACATTTTCAGATTGGAGAACTGACCATCAATGTCTGGATACTTAGAAATCACCACACACTCCTCTGGGTTATTCTAGGCTCAATAATTATTCAAAAAGCCACACCCAATACTAATAAGAAAAAAGAAACAAGGAAGATTGGTAACATGTATAACTTCAATATACATGAAAGACCCAGTAGGATTGAGTATTGCATGCATTAATGTCAGATGCCATCTTAAATAATTGAGCAAATAGGAAAAGAGGAGGAAGGAGAAGTTCAGTTAGGTTGTTTATCAAAGAAGGCATAATAAACAAATGTAGGCAGATTTAAGTTTTGCCTTTTCCAATGAAAAGAGAGTGAGTTCATTTCTCTGCCCCACACAAAGTAATGCCTTATGAAAAATAACCTCTATACAATATTCAGAGACCTTCACTGTTATCAATCTTTTACAAAATATCTATTTTAGGGTTGCAGATTTTTACACTCTTACCAATGTCATCCACCTACCACCTACACACACACCACCAGAACAATACTCAAATGCATACATTCCTTACCTCTGATGAAACAGGTTTCTGGGATTTAAATTGGTTGATCAAATATTTTGAAAGAAAACTCAGCAACCTGGTAACAAGGCTTCCTTTTCCCCTGCAAATTTTCTTTCCTCTGGTAGCTGTAGCTTGGGAAAGAACATAAAGTATAGCTATATTCCTGGCAACAAGATTAAGGTATCCCAGACAATCTAAAAATGCAGCACCAGACAGAAGTGATCTGGGAGCTCGGTCCTCTGGGAAAACAGACCTGAGGCAAATCATTTACTGAACTTTTGCTGGTCCTAGGTCCAGCAAAATGTCGGTTTGTGCAAGAAGCATCTCCATAAAAGCAGGAGGTCATATTATGGAGTGTAATTTCAACAGAAATGGTATGTCCCTCTCTCCCATCTAAATAATGGCAAAGATGAATGGGGAGAAAATATGGAAGAAGATACAGGAGAAGATGTGTGAAGAAAAAGGGCATAAATGACTTCTCAGCTTTTGTAACGGGGACTTAAGAGGACTTGAAAGAGACGTGGAGTCAAGACAAGTGAAGCTTTTGGAAGACATGAGAGAAAGGCCTGTGGACAGGCTGAAACGGCAGCCATTATCTTGATTTATTCTTTGATTTTTCTCTCTTCATCACAGTCTTGCCTAGCCCCTTCTAGCCCTTTCCATGGCTCCCCACCATAAAGTGCTATAGACCTGTACCAAATTTTCAGGCTTCTGTGGACTTGCTTTGGGCTCATTCTGTTTGACCAGCCATTTGTCCACAAGGGTAGGTGTAACATTCAGTGTTATAGTGGAAAATTGGTATCTTCTCTTTCCAGACTCCTTCAGACAGTGTAAGTTTGGAGGCTCCGAATGATCCCCAGTCTCATACTAACAGGTTCTTGGGGTTTTTTGTTTGTTTGTTTCTTTCTTTCTTTTTTAGTATGATGGAAGAGAGAAACAAAGTGAATCATTAAACATGAACTATAAATTTCATCTCTAGCCACTCTTTTTCTACTCTAAAAACTGGGAATTATTTAGGGTGTAAAGGGACATAGACCAAAAACCTTAAAGGAATTCTATAAAATTGATCTACTCTCAGCAATTAAGTAAAACCAACCTGCTTTTACTGCCTTTCAGCAAGTTTCTGAGGCCTCCATCTTCCAGTCAAGAACTTAAGTTCAGGATGCAAATTATCCTTGTGCTTAAGCTTTACTTTTCTCCTTCATAGAGATTTCTAATGTTCACATGCTAAAAATTAGCAATATATGGCTCAGTAAGAACATTTCATTTCTCTGCCACATTTGTATCATTTCCACCTAGTAAGTAACATTCAGGATATGGGAGTACCAGGAATTTCTAGCCCTGTAGTTAATAGAAGAGTTTGGCTTTCAACTTCCTCAACAACTCAGATAAGGGATATTTTTCTATGAATTTAGATATAACCACAGATTGTTGTTTTATCCTATTATCTTATCATACAATAAGACATTCACTCTCACAGTCCTGGAGGATAGGAGGCTCACATCTGCTACTAACCATCTTCCTGGTATGCAGACAATGATGTTCTCACTGTATCCTCATGTGACAAGAAGAGCAAAAAGGAAACACATTCTCTTGAGTGTTTTCTTATAAAAGCACCAATCCCATCATGACAACACCTCCAAATACCACATTGGGGATTAGGATTTACATATATAATTTGGGGGTGGTGGATAAGCACTTAGTCCATAACATTTGGCAGCATGAGAAAGCATTTCTAGGGTTTCAAAGATAGCCCTAGATATTTTTAAAAGGGTCTTAAGGACCCTCCCTAGTGGTACAACAGGTTCAAGGCAGCACCATGAAGCTCACCACAGCCACTTTACCGCAAGTTCAATCCCAGGCCAGGGAGGTGACCCGCATGGCTCAGTAGAACTCTTCTGACCCTCCCGCTGCTCCCCTCAGATTCTCCCGCTTCTGGATCTACCTGTTCTGCTCCTCGCTCTGCCTCTGGTGAATCCTTTCACCACTCCTGCACCTCTGGCTTGAACCCCAATGTCTTATGCATAAATAAATAAATCTTTAAAAAAAAAAAGAATATTGGGGACATAGAAGTTGTCACATTTGCAGATAATGGATGTCTACAGAGCTTCAATTTAGAAAATTGATATTTTATCTTATGTGGTTTCTATGTAACAGGTACCTGTTTCCAAATGGTGATAATTCACCAGCTCTTCACAGTTCTCAATTGGTTGTTCATAAGCTATTGGGCATAGATTGATCAAAAAAGGGTATATGTTTGTCTTATCAACTTGGATACTTACATCATAATTATTCCCAGCTATAGTCATTAAATGCATTTGTAGAAGGCAGAGCTCCTATCTTTTTTATCTCTGCCTTTCCACACCCCCTAAAGCTATGTGCTTCTTTAAAGCAATTCCACATCTGATCAATAGTTTAGTAGATTTATTCTAGTTCCTGCCTCTGATCATGTTCTTTTTTTAACCTTTGTGCCCATTTCTTCTCTGTGGTCCTCCTGAGAGGAGGTCTCTCTTTGCCACCCTATCTCTCACCTAGCAAGTGAACTCTTTGTTGCTTCATTTTATGTTTTTGATTCATCTCTCCTAGTGACTATCCCAAATTCTGCTCTCCCAGGAAACACTCTTCATGCTAGCTCTGTCCTCCAGGGCCCAGAAAAGGCAGAGGAACAAGAAACAATTAAAATCAAAGTGCAAGTATTTTCAATTACATGTGTGCTTTGGGCTATAATGGGAACAGCAGCACCCAGTCCTGCATGTAAGTGGACACTGAAAACATTTAGGCAAAATAAAAAATAGCTATCACACTCAATTGCTGTAAATTGGTAGCAAGTAGATGTAAGCATAAAAAGCATTTTGTTAAAAAACAAAATGTATCCTAAAATGTTAGAGATTTAATTGGCTTTCTTAAATGATTCATGAATTGGACAGCACACCCTCTAACAAGTAGGAAGGTTCTGTAAAAAGTTATACAAAGTGAATAATGTTTAGTTAGGAAAAGGATGGGACAAGATTATTTGGTAATGAAAAGAAAGACTGTGTCAGGTAAAGCCCCCTCTTCTTGACTATGCTTAGTTATTTATGATTTCTTAGGACATAAGAAGTTTCCTCAGTTGAAGTGAGAAATTCCTTCACCCAACAGTACAACCTCCTTTCTAAAATAAATGTTTAAAGTGACAAATATTCCATGTGGGGAAAAAATTCCCCCACCCCATGTGGGTTCTTCTGTGGCTGGTAGACAAATTAACATCAGGCAGGTTAGTAGGAGAAAATCTCACAATTTAATAACATACATACAAAGGGTATATATTTGTACATTTTAAGTAATGGGCCATCCTAGGGCTTTTTATCCTGTGCTTACTAACCTGGAGTATCAAGATCAGAGGGAGAGATTTCATTTTGTAGATATAAAGGAGTGCCTCATTCTTACTCTGAGAGTAAAGATAAGATTATCAGATAGAGAGGACATGTTTATAGGCAAACCTAATGTAGATGATCTACATTAGTTTGCCAAACTACATTCCTCTAGGTAGAAAGTGACTGCTTCTGCCTTCAGGAAAAAGGACAAAAGACAACTCCCAGGGTTTTTACTGCTCTTAACTAACATAATCCCTTTTCTTTAAGAAATGGAAATAGACTTTCAGGCTCACTGATCTCTGTTGTTCTTTAGGTCATATCAAGACCCACCTCTTGGAGGAAGTCTACTCTGGGCATCTTCAGAAAAATCTTGTTGACCTAAATTTAACATTAGATATAAATATGTAAATGTAAAGCAGAGAATTATCTTGACTACTTTTATCTAGAGATGATGGAGGGTGAGTGGGTTGGTGATAAGTGAAATATCATTAAGGGACTCATTACAGTCTATGAAAAAAATATTAACATTTAATTTTATCCAATGTCTCCCATGTATTGGCTAGAACAATGTTTATCAAAATTTGGGAAAGCTTTATGAAGTCACATCTTTGAACTCCATCTCAAATGTAATGAATCAGGTCTCAGATTGGAGTGGAGAGTTGGCTGAACAGAACAAGGGATCAGTTTTTGTGTAAGTTCCTATATGAACCTTTGCACACTCATATTTGAGAATCTATCTCAGGAGAATCAGCTCTTAGAGAATATCCACACGTTTATACTCACTGAGGAGAAAGGGATGTCACGTAGGACTGCCCAAGTTCACACTCTGTCTGTTCACTGAGAAATAAAGCCAATTAGGGGCAACCACTCAGACTCCTTGTCTCTGCTCTGTATTTATAGCTCCCAGCATGGCTCAGTGCAGCCTCCAGCTCCTTCATCATTTTAATAATTTTTCCAGTCTCTCTGCCAACTGATATTATTTTTCTGTTACAAAATATTTGATTTATTAATGCTACCCTGAAGAATATAAAACAATTTCTGTTGGATGCACCCAGAAACACACACACATACCTCACAAACCACCATATTACAGATAAGAGATGATTCATCCTTGTTATTCCCACCCCTATCATAAAGCCTAGTGTTCATGTGTGTTAATAAAGTTAAGATATCAACATCATTCCATTGTGCTTGTAGATGCAGCTGACATTTGCCTGTGAATTTTTTAGAAACAAGCACCAAGTATTACTTCCAGGTCACACTTGACTGTTTTACTTTTTAGAAGCTGGACAGGGTTCAATTGCCCACAACACAGCTTTCCATCTCAGACCTAAAACTTTATTTCAATATTCAGAGAGAGCAACTCTTAACAGCATGGTTGGCTTGCTTCTTAGTTCCTTTCCTCAGCTCTCTCTCCTCCTTACCCTCCTCTTTTATGATGTGTCTTTCTCAGAGGTTTTCAGCTGTGAGGGAAGTCACTCCTTGTTTGTCAAGCAGGCTGTGGGGGCTTTAACTGAGGTTAGTCTGGTCTGGGAATAAGCACAGTCCTTACATGCTGGCCCAAGAGAATACAGACCTTTGGCATGAGCACTTCATATCACCAATTGACTGACTGGCAGGCTCCACTTTGGCTGAAGGAACTCTGCAGAGTGTCTCCTCGGTGGTTCAAATGCAGAGAGCTTTCCACAAGGGGAAACTTTGTTCTCCTGCCTCATTAGGCTGTACAACACCCACCACATTGCACACACCAGTCACCCTTCCTTGTTCCCAGGCCTGAGAATGACAGGCAAACAGTAAGTGGCCAGACTCATGCAGACATTGTATGGCTTAGAGAAAGAGCAGTGTCAGTAGCCAGGGCAGGCAAGCAGGTTTCCCTTTGCCTATGGACAGTATTTTAAAATGGATGAGTCTAAACTTTAAAGCTTTTCAAGAGTAAAAGGCCCAGACACAGCAATGGAGCGTTTGAGGAAGGGTGTGTGTGAAAGAGGCAAATAAAAAAAAATTGCATTTCTTTCTTTCTTTGACCAATCCAAGGACATCAGCCTTTTGCTAGTGCCAAGTGGTCCTGGCAGCAGCTTCCTGAATCTTCCCCTGGGCCTTCTGTGATAAAACGGGTCCTGACACCAAGTGTGTAACACTCACACTCCTCAAGCTTGAAGAGACAACTGATATTCTAACAATGCTTGGTCAGCCTGGGTATGGTCAACAATATAACTTCCTTTGTTCTAATCAGTAACATTAAATAGGAATCTGAAAATTTTTTGACTTTTGAGATGAAGGAACAGCACTCTATAACTAATCATTCTTCAACTCCCCTCCCTAAATTTTTTTAAGATTTTTTTTATTTATGCATACAGAAATGGGGTACAGGCCAGAGGTGCAGAGGCAGTGAGAGGATTCACCAAAGACAGAGTGAGGAGCAGAACAGGTAGATTGATGAAGTACACTGCTGATGAGCAGTGGGTGAGTCAGGAGAGGTCTGCTGTGCCATGTGGGTCACCTCTGGGACAGGGATCGAACTCATGCTGAAGTGGCTTTAACCTCTTAGTGCTGTGCTTTAACCTGCTGTGCCGCTAGGGAGGGCCTACCCTGTTTCCAGCATGAGGAAGCTGGCTCATGAGATGATAACAGAGCATGTAATAATTAACAGGCTGGACCCACTAAGATGAATAACTTGAGCTAGACCTTAAACCCTTTGCTGATGTATGCATTTTCTTAAAAATAGTTAAATTCCTCTCCGCAATATTGACACCAACCTTTCCCAACCAGTCACATACTCAGATTCCTCTTTAAGCTCTAATTCATGTTGGTGGGTCCAGCCTGTTGATTATTATAACACATGCTCTGTTATCATCTCATGAGCCAGCTTCCTAATGCTGGAAACAGAGTTTTACCTGATTAAAAACCTTGAAACTTCTTTATTCAGGATGATAGATTTGAGCTCATGCCCCCTTGACTGGTATCATAATTTCCCTGCTTTGAATACTTGTTTAATATTTGGTTTATTGCATATAGAACACACAACTGACTTGGTGATCAGTAATGAGAACATTTAGAGAGTCACTTTTTGATATCTTCATGCTATGAAATTTCTTTCTGAAAAGACTACATGTATGGTTCAGATGAAGCTTTGTGGGCATATAGCCAAGTTCAGCAGCTGGCTACTCATAAGCCAAAAAAGAGACAATAATGGGGGCTATAAAATGTGGATTATTAAAAAGTCAGCATTTCTGAAGAAATTGGAAGATGACTTACACCTTAGAGAAGCCATCTTGAATCTCGGGCCTCCAGGTGGGGTTTATATCAGGGTATCTTGAGTTGTGATTGGTCTGCATGACTGTTCAGGTTCCTCTTGCTATTTCTAGTCTTTGTTGCACTGATGTTGTCAGTCAGAATGGATCATCTGGGTGGTTTCACCATGATTCATTTGCCACCTGCTGGGAATGAATACTGCAGCTTTTCTTAAGGCCTTTTAGAAGAGTTAATGAGTTTATGATGTATGGGGCACAACTGAGCATTCTAAAAGTTAAGGAAATGGCTGAATCAGAGGACTTTTTCCTAGTTTGTATTTGTTTTGTTTTTTGTTTGTTGTTGTTTGTTTTTACTTTTAATTCTACCCAAGACTGAAACAGATACATTTGACATACTGTGAAAAAAGAAATAGGCCCTCATTGTGGAGCCACCAAGACCCAAGTTGGTTGCAGTTTCAGTTTCTTCCAAAGTGGAATTCTAAACCAATCTACCTGCAGTTTCCCGGTCAGCTCTAGTGAGGAAATCTGCATCATTAGACCCAATTTGCTTCCTCTAAAGGCATCACCAGCTGAGCCAAATACCAGGAAAAACAGAAAGCACTTCATCTAGATTGTCCAAACTTGCTTTGTTAATATTGAAGACATTGTTTGAAACACATTAGAATTTAACTGGCGCTTGGTGTCCCCCTAAAAATGGATAGGGTCCTGGGTCATCAGCCAGATGTCCTTTCCTCTGGGTAGTCAAATGATTCCATTCACACTAATCACCTGGAGGCACATATATCACTGGGAACTGTCCTGATACATTGAGAAAAGCCTGCCAGTGATCTGCTATCCACCCAGTTCTGGGTCCATGTAGTTTTGGTTTTTTGTTTTGTTTTGTCTTGTTTTGTTTTTCCTTTTTTCCCAAATACAGGCTTGCTTTTACTCTCTGTAGCCACTGGGAAAAAAATAAGTAAATAACAATTAGTTAACACCCTTTTCATTTTTTTCCTCATTTGTTAGAAATCTAATCAGAATCAAGTGGAAGGAGAGCCTCCCTAAAGTGACTCATCTCACTGTGCTCTGGATGACTCAGTGGTTTGACCAGCAAAGTGAAATGACCTTTAGCTTACAAGCCTAGCCAAGTGTAGAAAGGATGTCTACTGAGAAAGTCAATGGTGGGCCCTGCCTGCTTGCACAACGGGTTAAAGCACAACACCATAAGCCACTGCAGCACAAATTCTATCCCCAGCCAAGGGGGTGATCCATATGGCATGGCTGACCTCTCCTACCCTGCCTACTACCCCTTCAGCACTGTATTTCAGTACATCTGCCTGTTCAGCTCCCCACTCTGTCTCTCTGGTGAATCCTCTCATGCCACCACATCTCTGGCCTGTACCCCAATTCTGTATCCATAAATAAATAAATTAAAAAAAAATCATTTCTGATTATAAGTCCAGACCCTTTTCTCTGTGGTCTATGAGACCTAATAATGAGTCAGAGGTTTATTTCCAAGTGAAAACAGAAATTTAAGTGGGATCTTTTGGAGAATTGCCATGTGGCAATCCTTTGGGCAAGTCATGTTGGCGATCCAATGGGGGAGGGGTGGGGAATACAGTGCATATAGACAGTAGCCTTCTATAGGTAAGGGGAAAGTAAAAACAGACAGAAGAAAAACACAGGATGCCTCTAAGTAGTGATATATTGTTTGCTTTGAAGTGAGAGTATGATTACATTTGTTGATTTCTATGATCAGATTGGTACTGATTCTCCAAACATACCAGGTTCTAGGTGTTAGGATGCTGGTTTAATCTGTCTCTGATTCTTCAGTGATCCCCATGAGATAAGACCTGAGTGTTTCCCTGAGAAGTGCTCCACAATGCTAGGGAACTTGACGCCCCCCTTAGATTGTCATCCTCCCACTAAAACTTTGGCAGGGCTCTGGAAGCTGGGGATTGTTTCATAGGGGGTGGGACTATATGGTCAAAGTTAAACTGCTCCTCTTACCCTTCCAATTTGGTCCTTCCCAATGCCTGTTATCCAGAGAGGTGCAAACCCCTTGGTTCTAAGCATGCCATAACGGTGTCTTGTCTATGAGGAATTGCTAATTGGCCTTCTTGAGTAGTGAGTATAGAGAGCAGAAAGAAAATCTTGAAAGTGAGAATGACTCATGTAGTCACCTTGGTGATGTCAATTCCCCCTCATTAATGTGGTAAATTAGATTGACTTTTCAAATAATAAACTACCTTATATAATTAAAATAAACTATCTGATTATAAAGGATTATCTTTGTTTCCTATTGCATTCATTTAATTTTTATTAATGATATTTTAATCCATGTTCATGAGAGCAACTGGGATATACTTACCTTTTTTTTATAAT
Source organism: Condylura cristata (assembly GCF_000260355.1). Lineage (NCBI taxonomy): Eukaryota > Metazoa > Chordata > Mammalia > Eulipotyphla > Talpidae > Condylura > Condylura cristata. The sequence continues at coordinate 62,377,356 of NW_004567108.1, read as the reverse complement.
ATACTTCCTAAGTGTTGGAATCAGGTTAAGCTGGATCCATAAAAAGAATTATAAAGTAAGTGCTCATTGCACCATTACATTTTATCTGCAAAAATGTATTTTTCACACCATATTTCTCTTTTAATAACAGAACAAGAATATTCATTTTTTTTATTTCTACCCTGTTAGTATTGGTATGTGTTACTTTTCATAAATATTGTTCATTCTCTTCATTTTTTAAAGTCTGTTCGCCCAAAATCTACAACTATCTTTAACTGTTTCTTAAAAAGATTTATTTATTTATGCATACAAAACTGGGGTACAGACCAGAGGTGCAGGGGCAGTGAGAGGACTCACCAGAGACCCAGTGGGGAGCAGAACAGGCAGATTGATGAAGTACACCGCTGGGGGAAACAGCTGGTAAGACAGGAGAGGTCTGCCATGCCATGTGGGTCACCTCTCTGACCAGGGATCAAAATCCAGCTAAAGCATTAAGGTAACTTCTCAGTGTTGTGCTTTAACCTATTGCACCACCAGGGAGAGCCCAAATTTCTTTAATCATAAATAGAATCTGTGGTATGATGGCTACCCTCTTCCCTATCCTTCTTTTCCTCTTAGTAATGCTTTATGCTTAAAGTTTGTCTATTTCAGTAACCTTAAAAAAAAAAGTTGTTGATTTTCCTGTCAGGTGTAATCTTACCTATATTACTCATTTTTCCCCTTACTGCATTTTTTTTTTCTGTTTTCTCAACTTTTGGCTTGCTTTTCATCTACTACAGTATTCTACTCAGAAGCAGTGTTCTATTACATACTACTAGAAAGAGAGAAACTCATGCTAACAATCTTTCGATTGTAAGTAGCTCACAAGCAAATGCAAAGTGATTAAGAAAAAGGAAATTTATTGATTCACTTAATATAAAGCCCAAGTGTAAGGACAGTTTCAACTAAAGACAATCAGAATATTTTTCAAAACTTCATCAACTCCAGTCAGTTATGTGGTTACTTCTTTCTTAACTATTACCCAATATAAATGGTCTTAGAATTAAGGGCTCCTAAAAGCACATTTACTTTAAGTTAGTAGAGGAAAAATGAGTAGGGTGTATGCAGGAAGAACAAATGTCCAGTAGATCTTACCTAATCAACCATCATTCAACTCTTTATCTTTTGAAATGCCAGAGTTTCTACCAGTCATTTTCACTAAAATGCATTGTTTGGGCATTTTGTATTGCTTAGGTTAAGCTAAAACTTTGTTCTTGATACTTTTATGAGTAAACAAAGCTTGAAAACTCCTATGTGACCACTAATAAGTATTTAACAAATACTGTTGCCTGGTTAGTCTTAGAATATATTAGCTGTCAACATGGTCAGCAGCAGAAAAATTATTAGTTTCTCAGTTTTTAATTAATCACACGCTAATAGGTACAACTAGAAAGTAGCACATTAAGTTGTGGACTATTGCATAATTCTATTCAGTATGTTTTTGAAAATATATTTAATTAGAAAATGGATTAGGGTATGTTGCTAATACCTGAGCTATTTGTGAGTTTTGGGTTCAACTGCCACCCTTTGCTGTGACAGGTCATGTCTCCATTTTTACCTTCCAGATCATACTTATGGAAGACTTCATTGCTGTCTCCAAGAGAACAGATTGTGGCCTGAAGAAAGCGATATCAGAAAGATAAACTTGTGCCCTCCCTGGTGGCTCAAGGGGTTAGAACTATGAAGCTCTCTGCAGCCACTGCAGCACAAGTTCAGTCCCCAGCCACCTTCCCACATGGCACAGCAGACCTCTCCTGGCTGACCCAGTGCTCCCCTCAGCAGTGTTTTCAGTAGATCTGTCTGTTCTGCTCCCCACTGTCTCTGATGAATCCTCTCACCTCCTGGACCTCTGGCCTGTACCCCAGCTCTTGTATGCAAAAATAAATACATCTTAAAATAAAAAAGTAAGAACATGCCCCCCAATTTTTTTTCTGAATAGAATTAGGCTTTAGTCCACAACTTATTTTAAAGTGCCTATTAGCATGTGATTAATAAAAAACTGAGAAACTAATAATTTTTCTGTTGCTGACCATGTTGACAGCTAATATACTGTAAGACTAACCAGGCAACAGTATTTGTTAAGTCCTTATCAGCTGTCACACAGGAGTTTTCAGGTTTTGGATACCCACAAAAGTATCAAGAACAAAGTTTTAGCTTAACCTAAGCAATACAAAATGCCCAAACAATGCATTTTAGTGAAAAAAAAGGGGGGGGGGTATGTTTTTTTCACTCACCTGTTTTCTTTCAGAAATATGATTAAAGAATCTATACTTTGACCTACAACTTGAATCTCACTTCCAGTCAGTGAAAGGCTAGAGTTAGCAGATTGTGCCATTTCCAGTATATATATCCATCCATAGTAGCTGTGTTGACTAGACCTAAAGGGATCCTCCTATAACTTAGTAAGATAATTTGCATCTGCTTTTACAAAGATATTTTATTAAGAACAAAGACTGGATCTATATCGCCTGGGTCTAAACCCTACATCTGTCATTCATTTATTTTGTCACTTCTTTGTACCTTAGTTTTCTCACCTGTAGAATGGGGATACCAGTATTTTACCTAATTGGATTTTACTAAGTAATATGCAAAATACATAAAAATATTGTATGACAATTCTATGTGTACTAGAATTGTTGTAGTTTTTAATATTTGCATTTTACTTGTTTCTATCCTCAAGGTAACATAAGAACTTCACTTGAGAGTAATACTTTCTGATTGAATTTCTCCATATCTTTTCTTGACTAGGCATCCCACTCTCTGGATACTTCCTTCCCATTTCACCTATAACCTGCCAAACCAGTACCCCCTTGTAACCTTTTAACTCTTTTTTTAAAAAAGATTTATTTATTTGTGCATATAGAACTGAGGTACAGGCCAGAGGCTCAGGGGCGGCGAGAGGTTTCACCAAAGACAGAGTGGGGAGCAAAACAGGCAGATCGATGAAGCACACTTCTGAGGGGAGCAGCGGGCGGGTCAGGAGAGGTCACGCCATGTTGTCACCTCCAGGGCAGGCTGGAATCGAACTCATGCAGAAGTGGCTTTAGCTTCTTAGTGCTATGTTTTAACCTGCTGCGCCACCAGGGAGGGCCCAACTCTTAACAATCACAATAAAAATTCCCATTTTTGGCACTTGGTCTCACCAAGGATGGGATCAGGAGAGTTGAGGGGAAGAGCAGATTTTTTTCCCAATGTCCATATCCCTCACTGTATGAGGGAAAAACTCTTTCTTATTCATATTTATGCACCATCCGCACCGAATGATGTCTCATAGATAAAAGGCACCCATAAATATTTATGGAAGAACCAAATAAACCCCATAGGAAGGAAAGGCTAGTAAGCAAGTGAAGGGTCAGGTATGAGCTGAGCCTCCCCCAGCAGCTGTTGAGCTCTTGATCAGTGACCAATATGACCTGTGACCATCTCAGAGGGACAGGGATCACTGAATGGAACAGTGAAAACTAAAGTTAGTACTGAAGCAAAAATCAGGGGATGAGATCCCAGGAAGGATGACTTTGGATGAATTTTGAATATATTAACAATTCACCAATTCCAGATACAAACATTACAATGACACAAGCGAGTTAGATAAGAATTACAGAGATTACTTTAACTTCGGGTAAATAAGCACCATTTATTTCTAATTTTCTTTCTAATATTCCTACTTTCTATGCTTAGTTATCACTTAAGGTACCAACAAATTATTTGCAAGTATTTGTTCAATATGTCTACTGAGTATATATTTGGTACCATGCATTTCTACGGATGGGGCAGCTTAAAAATTACTAAGACACTGTTCTTGCTCCTGTTCTGAAGAAACCCCACTGAAAGATATATTCAGAATGACAATGTGGTAAAGTGCTAATTGAAGAAACTCTACTGGAGAACAAAACAGTGAAAAACTATATTCTTCTATAAAGCTGACATCCACAGTAGTTTTAGAAGAGATATTTCAGTTGAACTTTGAACTTGAAACTTATCAAGTAGCAGAATGAAGTACAAATCAAACAGATGTGTCTAGATTAGGACAAAGCATATTTTGGAAATAACAAAAAATCTGGGCACCTACTATATAAACAATAACAGGACATGAAATAGGAAAAATGACTGGGCAGAAAAGGCTCATTGGCATGTGTATTGGAATTAATTGGAGAGATTTTTAGGACAAGTATGCTGATTACCAGAAAGTTCAGCTCTGTGAATTGGGAAAATTCAAGTTCTGCTGCTGAATGTTCTTAATTTCCTTACCTGCAGGGCACTGGAATCATAATAGTATCTCTCTAGTGGACACTGTGTTAATATATACAAAATACTTAAAACAGTGCTATACTCATAGTAAATAGATTTTCATTATTATTTTCTGCAAGAATGTCCTTCCCATTTGTGACCTTCTGATAAGGCATTTTTGAAAAATCTGTCATTTTCCTGCTCCTAGAACATCAAACACAGCAGAATATGTATTCTGTTGTCACTACCCTTCCTGTCAAAATCCCATGCCAAAGCCAGAGCTGTATTGTCTCCACATGTATCGTGGAACTCAGTGTGTGTGATGACAAATGAGGAGCACAACCAATTAACAGTCACTCATGCTAAACAAAAGGATGGATTTCTACAAGGTTTTGTGAAGTGAACACTCAATTCAATTTCCTAATGACATTATATACTGTGATTTTCTTCCTTTCAGATTTTCTTTTGGAATACTTCTTAAAATTACTATTGTGGTAACTGCTAAACATGGAGCTTCCCTATGACCCAGCAATCCCACTCCTAGGTATCTACCCAAAAGACACAAAAACACTGATTGAAAAAGATACTTGTACCCCCATTTTTATTGCTGCTTTATATTCAATTGGAAAAAAATGGAAGCAGCCCAAATGCCCAAAAGTAGATGACTGGATTAGAAAGATGTGGTACATATATACAATGGAATATTACTCAGCAACCAAAAAAGAGAAACACATGTCTTTTGCAGCAACTTGGATGGAGCTGGAAAAGATCATGCTTAGTGAGATAAGCCAGAAAGAGAAAGAAAAATACCGGATGGTTTCACTCATAGCAGGAGTATAATGGACCAGGCAAGAAAATAACAAAAATAATGAACAACCATATACCAGAGACATTCTGTGGGGGTGGAGTGGGGAATGGGATCAAAAATGGGGGAGGGGAAGGGAGGGAAATGCACGGGACTATGGTGGTGGCACTGGGGTGATTTGGTGATGGGAAACCCGTGGGGATTACAATGGAGATGAAAAAAAAATGTGCAAAATGATGTAAAAATAAACTTTAAAAAATAATAATAATAAAAAATTACTATTGTGGTAACATTTGATTGTGTTTCAGCTTCCCCTTTAGATGCTATTGCCACACCGCACCCACCACGTCACCTTTAGTCCACCAGCATAATCCATTGTGCACACTCCCCACTTTGTTCTCGTCTGGCCCTTCCTCCTCCCTCTGTGGAAATCTCAGTTTTCTTGGGTTTGTAGTTAATTGATCTTATCTGACACTTTGTTGGATTTCTCCACCATCATAAAAAAGACACCATCACTTAGCATTATCCATTTCAGTTCTACCCATGTTGCCACAAGTGGTAAGACTTTATCATTTTTTTTTTTCAGTGTAAGGTATAACTATTTCTTGTTTTTATTTTGAAATATTTTGCTTTTTTTAAAAAAAATTATTTATTTATGCTTGAGATAAACTTGTTTTATATTAATGTTGGTATTTTGAAAGCATATGAACACCGTCCCCCTTAGGTATCAGCAGTAAAATGCACCCACCACCTACATATACACAATGGAATACTACTCATCAATCGAAAAAAAGATAAATTCATGCCTTTTGCAGCAATATGGATGGAGCTGGAAGGGATCATGCTTAGTGAAATAAGTCAGAAAGAAAAAGAAAAATACCAAATGGTTTCACTCATTGCAGGAGCATAAGGGATTAGGGGGGAAAAAAAAGAGAGAGAGAAAAGCAAATGTAATAAAGTAAAAATGAGAACAAAGAACAACTACAAACCAGAGACATTGTATGGGGTGGAATGAGTGCACTGGTCTATGGTGATGGCACACAGTAAATTGGTGGCGGGAAGCCCCCAGGGACTACAACCAAGATGGGAAAATGTACAAAATGAAGAATGATGTAAAACATAAATAAGGAAAAATATATATTAATTAAAAAAATTATCCCACCACCTAATCACCCATAGTCCATCAATATAGAATAATGCACCCTTTCTTCTTTCTTCCCACCACTCTTTCACTCCCCACTGTGAATGTTTCAGTTCTATAATTTAGATTTCAAGGCTAGTTTTAAAACTTGTGTAATCTCAAGATCTACAAAGAGCTTGAACAACTCAACAAAAACAAAATAAAGAATCCAGTCAGAAAGTGGGTAGAATAGCTAAAAAATCACTTATCTATAGAGGAAATGCAGGTGACCAACAGGCACATGAAACAATCTTCAATGTAATTTATAATCAAAGAAATGCAATCAAAACCAAAATGAGATATCACCTCACACCGTTAAGAATGGCTCACATTAAAAATAAACAAACAACAACAACAAATAAAAACTAGCAACAGCAAATGCTAGTGAGATTGTGGAGAAAAAGGAATACTTTTACACTGCTGGTGAGAATGCAAACTGGTCCAGCCACTTGGAAAGCAATGTGGAGGGCTCTCAAATTACTAAAAAAATAGATCTACCATGTCAGCCAGTAATTCTACTCCTAGGAACATTCTAAAAGGACACAGAAATATTAATTAAAAAGGATACTTGTGCATCTATATTCACCACAGAACTATTTACAATAGCTAAAATATGAAACTACCTAGGCACCCCCAAACAGATGACTGCATCGATAATCTGTTCCATATGAACACAATGGAAAACTACTCAGAAATCAAAAAGACAATTTATGCCATTTACAGCAATGTGGATGGAGCTAGAAGTGATTATGCTCAATGCAATAAGACAGAAAATGAAAATATTGAATGGCTTCACCTATAGGAGGGACATGGGGAAACTATATAAGGGACCAGGGAAATAAAAGACAAAACTATCAGGCAAACCATAAATAGGAGACATTAATCAGGGAGGGAAAGGGAAAAGAGTCAAAATGGGAAGGAAGAGCACAAGAGTCTAGAAAATGCTTCATGGGTGTCTTGATGGTTGCAATTTTATGGGGACAACATAAACACTGTACAACCTTAAACAATGATGTAAAATATAGAAGTAAGTAAAATAAGGCATGTGTATATCTTATCCTCACTTTGATTTTCAATGTTCCACATGTAAGACACACTGAGTATTCTTCTTTGTATTAAACAACTAGAAGTTTCATAACTCTATGCCTTGGCAGGAGTCTTATTTTATTTAAATATGCCAGATACATTTGCCACCAATGTACAATTTGTATATTTCATTTTTTCTCTAGATTTAGCACATTTTCCTCTATTATTATTTTTATATAGATTTATTTCTTTATTAATACAGAACTGGGTAAAAGTCAGAGGTGCAGGGATGGTGAGAGGATTCACCAGAGACACAGTAGGGACTAGGACAGGCTGACTGATGAAGTACACTGCTAAGGAGAGCAGTGGGTGGGTCAGGAGAGGTCTGCTGCGTGGTGTGGGTCACCCCCCAGGTGGGAATCAAACTTGCTGAAGCAGCTACAGTCAATTTGCAGTGCTGAGTCCTAACCCATTGTGCCACCAGGGAGGGCCTCACATAGTCTTTTTTTGTATTTATTTTTAAATAATATAATCATTTATTTTTACATTATTTTGTACATTTTTCTCAGTTGTAATCCGCTTGGGTTTCCCATCACCAAATCACCCATGTGATGTTACTAAAGTCCAGTGCATTTCCCTCCCCTCACTGTTTTTGATCCCATTCCACACTCCACCCCCATATATTGTCTATGATATATAACTGATCATTATTATTATTTTCTCTCCTGGTCTGTTATACTCCTGCTTTGAGTGAAACCATTCGGTGTTTTTTCCTTTTCTTTCTGGCTTGTTTTACTAAGAATGATCTTTTCCAGTTCCATCCGTGTTGCTGCAAAAGGCATATGTTCCTTTTTGGTTGCTGAGTAATATTCCATTGTATATATGTACCACATCTTTCTAATCCAGTCATCCACTTTTTGATTTTTGGGCTGGTTCCATGTCTTTCCAATTGTAAATAAAGCAGCAATAAACATGGGGGTGCAGGTATCTTTTTGAATCACTGTTTTTGTGTCTTTTGGGTAGATATAAAAGGAGTGGGCTTGCTGCATCATATTCTCCATGTTTAGCAGTTTGAGGTACCTCCAAACAGTTTTCCATAGTGAATGTACTAGTTTGCATTCCCACCAGAAGTGCAGGAGAGTTCCTTTTTCTCCACATCATCACCAACATTTGTTGCTAACAGTTGTTTGAAGATGTACCATTCTCACTGGGATAAGGTAGTATCTCATTGTGTTTTTAATTTGCATCTCCCTTATTACAAGTGATGTTGGACATTTTTTCATATGCTTGTTGGCCAGCTACATTTCCTCCTTGGAGAAGTGTCTTTGTATCTCTTCTGCCCATTTTTTGATGGGGTTGTTTATTTTTGTTGAGTTTCATCAATTCTTTGTACATCTTTGTGATCAATCCTTTATCACGCGTTTTGTGTGAGAAAATTTTTCCCCGATCAGTGGGATGTCTGTTTCTCTTTTGTAATGTCTCTTTTGCTGTACAGAAACTCTTTAACTTGATGTAGTCCATCTATTTATCTTTCCCTTCACTATTGTTGTATTGGGTGCTCTATCTTTAAAGATGTCACAGAAGTGTATGTCATGTAGTATTTGGCCCATCTTTGCTTCCAAGTATTTTATGGTTTCTGTTCTTATGTCTAGGTCATTAACCCACTTTGAGTTGATTTTTGTGTATGGAGTGAGGTAGTGATCTAGTTTCATTTTTTTGCATGTAGCTTCCCAGTTTTCCCAGCACCA
>NW_004567108.1:62353013-62367582 GCF_000260355.1 Condylura cristata | reverse complement strand
CTCAAAGGAAAGGCTTTCAGCTTTTCTCCATTGAGGATAACATTGGCTGTGGGTTTGTCATATATGGCTTTTATCCTTCTATTCTGAGGATTTAAGGGCCTTAAACATAAATGGCTGTTGAACTTTGTCAAATGCTCTCTCTGCATCTATTGATATGATTATGTGATTTTTAATCTTCTGTCGGTTGATGTGATGGATTTCATTAATTGATTTTCTGATGTTGAACCTTCCTTGTGCTCCTGGGATAAAGCTCACTTGGTCATGGTGTATTATTCTTTTAATGCATTGTTGGATTCTGTTGGCTAAGATTTTGTTGAGGATTTTTAGAATTGGTGTTCATTAGGGAGATTTGTCTGAAGTTTTCTTGTTTTGTGTTTTCTTTGTTAGGTTTTGGTATCAGTGTGATGTTGGCTTCGTAGAAAGTATGTGGTAATTTTCCTTCTTTTTCAATTTTTTGGATGAGTCTGTGCAGAATTGGCACTAGTTCTTTTCTAAACATTCGGTAAAATTCATTTGTAAATCCATCTGGTCCTGGGCTTTTATTTTTAGGGAGGGTTTTGATTATTTAAATTTCCTTGCTTGTAACTGGCCTACTTAGTTGTTCTATTTCTTTTTTATCTAGCTTTGGGAGGTTGTAGAGTTGTACAAAGTTGTCCATTTTTGCTAAACTGTCAAACTTGTTTGCATATATTCTCTCATTATTCTTTTGATTTCTGCTGGATCTGTTGTGTTTTCTCCTCTATCATTTATGAATCTGTTTATTTGTGCTTTCTCTTGTTTTTTCTTGGCTTGTGGCCTGTCTATTTTATTTTTTCAAAGAACCAACTTTTGGTTTCATTTATTTTTTTGGACTGTTTCCCTAACTTCTATTTCATTTTTTTTTTTTTCTGATTTAACTTTTATTACTTCCTGTCTTCTACTGGCTTTTGGGTTATTTTGTTGTTCTTTTTCCAGTTCTTTGAGGTGGGATATTAGGTTGTTTCTTTGAGATATTTCTTGTTTCTTTATGTGAGCCTGTATTACTATATATTTTCTTCTTATAACTGCTTTTAGTGTGTCCCATAAGTTTTAGAGATTTGTGTCATCATTGTCATTCTTCTCCAGGTATTTATTGGTTTCTTCTTTGACCTCCTCATTGATCCAATGGTACTCCATGTGGGTTTCAGTCTCCACGTGGTAGGTGGGTTTCTTGTCTTCCTCATATGGTTTATTTCTAGCTTGATTCCTTCATGGTCAGAGAAAATAGTTTGTATGCTTCTCACTGCTGTGCTTTAACATACTGCACCACCAGGGAGGGCCCGTATTCAGATTTTTTGGGGCACAGTATTCTATAGATGTCTGTTAGACCCATGTCGTCCAGGACCTTGTTCAGAGCTTTAGTGTCATTGCTTATTTTTTGTCTTGTTGATCTGTCCATTGTGGAGAGTGGCATGTTGAAGTCTCCTACTATGTATGTATTTTCTCTGATATACATTTTCATAGATGACAGTAGTTTGCTAATATATTTTGGTGCTCCTTCATTTGGTGCATATATGTTGATGATTGTTATTTCTTCTTGTTGTATTGTCCCCTTAATCATAATGTAGTGGCCTTCTGTATCTCTTTTAACCTTTTTTAGTTAGAAGACTATTTTATATAAGTATAGCTGTTCCTGCCTTCTTTTTTTGGTCCATTTGCTTGCAGGATTTTTCTCCACCCTTTTATTTTTAATCTGCTTTTATCTTTTGTAGTTAGATGTCTTTCCTGTAGGCAGAACACTGGGTTCTGTTTTTTAATCCATCCTGCTACTCTGTGTCTTTTTATTGATAAGTTTAAGCCATTTACATTTAGAGATAATATTGATATACTGACACCTACGTTTGCCATTTTGGTCCTTTTGTATTTTTATTCCTTGTTTTGAACTGTTCTTTTTCATTCTTCTGTTGGATTTAGCTTGAGGGCTTCTTGTAGTATTTTTTGGAGTGGCGTTTTAGTCATCAGAAAATTGTGGAGTTTCTGTTTGTCTGAAAATGTCCTTATTCTTTCTTCATGGAGGAAGGAGAGCTTTGCAGGGTAGAGTATTCTTGGTTGGCATTTAATGCTTTGGAGTTTGTTGTGTATGTCCCTCAACTCTCTTCTTGCCTGTAGTGTTTCTTCAGAGAATTCTGATGTTAGCCTGATTGGTTTCCCTTTATAGATTATTTGTTTTTTCCCTCTTGCCATTCTTATAACCCTTTCCTTGTCTTGTGTTCTTGGTAGTTTTACTATGATGTGTTTTGCTGTATTTCTCCTGTTTTTATGATAGTTTGGTGTTCTTCTTGATTCTTGGATGTCTACTTTCATCTCCTTCATATTAGGGAAGTTCTCTTCTATTATCTCTTTGAATATGTTTCGATTCCTTGGCCTTTCTCTTCACCTTCTGGGATACCTGTAACTCTAGTGTCAGACAGCCCTTGAAGGTTTCTTCATTCCTTTTCCTTTTTACACCTCTTTTACTATTTTAATTCTCTTTATTTCTGAGTCTTCAAGGATGCTGATTCTTTTTTCCACTCCATCTATTCTGTTTTCAGTACTTTCCCCAACATTCTTTATCTCATCTAATGACCTTTCATTGCTGCATTTTTTCTATTTCCTTTTCTAAGGTCTCTTTTTTTTTCTTCAGTTGGTTGATTGCTTGTCTCGTATCTTTTTCTTTTCTTTCATTTCTTTCACTCATTTCCTTGTTTGCATTCTTCAACTCCTTGATGGCTTGCCTCATATCATTTTTTTTCCTTCTCATCTTCTCTCTGTTTATCATGATGATTCTAAATTCTCTATTTGGTAGGCTAAGCAGTTCTTCTATTTCTTTGGTGCTTCCTGGTGACTGATCTTTTTATGGTGAATTTTTCCCCTGTGGACTTGCTTGGGTCTTCTTTTCCCTGTCGTGTATTTTCTAATACTTTCTATTCGCTGAGACACTGTCTTGCTATTATTGACTGGAATTTTTTTTAGTTGTTCTTTCTGGGGTGTCTGAGGGACTTCCAGCACTTCAGTTGTGGCATGTATTCTGAGTTGTGCTTTGTTTCAATATCTCCTGCTTTTGCAACCCCCATTGTGTGGCATTGTGTCTGTCATCTCAACCAGTAACAGTAGGGTTCTCTTGTGGTATTTGCCTTCTTCCAGTAACACCTTGAGTCTTTGTCTCTGGAAGATGCTGCTTTTGTAGCCTCTGATGTCCCAGGTTCCCTCTATGCTTAGATATGTCCATAGGGGTGGGGTGCATTTAAAGCGTTATAGGTCTCTCTACAGCTGGGCTTGTGACTGAGCTGGTCACTGCTTTTGCTTACTTTCTGAGTACTGTGAACCTGTCTGGTTCACAAGTCTTCAGGCCTCTGTGAGTTGAGATGTCTCTCCTTATCTCCAGGGTGGGCTGAAGGGAAGCAAGCCTCCTTCTAAGGCACTTCCTAGTGCCTGGGTGCCAGGACACGGTGCCTGGACGATCCAGTTTCGGGGCTGCAGACTTTCACTGCAGCTTGGATTCCACTCACCCAATTGAGCTGTTTCTCCTTATCTCCAGGGCCAGCCAAGGTGGGAAGGGAAGCAAGTCTCCTTCTGGTGACCTTGCGCCCAGGCACTCCCAGGTCCTAGCACCTGGGCACTTGGGCAATCTGGGTTTGGGGCTGCAGCCTTTCACTGAAGCTTGGACTTCACTCTCCCAGCTGTGCTGTCTCTCCTTATCTAAGCCTCTATCATTTTTTTTTAATACATTATCTTTTCCTTTCTCTATCTCTTACCCTTATGTTATTCTTATATTCTTTATTCCCTTCATTCTTATATTTCCTTTCCTCATGGATTCTGATAATTATGACAATGTTTCTTCATTGTTTTTTGTTCTTTGTTTCTTTTCCCTTTACTAACTGGAGTTTTTGTTCATCTGAATATTTAACTATAGTGATTCATTCCTTGATTTGCTCTATTTTATTTCTATAACTTTCTCCTTAATTTTTCATAGCCTGTATTTCTCTATGCTCTAATCTCCATTATTTTCTTATTTAAAGCTTCAATTTCTGTCTTCTGATCATTGATTTTAATTGATCTTGGAGTGCTCTTACATTTCTTTTAATTTATTTAGCATGAGATCCAATAACCGGAAATATTTTCCCTGTCTTTGAGGTTGAATTCTGGAGATTTGTTGTCTCTGTGTGTTGTATTATTATCCCAAGGATTAATGTGGCCTTTTGAGTTTTCCTTCTTCCAATTATTTGTTTTGGGGCCCTGGTCCTGTAGGAAGGACTTCTGTTAAGTATGTCTCTTCCTTGCTCATTGATCATCAAACTGGCCAGTTGGGTGGAAGAGCAAGATCTTACAGGACATCCTGGGGCCTAGTCCACCTACAATGTGGACTAGTACTCCTCCCTTGATGGGGTCCAGGGGTTCCAGTTGGGACTTGTGATTGATATGGTGTCACATAAATTCACTAGGATTGGGAATAGGCACACAAAATGGTATGGGTCTGGGGGCTCAAAAATTTAGGCTGGTGGGTCGCTCCCTGGCGGTGCAAGGTGTTAAAGCACAGCACTGTGAAGCTGGCCACAGCTGCTTCAGTACAAGTTCATTACCCACCAAGAAGGTGACCCACATGACGCAGCAGACCTCTGCTGTCTCACCCACTGTTCCCCTCAGTGGTGTACTTTGTCAATCTACCTATACTGCTCCCCATTCTATCTCTGCCCCTCACTGCCCCTAAGTTTCTGGCCTGTACCCCAGTTCTGTATGCATCAATAATAAATCTTTAAAAAAAAGTTTAGGCTGGTGGCTGACTTGGTTTTACTGGAATTCACAGGTATAAAGCTATCTGGCACTGGTTTGGGGACTCACACTTTGTTTGGCACCTGGTAGAATCTCTTAGGATGGAGATTTTGTGTTTTGATAGTATTCTATTGTGTATATATGCACCCTCTTCTTAATCCAAATCTCCATATTTTGGCATTTAGGTTGTTTCCATTGATTGACTATTGTAAATATAGCTTCAATGAACATAAGAGTGCAGTTTTCCTTCTTCATTTGTAATTTTGTATACTTCAGGTAGATAGTTAGGGGAATTTCTGGGTCATATAGTAGCTGAATTATAGTAGGTTTCTTTTGAGCAACTTCCATACTGTTTTCTACATTGGCTTACTACTCTACATTTCCATCTAACACTATTACTCCACATTTCCATCTAACACTATTACTCCCTGTAGTAACAACCACTATCTTCACAATAATTTTGTCTTTTTTTTTTAAATTATTAAACAACAAATTCAAGATTGTATTTTGTATATTAATTAGTAAGCTTTTGCTTGGCTGAAGTTATTTTCTGTTTCAGATTTTTGGTGGAATATTTTTGGTTTCTCTATGTATATTTTTCACACTGTCTGCACATAATAGCTTAAATTCTTTCTTCATTTGGATTTATTTAATATCCTCTTGCCAAATTGCTTGAACCAGGATGTCTTATACTATGTCAAGTAGCAATAGTGATAGTGTACAGTCCTGTCTTGTATCATACCTTAGTGGAAAAGCTTTCAGTTTTTTAACATTAAGAATAATGTTAAATATACATTTGCCATCATGTTTAAGTATGTTCCATCTATCCCTACATTTTTGAGGATTTTATCAAAAATAGATTTTGAATCTTATCAAAGTTTTAGCATCTACTGAAATGATCATATGCTTTTTAACTTGCTTTTAATATTGTTAATTATATTTATTGATTGTCAGGTGTTGAACCATCCTTGTGTCACTTTTATAGACCCCACTTGCTTATGGTTTATGATATCTTTAATCATTGTTCAATTTGATTTACCAATATTTTATTAAGGATTTTTGCATCTATATTCACTAAAGAAATTAGTCTTTTTTTTCTTTTGCTCAATTAATTTGCACTGGTTGGCATTATTGTAATTTTGATCTCAAAAAATGAGTTAGGGAGTGTTCCCTCTCTTAATTGAAATAGTTAGGTTAGGCTAATTATTGAGAAATCTATGAAAATTTTATTTATCTCACTTGTGAAACTAATTCTGGAATTTTGTTTATTGGAGGTGTTTGATTATTATTTCAAACTCTCTCTGATTCCACTGTCTATTGATAAAATGGTATTTTGAAGTGTCATCCACCAATGTATATTTTCCAATGTGTTTCTTTTTTTTCAGGTTTTCTAGTAATTGTCTTATATATTCTGAAGCTTCATTTTTTTGAGTGGATACAATTATTGTTATGTCTTCGTGATATATAGTTTCCTCCAATCATTATTTAGAGTCCACCCCATGTCTGTTTTTGAGATATAAATTGACTTTATCTAATATAAGTATGGGCAGAAAAAATACAGCTCCTGTTTTGTAATTTAAAAAGATACTTGGTGTTATTTAATTGGAGAGTTCAAGTCATTTTCATTTTCATGAGTGTGGTTATTGAATATGAATATCTGCTACTATCAGTCTAACCTTAATTTTACAGATCTACCCATTTCCTTGTTCAATACTTTGTAAATGTTCAAGTATTCATTTTAGATATGAGAACACCTTTCAACATTTCTTGGAGGAAAGTTCTAGTGTTTGCAATCTCTTTCAACTTTGATTATCTGCAAAGGTCTTTATTTCTCTCTTATAAATGAAAATTAAAAAAAAACTTGTAAGATAGTCTTTGTTGACAGTTTTTATATTTATATAATTTGGTATGTGTCATTTATTTATTTATTTACTTATTTTTAAGATTTATCTATGCATACAGAACTGGGGTACAAGCCAGAGGTGCAGGGGTGGTGACAGTATCACCAGAGACAGAGTAGAGAGCAGAACAGGCTGATCAATGAAATACACTGCTGAGGGGAGCAGCAGGTGAGTCAGGAGAGATCTGCTGAGTCATATGAGTCACCTCTGGGTTCTGGGGGATGGAACTCACACTGAAGTGGCTGCGCTAGTTTGCAGTGCTGTGCCTTCACCCATGAGCCACCAGGGAGGGCCCTGTCATTCTTTTCTTACCTGTCCACTTTTTTTCTTTAAAGAAGTACAATATTAGCCTGATTGGGTGTCTTTACAGGTTTTTTGCTTTTCTCCCCTTGTCAACTGTAATGTTATTTCTTTGTTTTGAACTCTTGAAAATTTTGTTACTGTTTTTTGGTATAGGTCTGATTGGCTATTCTTATAGGTTTATGGGCTGTGTATTTAGTTTCTTTTATAATTTTGGATAGCTTTCCTCTATTTCTTTAAATAATTTCTATGAGCTTTTCTCTCTCTTTCCATCTGGAATGCCCATTATTGATTTTTCTCATGGAGTAAGAAGTCTCAAAGTGTTTTCTTTTTTCAGTTTTGTTCATCAATCTCTTCCTCCACTTATATTCTTTGTGTATTATCATCTTACAGACTGCTGATTTGATCTTTTATTTAATTTCTGCTTCCATAGCTTTCTCCAGAATATTATTCTCCACTATTTATCTTTTAAAATCTTGCCCTTCCATTATTTTTCTTTTTCAATGTTTCAACTTTTTTTTAAAGGTTTTTTAGATTCTTTGAAATTCTTTTTTTTTTTTAAGATTTTTTTTTATGCATACAGAACTGTGGTACAGGCCAGAGGTGCAGAGGTGGTGAGAGCACTCACCAGAGACAGAGCGGGGAGCAGAACACACAGAACGATGAAGCACACTGCTGAGGAGAGTAGCAAGAGGGCCAGGAGAGGTCTGCCGCACCATGTGGATCAACTCTGGGGTAGGCAGGGATCAAACTCATGTAGAAGTGGCTTTAGCTTCTTAGTGCTGTGCTTTAACCTGCTGCGCCACCAGGGAGGGCCCTGTTATCTTTTTTTATATGTCTTTATTTTAAAGTAAGGCTATTGTGTACATTATAAGGAAGGCTTGGTAAAAAAAATCAGAAAAAGATATCAGAGGCTGGTTCCCACAAAGTTCACAATATAATGAGTGTTCATAAGAAAAGAAATATTGTTTCAAAATTAGCAATATGAAAGGGGATTAAAACTAAAAATTGTAAATAGTTTGCTATAAGCCACTACCACGAGAGAGTTCATTAATGTGAATTTAGTAACAGCTCAATAATAGGAAATATTGCATGGAAGCGGAAAAAGACAAAGAATCTACCCTAAGCATGAGATAAATTCATGATGTTACCTTTCATTTAAGGATAGCAGAGTGTTTATATTATATACTCAGGGTTCAGTTAGAGAATACAAATTGCTCTATGTGCTTAAAATAAAAAACTGATATAATACAGGAAAGGGACTTATGAATCACATAAATACATGAAGATTTTTAGAAATGAATGTTCCTCAGTCAAAACCCTACAGAAAAATAACAATACTTCATAGTAATTTCACACACATTTGGTCAGTGAATAGCAAATGAGGTAATTATAAAACTCATCTGTGTGAAGTCCATAATCCACATCATAGTAAGATCAAAATGGCTTATGCCTCTCCTTGTGCAACAAATCATGAGTACATGTGTCTACTAGAAAGGTCAGTCTATACACAATACTGGAGACAAAGTAATGTGGAACATGTAGCTCCCAACCTGGAGTTTCTGCCACAAGGGATACAATAAGAAATGACATGAAATGGTTTTTACACAACAAGAAATAGTTAATAGTTTCTATGTCACTATTGCTCTATCCCAAGTTCGTATTTAAACTAGAATGATGGAAGTTTCTTAGCCTGGCATTTTTTTCTGTATTATATGTTATTCAGTAGCATCCTTAAAGGAGAATAATATGGTAGAGAAAGAGGGAGGAGTAATGCAGTAGGAAACATAATCAGGGAGACAACTGTCATGTTGCAGGTTTACAAGGCAATACTCTACTGCTCAAGCAGAAGTTCTTATGTCACTTATTGAAACCATACAGGTTAGTAAAAGCTGATGATGTGACTATGGTATGAGGAACAAGATCTGGGGAGCAGAGGGAACAAAATTTATGAGAAACAGAAAAAGGGACATTGTGACCATAAATTGAGAGACATTTGCAAAGAATATGTGTTGATGTTATCACAGGCAGGGTTATCATGAGACCACCATGGGGTTAGGCACATAATCAGGTCAACATGGTCAAGGTTTCCCTGGACCTGCCTTGCGATGCAGGCTGCTGTCTATAGGTAGTCAAGCCGTAATGTTCCACTGTGATTTGCAGACAGCAAATAGGTCTGCAAATATGAAATGTTTGCTGTCCTCAGATATTTGACATATATATTTATCATAATCCTAAAATACAAAGAGTTTAAATTTAAAAAAAAAAAAAAAAGGAGGACACCTTAAGCAGGTGAAAAATACTGTGTGGCAAGTTAGTTGATTAAGAACAACTCTATTATCTGTGGCAACTATACACAGATCTGATTCACCACAAGACATAAACATAAAAAGCATCAAACCTCAAGGAACTAACAGAAGCTCATAAATGGAGTCAAAGTCATTGGGATTAAGTTAGGGATCACGTGACCAAATCTTATCATGTAAACTAGTTTACATGAGATACATAGTCAATTTTACCTATTTTTAAAAATATTCAATAAAAGAAGCATAAAATCTAACTTGTTTTAAACTTGTTCTAGATATACTCCATTGAGCCACTTTACAGGAACTCAGGTCAAATGAGAAATGGTACATTTATGCAGACTATCCTCTAAGATGGTGTTTTCACTCAAATATATAGCATCACACATCTGACTTTCAAACATTTCTCCCTAAAGTTTTTTAGTAAATTTTAATTTTAAATCTCTATTTTCAATGAGCAAATCCAACATAGAGTCCCACTTGTTGAAAGATAACATCTGCTTTTAAACAAAAAAAATATTACAAATAGAGAAACACTGAAACTGTTAAACTCCTCACTTGGGAATGTGGGTGAGATGAGATAACTATAAAGGGGAAAGGAAGTCCTGAAGGATATTCATGAGTTTGTCCTACTCTTCTATGTAAATTTGTAAGAATTTATGACTTGCTGATCTGTAAATTTTTTAGTTGGGGATGATGCATTTAATGAAATTAGACAATTGTCTATAGTTCTTGCTTGATGAATACATCCATTGCTATAGCCTCTAGTACTTTATTGTATTGGAAGTTATTCAATAACAACTTGAAGGAGAAGGAAGTGGAAAAGCCATAAGGAAAGGATGTAAGGAAGCATGATGAGTGTTCAATGAATTTTTTACCAAGGGTTTAAATGATACCTTACCAAAAGGGATGATAATGAGAGCTGAGATAAAAACTGAAATAGAGAAAAAGGGACACACATACACACATATGTAGTCTTGCCTAGATCTACTATAAAACATGTGTTTAACATGCAATAATTAAAAGGAAAGGCTAAGGCTATGGGAAAATGGTAGACAGGTTCCTACAGCATGTTTTGGAAGCATTCTGAACCATGAAAAGAGTGACAAGACTGCCCTGTAAAAGGAACATATACAAAGTTATGATAAATGAGTGGTGGTCTCTGTGATCTATAATTTTCTAAATTGATTTTTTTAATAAAAAGGGTTTGTATTATTATCACTTATATGTCTTCTTATCTGATCCACTCAGTGCAGCTCACAGGAACTATGATTAAAGTAGCACTTCTACTACTGTTGGAGAATTATTCCAAGTCAATTTTCCTTGGATCAGCTTTCAACATAAATTTTGTTCCTTGTGGAGAATTCAGCAGAATGTATGCAGGCCCATAAAATAGGAAACCTTATTTTCATCAAAGAAGTGGGGAGCTGCATATTTATGGGTAATGTTCCATGTAAATCAGGAAACCACAAAACTAAAGGCATTAAAAACCCCAGGTCTTTTCAAGGGAATGCTGGTACATTTTTATGGGAAAAAAATTTAAAGTTGAGACTCAAATTCTTCTGTGTCTGTGAGGATTTGCCTTAATAAAGATCTGGGGAAAAAATAAATGCCATCAACTCACAACATATTTTTCTTTCCAAAATTACATTTTTCTTATAAATATCCTTGGAAAACAGTCTCAAGATTCAATAAACCCTGAACCATTTTACCAGTGGCCTTATTTCTGTTTGAATGTTCTTGTCAGAGTCCTAGAGGGAATATTGAAATCTTTGATTTTTGATGAGACAAGCACATGAAGTCTATGCTTGAACACAGGATTTTGAGACACTTTCTAAACAGGACCAGGGCTTCAGATGTTCTACTTGCTCATACTTTGAAAAACCTGTTCATTCTTGTCACTGTGTCCTGTTTTGTTCACCACCATGGGCTTGAAAGAAATTCTGTGGTAATACTATTGTTTAACAGTAGGTGTTAGGTACAAATGTCCCATGAGGGGTTTTTATGCCCCTTTATCTGACTCTCCTCTCTCCAACTTTTGTATCCCATGGACAACAACTTTTCAAAGCCTACCTTTACTCTCCAGTGGTTTGCATTTGTACCTGTTGGAAAGGCATACCTGCAGAGGCCCTGGTTTTATCCTTTCCTATATTTCAAAGCTTGTTTCTCCCTCAGTCCTGAAACCAGCAATCCTTTGTGGTTTTTCCTGGACCTCAAAGGTTTAATGGCTCAGTGCTCAATTTGAATCTTTGGAAATATATCTCAACCTCCTCTAACAGCAGCTTCAGAGAAGTCCGGAGAAAAAACACTCAGAAAAGCAGAGGCAATGCCAATGACTAAATGTGACCATGAGATATTTTTATTTTTTAAATCAAGTGAATATATTAAAGGGTTATTTTTAAAAATACAATAGACATCCAAGTACTGTAGGGAGATTTCTAGACTCACTAGGGATAAGAGGATAAGACTAAGTTCAAAAGCTAGTTATCTAAGTCCTGGATGTTTGGTAGCCACTCCACTGGGAAATGGAAGGTGGAAAATTCTTACATATGACAAGTTATCTAGAAGTCTGCTAATATTAAATAGCTAGATACCTCAAAGGAACAGAGATATTACTACAGTCAATATGTTAGCAATATAATTTAAGCAGGTATTCCATGATTCTCATAAAAGAACTTGATATTTTTAAAAACTTCATATGAATTAAAATTTTACTTTAAATCCTAGGAAGTTAATGCATTGCTAGCTTCTTTGTCATGGGTTGTATCTTTTGGGAAAGCCTAACATTAGAAGAAGGAAGAGATACAGAGAGAAGACAGATACTATAAAATAATAATTACATATCCTTATGTGTTACCTATGTGCCAATATCTTATTCATCTTCATCAAAATCTTGCAGAGTAGTATTATTACTTTCATTTTATAAAAAAGGATATTGCCACACAGCTGGAAAAGTACTCACCACACAGCTGCCAAAATCACATAACTGAAGGACCTGGAATTTTCAGGGTATTTAACCCTAGAGACTAAGCACCCCACCAACTAGACATTTGAGATTGACAATGGTGCTATCTTATTGAAGTAGCATTGTATCATAACATTACATAGATTGAAACACTTAAGGGAACATGACATCAAAGGAGGTTCTGTGCTTTTCTTTGGAGAGAACAAACTGAAACATCCAAACAAACCCTGAGTGCAGAGACTCCCATGATGTGGGGGAAAAGAGAACATACCCACTTTGCAAGGGACCATTGCTTACTGAGCACCACAGAAGAGATGCAGAAGGAATTTAAATTAGAAAAAGCAAAGTGGTAAGTATGAGAAAAAGCAATCACTGCCAATGATAAGCCATAGTTCAAATCATAGACATGAGGACTGACTGTTGTCAGCTTAACTATGGGAAGAGTGCTGTGGTAACATGCAGATGGGTGCCCAGTGACAAAGGAAGAAGCCCATAAAGGTACCATCCTTAACAGCCACTTCCTTAGGGAATGGGTAAATGGGGGAACTGAGTAGATAAAATGAAATCAAGTCATGTGCTAGGGCTGTGCAGATGGCCAACCCTGCAGAGTGCAGAAACATGGAACTGAGAGGAGGGTCACTCGCACTGACACAGCATGAGAGCAGTCACTCTAAGGAATAACACAGCCCCACTTACTCTCGATCAAGACCAAGCTAGTCTTTCTGAGACCCAGTTCCATCTCCTGAATAATTTGAAACACCATACATAATATTCTGAAAATAAGCATTGAGGAGAAGAGGGAAATGCATAGCAAATGGAATCCTGAGTCTTTGGGAGAACATTACACCATACAGAGAAAACAAATCTTTAGAATCCAACTAGAAAGACATGGAAAATCTATACTTCGTACAGAGTTCAAAATTGCCACAATAAAGAAACACAAAAATCAGAAAAAAAAAAAAACACACAGGAAAAACAAATAAATGTCCTGAGAAATGAAATTAATGAACAACTAAAATTAAAAATTTAAATAAGAAAATTAGAAATACACAGGTTGTAAAAAGGTCAATAGCAAAGATAAAAAACAAACAAACAACAACAAAAAACAACAAAAGAGCTGGGCCCTCCTTGGTGACTTAAGGGATTAAAGCACAGCACTAAGAAGCTAGCCACAGGGTTTCAGCACAAGTTAGATCTCAGCTCCTGAGGCAATCCACATGGCCTACAGACCTCTTCTGTCTTGCCCACTGCTTCCCTCAGCAGTGTACTTCATCTATATCCCTATTCTGCTCCCTACTCTGTCTCTGGTGACTCCTCTGTTCCTGCACCTCTGGCCTGTACCCCAGTTCCATAAGCAAAGGAAGTAGACTAGATCAAATGGAAGACAAAATCAGTGACCTTAAAGATAATGCATTAAGAATTCAAGTAGTGCGCTTCCAGAAGATGGCGGCAGAGTAAAGACGCTGAGATCACTGCGTCCAAGCCTGCATAGGAATTGAGGACTGAAAACGGACTATAGACTCACTTACTACAAGTTTTAACCCAAACGAAAACACACTGGACTCACTAGAAGGTAGATAACTGAGAGGGAATCCGCGATTGGGGAGTTCCCAGGAGGGAACTCCCAGGAAAACCCGGGCCCTTGAAAGTTCCGCTGGCTGCAGGAGCCCTTTGCCCCACGCTAAACCCTGGAGGTAAAGCTGGACTGCTCAGCTCAGTGAGTAAAGCCCAGGCTGCAGAAAGACTACAAATCTGATCCTCAATACCTGGGTGAGGGAAAAATCACTGAATCTGCAGACCCGATCTGGAGCACCTGGGCGCCAGAGCACCTGGGCGCTGGGCAAAGCCTCTGATCAGCTCGACCAGCTCGGGAACCTGCAAGATAGTGGCAGAATAAAGACGCCGAGGCGACTACATCCAAACTCGCACGAGGATTATACAAAAACGGACTATAGACTTTCATGCTACGAGTTTCAACCCAAATGACAACGCCCTGGACTCACTAGAAAGAAAATAACCGAGGGAGAACCGGCGATTGGGGAGTCCCCATAAGGGAAGCCGCACAGGCAGGTACTGATCCGGGAACGCCAGCGGCTTCCAATTCCCTCGGCTCCTTTAAAAATCTAGGTGGCAAAAGGCAGGAAGCCCTACAGAGGGAACCTGCCTGAGGTGGCAGGTTCTGCTCAGCAGCGTTTTGTCCCAGCCCTGCTAAAGCCCTGGAGATAAACTGAGACAATTCAGCTAGGGAGGGGAAACCAAATCGTGGGAAAAGGCTACTGCTCAGAACCAGAGACCTGAGGATAGCCGCAGACCTGTTGCTGACCTTTGCCCCA
>NW_004567108.1:62335652-62347188 GCF_000260355.1 Condylura cristata | reverse complement strand
CAAAGGGGAAGAAATGAGAGGGAATGGGGGAGGGGGAGAGAGAGCATGCACGAGAGAGACTCAGAACAGGGAACTTAATTTAAAGTTATAATAGAGGAAAATGTCAAAATCCTGAAGAAGGAATTAAATATATACATTTAAAAAATAATATCAGATCATTTAAACAGAATGAAATATAGGCCAAGGCCCACAGTACGAGAATTCAAGACAAAGAAAGACTGTTGAAGTTGCCTACAGGGAGGAAACACACACCCTACAAATAAAACCGAACCAAACCTACATCTGAATTCTCTGTAGTAACACTATGAGCAAGGAGAGAATGGAACAAAGTGATCAAAATAGTTGAAAAGAAAATACTGTTAATCAAGATTACTCTATCTAGTACGCCTCTACTTCAGATATGAGAGAGACTCTCTCAAATAAACAAAAGTTGAATGAGCTTACAGACAGTATACTTCCGTCCCCCTTCCAAGAAATGTTGAAGGTATCAATAGTTCTCATGATAAGCAACAACATTCACAACTTAGCAATGAAATAGAAACAACTACAAAATTAAGATCAAATTGCAGTAGCAAGCCTTCATTTATAAACAGTCTATGAATTTGTAAGAGCACTCGACTCTCCAATTAACAGACACTGAATATATGGCTGTATTAAAAACAAAATTCAATTTCTTGCTCCAGAAAGTGCACCTGAAAATCAAGATAAACTAGACTTAAAGGGCTGAAAATCCTATAAACAAAGGGACTCCAAGGAAAGCAAAGATAGCCATACTTAGACTTGTAAAAAATCAAGTTAAAAATGAAAATGAGAGTTTTAGACACCATAAAATGATTAAAGAGAAATACATTAAGAAGACACAAAAATCCACCAATATATAATCATCATGCAAAGGAGTACCAGAAAATATTAGACAATTGTTGGCGTATCTGAAACAACCATTGGGATATGGCCAGTGACTTCAAAACCCCATTTTTACCAATGGGCAGTTAAACAGGAAGAAAATAGATAAAGACATACAAGGCTAAAATAAAGAATAATATCAGATGGGTTTAATAGAAGTTCATAGGATACAACACTCCTAGAAATCTGAATATGCAGACTTCTAAAGTACACAGGGGACATTCTTCAGAATTGGTCACATATTGTGTCATGAG
Source organism: Condylura cristata (assembly GCF_000260355.1). NCBI lineage: Eukaryota > Metazoa > Chordata > Mammalia > Eulipotyphla > Talpidae > Condylura > Condylura cristata. The sequence continues at coordinate 62,346,031 of NW_004567108.1, read as the reverse complement.
ACAAGAGCCAACAAATCCGTGAAGATTAAAAGCCTGCCAAGTATCTTATCTAACCACAAAGGTATCAAGCTAGAAACTGGAAAAAAACTCCGATATGTGGAGATTGAATATTACACTGCAGAATGAATATTGAGTTTAGGAAGAAATCAAAGAAAAAATTTACATATGTAAGTGAAGAAAAATGACAATGAGAACACAACTTACTTTAAGCTAAGGGACACAGCAAAAGCGATACTAAAAAGGAAGTACATAACTATTTATTTCTGCATTGAGATAAACAATGAGCTCTAATATATAATATTGTTTCTCAAGTTAAGGAACTAGAAACAGAAAAAACAAAATGAAAACCCAGTAGAAGGAAGAAAATAATAAAAATCAGTATAGAAATAAATCAAATAAAAATCAGAAACAGTCTAAAATATTAATGAAACCAAAGCTGTTTTATTAGTATTATTATTTGCACATCTTTGAAAATTTATATAAATATTTTTATACAATGTATGCTTTATCATCTTGGGTGCAATTCCCATGAAATACCCACCACCAATTCAGCTGTTCACCATCACCATAGTCCCTTGTGCTTTTCCCATTCCTACACTCCTCCCTGCTACAGAGTATCTCTGGTTTGTAGGTGTCTGTTGATTTTGGTTTTTACCAAATTTGTTTCTTTGCCAAAAAAAAAAAATAAGACAAAACTCTAGTTGAACTTCCAAAGAAAAGGAGGGTACATACCCAAATAAATAGGATCAGAAATGACAGACATTACAATTGATCTCTCAGAAAGTCAGAGGCTTATAAGAGACTATTATAAATATCTGTATGATAGTAAATTGAATAAACTAATAGAGTTGGACAAATTTCTAGCATATACAATCATCTGAGACTGAATAGGGAATAAGAAACCCAAACAAATCAATTCCAGGAAAGTAAATTGAAACAATAATCAAAACTATTCTATAAAGCAAATAACCAGAACTAGTAGGTTTCACAGGTGAGATTTTTACAAAACTTAAAAGGTAAAGTTTTGAAAGTTGAGCAAGAGAGAATATTCCTAAAAATGTTGTATGAGGTCAACATCCACTAATACCAAAACCAGACAAGGGAAACACAAAAATAAACAACTATAGATCAATTTCCCTAAATGGAAAAAAAATCAACAAATCTTAGCAAACTGAAATCTATTATGCATTAAAAGGATTATATGACATGATCAAGTGGGATTTATGCCAATGATACTAGGATGATTCAACATCTGAGAGTCATTCAGTTCACTATACCAATAAAAGCGAAGGCAAATACTATATTATTATATGAGTAGATGCTGAGAAAGCATTTTCTAAGGCTCATCATCCATTTATGGTGAAAATCCTCAAAAATTGTGGGTAGATGAAAAACATATCTCAACATAAAAGACCATATTTTACAAACTCACCACTAACTTAATTCTCAATGGTGAAAAAGTAAAGCATTTCATAAAGATGTTTACAAGATAATGATGTCTACTTTCACCATGCTATTTAACTTAGTTTTGGAAGTCATAGTTAGAGAAACCAGGCAAAAGAAGGATATAAAAGGATCTAAACTGGCAAATACAACTAAACTAATTGAAGAAAGCATGATAACTGGCAAAGTACAAAATCAGTGCACAGAAATCAGCTTGTCTCCCTCTATGCAAACAAACTCAGAAGCAATGGAAATTAAGAAAATGATTCCATTTGCAGTTATAGAAAAAAGAATAAATTACTTAGGAGTATATGTAACAAAGGAGGTAAAGGACCTATACACAGTCAACTATAAGACACTGTTAAAAAATACAAGAGACAAATGAATGGAAAAGTAGCTTTTGCTCAAAGATTGGAATAATTAAAATTATCAAATTGCCATTTTACCCAAAAACAAAGTACAGAACCAGTGCAATCCCAATCAGAGTTTCAATGATATCTTCAAAGAAATAGAACAAACATTACTGAAAAATCATATGGAACCAAAAGCCAAACCTTGACAATAAAAATGATGAATGGCAATATCACACTCCCATATATAAAATAATACTACAGAACTATAATAATAAAAGCAGTATGATACTGTAATAAAAAATGCCGCACAGCTAAATGCAATTGAATTGATAATCCAGAAATAAATCAACACCTATATGCACACAACATACACTAGAGAAAGTCTTTTCAGTAAATGGTGTTGGGAAACAGTCACACTGAAGACAGAAACAAGACCGATTCATATCACCCATAAAAAATCAACTAAAAATGAACAAATTAATTGGATATTAGACCTGAATCTGTAAAATGCATGTAAGAAGACATAGTCTATACCATGGGCTCCCAGATGTCTCTGAATTTGTCTCCAATAGCAAGGGAAACAAAAGATAATATAAACAAGTAGTACTACATAAAAGTAAAATATTTTTACCCAATGAAATAAACAGTCATAAAACCTACTAGTGGGAAAAGAATACATTTGCTACAACACATATGACAATGAGTTGTAATCCAAGCTCTACAAAGAACTCATACATCTCAACAAAAAGAAAACAAATAAACTTATTAGAAAAATAGGCAAAAGAACTAAATAGACAATCACAGAAGACACACAAAAATGGGGTTAAAGCACAACACTATGAAGCTATCTGCAGCCACAGGAGCACAAGTTCAATCCCCAACCAGGGAGGTGACCCAGATGGCGTGAAAGACTGCTGTGTCCTGCCCAATGCTCCTCTCAGTCAAGTCTGTATGTTCTGCTCCCCACTCTGTCCCTGGTCAATTCTTTCACCCTCCTGTACCTCTGGTCTGTACCCCAGTTCTTGTATGCATAAATAAATAAATATTAAAAAAAAAAAGACATACAGAAATGTTCACTACGTTTCCTCAGGGAAATGTAAATCAAAACCGCAATAAGCTACCACCTTACACCTGTATTGTCCACATTAAAAAGACCAAAAACCAATTTGAAAAAAACGTGGAGAACAAAATAAACTCTTATGCTGTTTGTGGTAATATAAACTGGTCCATCCCTTACTGAAAACAGTATTGATGTTTCTCAAAAGATTAAAATGGATCTACCAGCAATTGTTTTCTTTTTTATATACTATTAACTACAAAAACACTATTTCAAAGGTAAATCAGTACTTCTGTGTACACTGATGTACTATTTACAATAACCAAGCTATGGAAACTACCTAGATGCCCTGAAACAGAGATGTGGCTATAAGGTCTGCTATGCATGCATACATACATACATAAGTACGTATGTATACAAGCAGGCATGTACACACAATGTAATATTACTCAGCTGTCAAAAAGTGGACATCATTTCCAGTAATGTAAATGAAGTTGGCGGGGATTAAACTAAGTGACATAAGTGAGAAAATAAACAAGTATCATATATTGTAACTTCTATGTGAAGTATAGAGAAATCAAAGAAAAGATTTATTGGTCAAATAAATCCAAACTAATAATGGACCCTAGAAATCTGTTGGTAGAACTGAGGTTAACAGTGGGTAGGGTAGGGGAAAGGGTAAGAACAAAGTGAAAATTATCACAATGGACTATGATAGTGAACTTTGGTTTTGATGTTGGAGGCAGTGTGATTATCAGTATGTGTGAGTTAATCCAACAGCAGATCATGATAAATTGTAACCACTCACTGCATTTTTTGTTTTCCTACCCTTTGTCCCTACTTACTCCCTAACCCACTCCCCTGTCTTCCTGTTTTCTTTCTTTCATTGTTTTGCTTTGTTGACATCATCTCTATAATGCCAACTTTCTTATATGACCATTGTCTCAATAAGAGTTTTCATATCTTCAGAGTTTTCATATCATTTTAAAATTAATAGCCTACATATAACAAACACTATTTTTACATAACACTTTTAAAAACTAGTTTGTTGTTGAAACATTTTCATGTGGGAACAAAGAAAAAATAACTTTTCAAAGGTATATAAAAATTACCTGAAATATCTATAGTTGACATTCCTATGACTATTCCTTTAGACATCCATTTAGGTATGTGTTTTTATGGTGATGTATATAATTTTCAGTGGTAACAATATTATACATATGGTTGTTTATTATACAATGAGTTGTTTAAAAGTTTTTTTTTAAGTATTGGTTCTAGTCATATTTTGTGTTAACTGATTTACAACATAATTGCAATCTTTTAAGAAGACTTAATATATAGGTAATAATTGTTTATATATTTTTTTTAGGTTTAGGTGACATGATGGGCTTTATTAAGCTTTAAAGGTGTGCTTAAAAGAAATGTGAAATCTCTAAAAGTTGGTGATTGTGTTAGGAGAAATGTATGAACATCTCCTACTATGATTAAAGATTTGTCTTATTCCTTTGTGGTCCATACAAGCTTTGCTTTATAGCCTTGAAGGCTATACTATTTGATGTTAGCTTAGGATTTTTGGATTTACCTATAACTACATATCCTTAACCTTATTAAAATTTAAGCATAATAACACATTTTCTCTTATTAGTATGATTATATAATTTTACATAATTGGTGTTATGATTAGTTTGATTTAACATTTAACTTTCATCATTTTATTTTATTTCTCTTTAATATATGTGGATTTCTCTGTACCACATTAATATGCACTTTCTGCTAATAAACTTTCCTTCTTCTGCTATATTGAAATGATGTTTTCATTTACATTTAAAATAGTACACATTTAAAAACATTATTTGCCTCTGTAATTGATTTGTACCCCTTTGTTTTTTGAGTTCATTCACTTTCTTATTCACATGTATTGGTAATTTACCTTCTTGAGTGTCTCATGTGCCTTTTCATTTTCCTGATCCTGAATGTTTTATTACTTGAGTATTTATTTGTCCTAAAATTATTCATGGAAAAGGTATTCCTTTTTGTGCACTGATCTGCAGTATCAATATTTTCTGAAATCAGTCTATCTGTCTAAACAATTTCTAGATGTCTGTTCATTCCAATGATTAGCATTTGTCTTGTAGCATGCATCAGTTAAAACAATAATCCTTTGGGATCTCCCTCTGGTGGTGCAAGGGGTTAAAGCACAGTTCTATGGAGCTATCTGTAGACTCTGCAGCATAAGTTTGATCCCAGCTAGGGAGGTGACATACATGGTACAGCAGACCTCTCGTGTCTCGCCCTCTGCGCTCTTCAGCAGTGTATTTCAGTGGATCAGTCTGTTCTCCTCTCCATTCTGTCTCTGGAGAATCCTCTCACCCCCATGTACCTCTGACCTGTACCCCAGTTCTTATATGAATAATTTTTTAAACCTTAAAAAACCAATAATCCTTTCATAAGCTTATAATTTTGTAGACCAAAATTTTGGGTTGGGCTCTAGAGGAAATTCTTTTAGTTTTCTAGTTTGGGGTGGGCTATATGTCATCTGTTATTCATCTGGAAACACATATGGCATTTACCTGGTTATTCATAAGGGCAATACAACAAAGCCTTAGATTTCTAGTTATTTAAGAAACTAATCTGAATCTTTATATGTGATGTCAGCAAATAATCAAGAGAATGAGTGGAGATGTATGAATCCTACAGCCTAGGTTTGAAACTGACAAATTCTCATTTATTCCGTGTTCTATTCACAGACAATTCAGAATCAAAGAAAGGAGAAAAATACTTCAGCTCTTGATGGGATATTCTACAAAGCCAAATTACAAAGGTGCATGGATATAGAAAGAGGAATAAATATACTATATTTGCAAGTAATCAATAACAGCCAGCTCTGGATACAATTATCCATATTCCTCTCATATTAAAGATACAACCAGCCTAATGGCATGAAAATTTTAGTCATAGCATCACAAGTAATCCACATCGTGTTCAAAAGTCAGTACTTGGATGCAGCTATTTTTAACCTGCATATTCTAGGAACTAAAATATACAGGTTAACTGATGTACAACCAAAGTACAAATTAAATATAGTCTATTAATGCTATTGATGATGTTCCCATTTCCCAGAGCCCAATTCATTCAAATTCTGGTATGATTTTCTTATCATTTATGTCATAGTAGCAAAAAAAAAAAAATAGTTTGATACAGAACACTATCACATTCTATTAATTCCTTCATATTACTTTTATTTATATCCATTTTTTCTGACCATATTGTTCATGTATTTATGAACTGACAGAACTAACTGCATTTGATAATGCCTGAGCATTTATAATTAGAAAGGCAATGGCCCTCTCTGGTGATACAATGGGTTAGGATGCAGCACTACAAGCTAGCAGCAGCCGTTTCAGTGTGAATGCCATCCGCCGTCCAGGAGGTGACCCACATGGTGCAGCAGACCTCCGCTCAGCAGTGTACGTTGTCAGTCAGCCTATTCTGCTCCCCACTCTGTCTCTGGTGAATCCTCTCACTGCCCCTGTTCCTCTGGCCTATACCCCAGCTCTGTATACTTAAATAAATAAATTAAAAAAAAAAGAAAGGCAATGAACTATAAACTTACTAATAGCTACTGAGGTCCCCAATATGGACACTTGCTCTGATTCCTTGACAGGCAACTAGAAATTATAAAATCAGGGATTAATTTAGGGAGAAAAATAAGAAATTCAGACATTGAGGTGGATGCAAAATTCTGGAGAGTGGTTGTATTTATAAGAACTTGTAAAACTTTTGAATGCATTTTTTTGTTTGTTTAAAGAAGAAAGACTGCATGTAGCAGAATAGCTTTATGGTATGGTTGTTATGTTTAACAGAGGAACTGTTGTTTTATGTTAGTTCAGGATTTATTGATCTTGTTAAGTCACTACAGCTTAGAGTTACTTCCCGGTTACCCAAGGAAGGCTTATTCATTCTCGGCTTTTTGTAATTTTCATTGCTTCCCAGCACAATAAATTTTCTAGTGATAAAATGGGATTCTGCTTGAAAAAGAGAACAAAAAAAGCAGAATAAATGTATTTTCAATAAACATTGGCAAGCTATTAGGAAGCACAATCAATAACTTCTGTTAAATTTTCTAGATAGCAAATTGGAATTAACTTTTTTGCAAAGCTTACTTCTGAATGACTATTCCTGAATTGCAGCAACCACAGCACTGAAAAAGGAATCAAATCACCCTTCTAGAGCTGCTATTCACTGTGTAATGCATATTTGAGACTGAAATAGCATGTGTGTCTTTTTCTCCAAAATTACAGGGAGCTCCGCTAATGAGACTAGAACATCTATAGTTATATGAAGATGTATTTATCTTGGAACAGTGTCAGTTAAAATAATTAAAAAAAAATCTTACTATTAAAAACTCCATTTTATCCAACAAAATAAGCCTTAAAATATTTTAAATAAAAAGTCAGTTATGCAGAAAAATATACATTATATGCCATAACTTAATTTTAGAAGCAATTTACCTTTTAAACCTTAATTTAATTACAAAAATAAAGCACATAAAACTACATAACATTGCTGAGTATATACATATGGAAATATAGACATCAATTTCAGCATGGTTATTATCTTTGAGAGAACAGCAGAGTTCTATCTGACAAGAATTAAGAAATGCCACTGGAGCAATTTATTTGATGAGCATAAAGTTTGCAATATAATTCTCTGCTTTTCCAAATACTTCATATATTTTATAAGTGAAAAAATTACAAAGATGCAGAGTGCTTTCCAAATAATATGCCAAACCTGATAAAAGTAGTTGGCAATGAATGAAAACTAGTGTAGAACATTAAAGAAAAGTTAATAAACAGGAACAAAACAAGATGAAAGTGGGTGGGGGGAGAGAATGGGTTAGAATGAAGAGAAATGAATTCTACCAATCTAACCTGTATAGGTTCTGTCAACTAAGTCTTAGCCTGTGCAAAAATTTAGAATACAAAACAAGAGTATATGTACAATTATTTTATTTAACTATTTCATTATTCATTCTAGATTGTCTTATCATCAATCACCAATTAAATTTTTCTAATTCACTTTGGTGGGTTATCTAGACTTTCTCAACTTTGAGGCATGACAGTCCTCAAGTGCTTTACCCTTCTTAGACTGTTGTTACAATTTCAATATATATGACTATCATTGAGTTTTAAAGTATCATAAAATGAGTTGGTGAGTTTCCAGGACTTTAAGAATTACCCCTCTCTCCTCACTGTATGTCCTTGTGACCTGTTTACATGTAACTTAGTAACCTGAACAGAGCATTGTTTAATCTCATATGGGACATTCCTGCATGACAGAAAATAGCCTGACTCTTAGAGGCAGACCTGGGGAAACCTGGGAGTCTGCTGATGTGATTGTGAGACTATGGTCTGGGGCTGACTGAGAATGTTTCCATAGACAAAATCGTACATACCACAATTTACACAAGAAGCTCTGTGCATAGGCTTATCTTGGCCAATGTGTCTCATTTCTGTTCCCTATAAAAATATTATGCTCCTATTCCCTCTAACCTTATTACTTTTAAAACTTTCCATTTCTCATATCACTGTGGAATGATCAATCACACTTTTTTTTTCTGACAATAAATAACAATTGGACTGTTCTTTGAGCAACAGCTTTGCCTTTCAAACCTACTCCATGATTCCTGTATTTCTCAGCATACAACACATCCAGGTATATAGTGATGAAACCCACTGAAATTAAAATAAATTTATCCCACAAGGATGTTAATTTCTTTCTTGTGGCTTAATAACACAAGAAGTCCATATGTCCAAATGGAAGTCATAATTTCAGACTCAATGGACTCACTAGTATTTTTCCTCATCAAAGCATTATGTCACCAGCTCTGCACTTGAGAGCCTTTAATCTAACACATCCTAAAATTGCACTGAGAAGGAAAAGGTTATTCAAGCAGATCACTAGCAAATATAGTGCTTCCACATTGACTTCCCAAATCCATGTAGTTTGGCTATTGGGTACATAGCATGAGATATTACAGTTATCAATTCAATGTGTAAACTGTCTCCCTGAGAACAGATCCTATAGCTTGTAGAGTACTTGCTACTTACCTGAATTTTTAATAAGCTAGTCTATCATTCTGTTAGGCAAGGTTTTCTTCCACTTGATGTGGATAAGATGGTAGATATATGTATCATATCCATCATCATTTACACAGTCATACCACATTTATGAGAAAAAATGTCAGTTTTAGTCGAAGGAAATGCCATGCATACCTAATATTAGTCAGATAGGCAGTCAAAACCTTGAAGACAATATTGGCAGATGCACTGGACACCAGAAACAAGGGAACAGCATCTCCTTGAAGAGGTTAACTTGAACTATACCCAATACCTGCTGCAGAATTTCAGCAATAATAACTCCCTTTCTTTGAAGACTATACATATTTTTAATTGTTCATGATTTGATTACTGGTTATTTGATTTTTTACTTCCTTAATTTTCATTATTTCATGGTAATATTTTTGATCAGTGTGTTACCTATTTATTTGTTTATTTTGAATAAAATAACTGGAGTATAGTCCAGAGTTCAGAGGAGTCAGCAGAGAGACTGGGGAGCTTGGCAAGTGGATTTACTGAAATACACTGCTAAGCGGAGTAACGGGTAAGACAGCAAAGCACTGCTGTGCCACATGTGGTTAGCTCTTTGGCCAGGGAGCAAACTGAGGCTGTAGCAGTGATATCTCTGAGACTTAAATTCCATCCCAGCAGCCAGACCCTCTTTGAAGAGTCTCACTGAGATTTTTATTGCACTTGTATTGAACTTGCCAATTGGCCATTCTTCCAAGCCATGACAAGGACTATCTTTCTTAATGTGTCCCTGTATTGCAATATACTTTCTTCTTCAAACTTTTTTTTGTTATGCCCCATATATTCTGGAATGTTTCATCTTCATTCTCATTCATTTCAAGATATATTTTTATTTCTTCTTTTGATTTCTTCATTAACTCAATTTTATGAGTATAAAATTCTTTTAACAGTATATTGGACAGCTTGCATACAGTGGGGGGCTCTTTATTTTTGTAGTTGATTTCTATTATTATACCTTTTATGGCCAAAGAAAATATTTGGTATAATTTCAATCTTTATGTACTTGGTTGGCTCCTAACGTGGTATGGATTTTCCAGGCCAGTATCTAGCCTTCTGGGGCCTGTGGGAAGACGTCCGGTGGATTCTCACCACATGTAGATAACAGGAGAACTTTGTCTGGAACCTGCCAAATTCAATGCTACTCATGTTGTCCTAATTATCCTCATTCGTACAAACATGGGAATCGTTTCCATTCTGAGAGTGAAGTCCTGTTCTCGCTTATGATATTTTCTCAATCATTTATACTTTTTATGCCAAAAATGCTTTTTGTTGTCATAAAAGCCCATTAAAATCTAAAAAGATTGCTTTATTTATTTACTTCCCCCTTTATACTTTCTTTCTAATCTGTGAATTCAAACGTGCCTGATTATCTGGATA
>NW_004567108.1:62323441-62335076 GCF_000260355.1 Condylura cristata | reverse complement strand
CCTGTTCTGCTCCCCTCTCTCTCTGGTGAATCCTCTCACCCTCCGCATCTCTGGCCTGTACCCCAGTTCTATATGAATGAATAAATCTTTAAAAAAAAAAAAGAATACTGTATCTCGAACTCCTAGTCTCCAAAATTGTGTAACAATATATTTCTGTGCTTTAAACAACCAAATTTGTAATGTTTTAGCTTTTTTGTTTGCTTGTTTGTTTCACTGTAATTGAAGTACCATTGTTTTGCATCTCTGTTAGTGATTTGACAATATAGGATTTCCCCCTCTCAGGTGTAGACATCTTAGAACTTCCACCACCAAAACACCCATAGTCCTTTACCATCATCCATTAGGTCCCCCCCCCACCACCTTTCAGTTTGTTTGTAATTTTTGTTTTGTTATGGCAGTTGTAGCAAGCTAGTCCAGAGTATAAGGGAAGTTTTATGTGTGGTGAAATGTTCCTTATTTTCATTAGTATGGTGATTAAGTGAGTTAAAACTTAAAACTCATGGAACTCTACATTTAAAAACAATTTAATTTTGTTGAATATAAGTTATTCTTCAATAAAGCTACTTTTAAAAAGTAAAATTGATGTTAATAATTCAAAGGTATGCTTGGTGGAGAAATGTTTTGCTCTTCACACAAGTTAGTAATATATTAACTGAAGATTAATTCTGATTAGCATAAGAATCATAGGATAACTTCTATTAGATAATGGGATCAGGGAAGAGTCTGTCTAGAAATCTGATGTTAAGTTTTCCACATAAATTAGTAATTGGAAAACCCATAGTAGTCTGATAAGTACCTTGAATAAAATGGTCTGAGTGGTCCTAGTATTAAGCATCTTAGATATTAAAATGGTCTGAGTGGTCCTAGTATTAAGCATCTTAGATATTCAACAGCACTGTGATAAATAAAGCCACTCAAGACTGGGTGGTAAAATTAAGAATGATTATGCTTAGTCATGGTCTATGGAATAATTTTAGCAGAAAGGCTAGTTGCTTTCAATCCATTCTTGTATACAGATGCTATTTTTTTTTTAACTTGTAACAGGTCATCACCATGAATTTAGCATGCAAATGGATGTGAGTAAGAAAACATGGACTTTAGGAAACATTGTCAATATCTTATCTATATCCATTTTACATTCCACTATCCCAACTACCAGTACCTGCATCCCTGTGCAAGTAGATCTTTGGATGCTTATTTATCAAGTCAGAAGTTATGTAATACTGTGCAAAGCACTACTAAAGTATCAAAGAAATTAACAAATTCAATCATAGTGCACAACTAATAATTTTCAGGTTTTGTTGTTTAAATATCCCAGCTTCATAAGCCCTTGGTTGAGATCACTGATATGTGTACTTTCCATTATTTCCTACACATACTCAATTGGATTAAGTTCTAGATGTCCACAGTGGTATTTGGTTTATTAATTCACCCTTTGATTGTTGCCATCCGCTCCCTACTTTCCTACTATTTTTACCTGCACTTCTCCAAAAATCCATGTGCACTGAAATTCTGGTTTCTGTCTCAAGTGAAACTCAGACTAAGAAAAAATTTAAGATAGTCTCTTAAATAAAGTTATGTACAGGAGGAAAACTATGAAAGAAACCAAGAAAGATGCAAAAATACCTACAGATTCTTCCCTTAGGTCCTGAGTCTATCCCATATTCCTTTCATCAAGAGAGGAAAGTCTTTTGCTGCTAGTATTATGATGTTTCATTTCAAAAAACTGAATAAAATAGAAGCAATGCTGTATCATCTGAAACTAGATCCAGATTAGACTGTGTATTTATACTAACATTCTAGAACCTATTTAATTATCATGTGAACAAGCCCAAATTAGCCTACTAATGAGGAAAAATGCATGCTCAGCATTTCTATTACTCCAATTAAGATTCACATAATGTCTGGAAACATAACCTTCTGGATAGCACACAAGTAACTAAAGCCACAGGAAAGACCCCAGCCAAGTAAAAAACAAAACAAACATTTACCTGTGCCAACCTCAAATTGCTGAGCAAAGAATAGAAACTAACTAAATTGTTGATTTCAGTCACTATGTTTTGTAAAGGTTTGATACAAAGCCAAACACCAACTGATATAGACATCAGGTTGACAATTTAATGGAAAATAGACATGTAAAGAGAAATTTACAAAATTATATGATATCTTCAGTGATAGATATAAGTACTCAAGATGGTTGTGGCAAAAAGGAAAAAAGGAAGATATATTGTAAGAGGTAAGCAATGATGTGAGATTTAAATTATGACTCAGAAAAATATTTTTTATTTTCAAAAATAATATTGCTAAAATCCTAAGTTCTGTCAGGGAGAAACTGATACCTTTATATTGAAACAGTTTCAGGAGACTTTGGGATATCAAAATGTCCCATATTTCCAGCAACCAAAGAACAAAAGTAAAGAAACCTCAAGACAAGCCAGGAGCCATCAAGAAACAGGCTAGAGACAAATGAAAACCACCTAAAGAGAATGTGTTAACCAAGGAGGACATAGGGCAGTCAGAAGCCTAGAGTTCATGGACACTTATGAAGAGCAAAATTGTTCAGAGAAAGAAGAGCAACAGGGAGAAGCTGGTGTTACCAATAGCAAGCACACAGAGAAAGCATCCATGCCCAAGAAAGCTGTACGCATACTACAGACTGGAAAATGTTCACTGAAATTGACAATTAGATGATAGTTTATTATCTCCCACAGCAAAGTGTTGGAGGGTGAAAGCAAATCATAGCAAACTGAGAAGTGAAGGTATAGACCAGTTACTACTACAGGAGAAGAGTCTAAAAATGGAAAAGAGATGAGAGCTGAGAGATTATACAATGTTGGGTAGGACACACAGTATCAAAGTGGGTAATTTAAGACTGGAAGGCACTTGATTTTCTTAATAAATAAGGAAATGAGCCAAAGTAGATGAATTACAATAAAGAAGATAAATGATAGTAAATGGAACCAAGTTTCCACAGATGTGGAAGAAGACGGACTTAAGGGGACAGATGAAGAAGTGTGCTGGGTCAGAGAGAGGCCTCTTATTTTTAAGAATTCAAGGGAAATAAGCCACCAAATAGGCTACAAAAGATTATCTGAAAGGGTGTACAGGGAACCCTGAGAGTAATCAAAGAGACTTAAAATACATAAAATATAAAAGGGTATTTCACAGACAAAATTCTGTTACTTTGAGGAGAGACTTATTATCTCAGTCACATTAAATCAAACACATCTAGAAAATGTCTGCATATAGAAACATTCACAAAATAAGCCTCATGTATAATATTAGCTGTGTCACTAAAAAGCACACATAGAAATATATATTTTTTCTTAAATATCTTTCCCAAATGTACCTACTTGGATAAAAAATAGGGTTGGGTCATGGCAAGTCAAGAAATTTTCATCTTGACTTCATCAAGATCACTCTTACAAAATGACATCATTTCTTTAGTTAAATATTGATTAGCTAAGGGTGTGCTGTCTGTGTCAGGCAGTATAGCTTCATGTTGGTGGAAGAAAAGTGGGTTACACAAAGCCAAGTTCTTGGTTTCTATGCTTCTTCCTACATGTATCAAGCAAAAAGATGCCCACCACTTCTCAGTCATTGTTATAGAAATGGATTCCGATTAACTCTCAAACACCTAGTTGAATTTTCTGTTTATTGAAGATCCTTTTCCTTGAGGTCAGATACCTAATTATATCATTATTTAAAATTTTCCTTTAATCCTTCCTGCAATGGTAGAGGCTTTCTTATTTTCCAACAATGGTTAAATATCTTCATTATTAATACAGAAAAATGAAACACTAATTATAAGCAAAGGGCAAAGCAAACCAGGTTATGGTGGTTATTTTTTGTGTGTGTGTGTTGACAAACAGCATTTTCAACCATAAACATTTTAGTCAGCAAAAGTTTCCCCAACTTTCTTTACTAGTGTATAAATATTCCCCATGCAGTGTCAACAAATTAGGCAGTTTTGTATCACAGGGCAAACAGATAGCTTCTAGGGTCAGACTAGAAAAAGAAAAGCCTCAGAGGAATAAGGAAGTCTCCAGAGATAAGGGCAACAGATTCCAAAGGGGACTAAGAAAACATCCCCAGATGAGGGGCAACAGGATATTCCAGAATAAGGGCAATAAAAAGAGGTCTCTAAAAGAAGAGCTGTGAAGCAAGGATATTCTGGGTACAGCTGCAGATGGAGTGAGACCACCAAGAACTAACCAAAAACAGACTGATGAGGCTTCAGAATAACAAGAGAAAGAAGGTGCATATTCCCTGAGGCACAATGCCACTGTGGCCTGGTTTCTCAGAGCTGGGAGTCACACTTTCTTTTCCATTACTACACTTATCCTATTATCTCTTTCTCTAAACAAATTTGCCTCTCTTCACTTGCAAGCCTGAGAGGAGCTTCCTGAGGGGAAGTCCCTGCTTCAGCTTTGTGAAACACCAACTCCTGGAGGCCTAGTTGATAGAACTAGGCACTGTCTCCATAGTCTGGGATCAATTCCTGGCTGGGGAACTGGACCTGAAATGACAGGATCAGTTTACTAACCTGATTCTGCTTCTGAGCCCATCAACTATACTAATATCTCCCCCAATCAGATACATTGTGTTTGATGGGGAAAAGTGTTAGTGGCTAAAGCAAAACAAATATGTTGAAAGGTTAACTATCTGTTTATTCAATGGAACTCCCCCATTTTTATGATGCTATATAATTTATTTGGGAATGGGGGGGGTGGTAACTTAGTAAGAATGATACATTTCTGTTCAAGTCACATTCTTAGTCCCAGACTGTAATCCTGGGGTTTTCTAGATCACAATTTCACACCACCTGTACCTTTCCACATACCAAAGCAGGAGGTAATTTTTTACTGGACACAGTAAAAATCTTCCTACAACTGGGTATTTTGAAGTAATCAGGTATGAAGCAAGTCTCCTGTCCAAGCATTAATGCTTTCTCCCCCCACTATGAAGTGCTGTGAGTTTGAGATATGGTAGTCTGGTCAAAAAGGATTATGTTAACAGATATTTTGCAGAAATGACGACTTACTGAGTTCTAGCCTCATTTTTCTTTGCCTGGTGAAATCTTCACAAAGACCATTTAGAAAGGATTTAGCAGCTTGTAAGATACAGAATTTGGGATCTAAAATATCCAAAGATGAACAAATGTCACTTTTTTTCACCTCTGGAGAATTTCTCATCACAATTTTGTTGCTGTGGCCTCAATGCTAAATTAGGTTAAGTCTGAGATTCTAAAAGTAACAACTTCTAGTTACTTCAATATCAAATGAGATTCCCAATGGAAAGCTGTCAAATGACTTATAGCTCATTACAAACAGAATCTCACAAATGAGAGAGCTGTTTTTTGTGCTTTTGTTTGAAATGGAAAATTCCAGAGACAGTGCTTATGGAGGGAGGAGTCTTCTAGATTTCTGGTTATATCCATGGTGAGAGGCTAAAGTGGTGTTGAGTCTATTGGCCTTTGTTTTCCACAAAGCTTTGAAAAGCAAATTTCTCAACGGGAGCTAAGAATGATGACCTCATTCAATATCTGGCCAGTTGAAATAGTTAGGGCAGAACTAACATCTCTGTGACCTGAAGAGCAATCCCTTCAAATAAAAGAGTACAAAAGCAGTGCTCAAATGTGCCACAGAGCACTAAAGGACAATGACTGTGGTAGCAGAGAGGTCACTGTCAGTGGGCTCTCACCTATATACACAGTTGTCAGACCAGTCAATTGCATTTGGGCTCAGAGCACAAAAATAACAGGGTTTATTTAGCAAATATGAGATTTGGGAAAAGAAAGGAGATTCTAAGGTCACATGTGACTTGCTATGTCATCCCAGGTTGTGTCCATAAGTCCGAAACAAAAGCCAATAGTGGGAGATAAGATGACATTGCAGCTACCCAGATAGCAGTTAAAACCTGGAATGGAGATAAAATCAGACAGCAACAGACTCAACAGCACCAGGAGGTAGTTCCAGAGAACCAGAGGCTCTTTGAGACACTAGGCCAAGCCTAATGGTGCTCCTTGCGAAGGAAGTCAGATAGGGCAGGAGGCAGGGGAAGCTGCTGAGTCTCTGCTAAGGTCTATGCAAGTGGGGAGGTCAAGAAATTTACACTGTCCATGAAGTCTATGAAGTTTTATGAAGGTCATGAATGCCATGGATGTCAACTGCTTGATGTGTCTTCCTCTTCAGAGGCTTAGAGCCAAATCTTTCTTTGAAAGTGGTTTGATGAATGTTTATTCTTTGAAGGCCAGCTGCTGACTTCTTTGAAGGCTGTCCAACGAATTCTTTTTCTCTCTCTGGAGGCTGGCTGCACACTGAGAAGCTCAAACTTGAAATGTTATGTTGAATCTAAACAAAAATGTTTTAAGCATTTCAGAACCCCGTGAGCTGAATTTTGCTCTGATTTATGGTCCCTTCAGCTTCCCCCACCATACAAGCCTGATTAGAACATTTTTAATCCTCAGCATCTGATTGGACCACTTAGCCAATTAGCTCATTTTCCATTTTTCAAACCAAATAATTAACTAGAGAAGTAAGACTGAAATTGATTGGTCCATTTTAATATTCTAGAGCCAGAAATTCCATCCTAGCCTTCACACAGGTTAGGGAAGACTCATGGATCTGTTGGTTCCAGAGAGCCATGGCAAGATTTTGCCTCCCTGGATCTACAGGCAGTGGGTGGAAGCCAGAGCACCTCAGCCCCCACAATGCTGACTTGCACCTTGACCTCTGGGGGCTGTAGAGATCTAGTAACACAATGACTTAGCCAAACACTAGAAAGAAATTTCAGTTCTATTTTTCTTACTATATACCACAACTTATAAAATTGTACCACTCTATTGGGCCCTCCCTGGTGGCACAGAGGGTTAAAGCACAGCACTAAGAAGCTAAAGCCACTTCAGCATTAGTTGAATCCCCACCCTTGAGGTGACCCACATGATGTGGCAGACCTCTCCTGACCCTCCTGTTTCTCCTCTTAGCAGTGTACTTTGTCAATCTGCCTGTTCTGCTCCCCACTCTGTCTCCGGTGAATCTTCCCACTGCCCCTGTACCTCTGGTCTGTACTCCAGTTCTGTATGCATAAATAAATAAATCTTTAAAAAAGTTAAAACTGTAGGCCCTCCCTGGTGGCGCAGAGGGTTAAAGCACAGCACTGAAAAGCTAAAGGCCACTTCCGCATGAGTTCGATTCCCACCTGCCCCAGAGGTGACCACATGGTGTGGCAGACCTCTCCTGACCCACCAGCTGCTCCCCTCAGCAGTGTACTTTGTCAATCTGCCTGTTCTGCTCCCCACTCTGTCTCTGGTAAAGCCTCTCACGCCCCTGAGCCTCTGGCATGTACCCCAGTTCTATATGCACAAATAAATAAATCTTAAAAAAAAAAAATTAAAATAGTATAATAGAGTGCTATTATACTATTTCTAGGATTAGTATTTATGGGTCATTTAAAAAATATGGGGGCTTCCAGTGAGGAAATGCCTTGATCTTTCTCTGTTTCATTTATCAAATTAAATACCAATGTTACCATTGCAAAAACAGAGTAGTGTCACACACAAACACACACACATATACACACACATACATTCACGCATACCTACCTATATACATATATATAATTTTTCACTGTTCATTCTTTAATTACTCATAAAAACTAGAAAACTGTTAATTAAATAGTATGTTCCAAACAGGAATGACTCGAAACAAAATTCCTGAGACTGTGACAGAACATTCTCTCAGAATTTCTGGTAAGTTGACTATTTTTCAGGGATGATTTTAAGAATGGTTTTGTGCTAACAACTTTAAGGCTAGGTGTTTATATCTGTAAGGAGATGAGTTTGCCAATGAGCATCTCAATCAACACTTTGACTTCATCCCAGTGAACACCTAAACTAAAGGGCCATGACCCAGAATGGAAACTGTGATAACATAAATTTGTCTTATTTTAAGCCAGGAGATCTGTCATGACACATTATGAAGTATCAGAAAATAAATATACTATATGATATCACTCAGAGCTAAAACAACTAAACCAAAACAAGTCTTAGTCTTCCAAAGAGAGAGTCTTCCAAAAAGAGAGGTTGGGAAATGGACAGCAAAAGTTGGAAGAGGCCCAATGGTCTATGGTAGAGGATTATGGTTAATTAGATGGTAGATATGGTATGGTAACTTACATCTGAAGAGTGCAAACTTATACTCCTGAGTCAGATACAGTGATGTAAACAAATGATAGCTCAATAATGATTCAAATGTAAAAAATAGTAATCTCACTTCCAATAAATCTGGAAATGGCTATTCCCCTACTGACAAGAAATACAACCTCCCAGGGTATAATAATGTTCCAATAGAGTTTCTATTCCTAGTTTATAAAGATGGTAAGTTTCAACACTGCTGGACATGCTGAGCTGTCTTCAGGCACATTCTCCCCACTATATATACCTCATCCTCCTAGTTAAAAAGTCCCTCCTACAAATAAATGGTGTTTTATTTTTGTTTTTCCTATTCTTGAATAGGAGCTTATTCATGAATCCTACCTTAGTATATGGAATGTTAGCAATCAAGCCAGAAGCAGGAGCTTTCAAAGTTCTCTTTGGTACTTGTCCCTTCATGATCTGTCATGGGAATCCACCTACACAATGGAGAGCCTCCTGGAGTGATGACAGCCATCCCAGCTCCCCAGCTGAGTTCACACACATGGGGCTGAGGCCATTCCAGCTCCCAAGCACAGACTCCCATGTCCCACACTACATCTAGTCAGTCTTCAGAATCATGGTAAATGATAAGTATTATTATTTTAAGAATCTGTGTTGTATTTTTTCAGTACAACAACTCATATTATCAGAAAGTTATATTTGCTGAGAAAGTATGG
Organism: Condylura cristata; assembly: GCF_000260355.1. NCBI lineage: Eukaryota > Metazoa > Chordata > Mammalia > Eulipotyphla > Talpidae > Condylura > Condylura cristata. The sequence goes on along the minus strand of NW_004567108.1, from coordinate 62,326,205 downwards.
GTGAGTACTGAACTCAGAGTAAAAGGTGCAAAACTAAAACTAAGGACATTGGTTCAAGAAAATATTCCTTTTTCACTGAGAATCTCAAAATTGAAATGTTATTTGGAAATTAAATAAAAATTTGTAAGGTATTTCAGAACCTTAATCTCTTTGTAGCTTTGAAAACTGTTTGTTTGTTTTTCATTCTTGTTATATTTGAAAGTATGCCATTGATTGAGAAAGAACAACTGTCTAATAATTAGTCTGGTAAGGTAGACTTCAGATTGTCACCAAAAATGTGGTTAAGGGGCCCCTTCAGTTCACAAAAAGTCACTACCTTAACAAGAAAAAAAAAAGATGAAGAAACAGCAACTGAAAATGCTTCTGTTCGTTAAAATTCAGGTGAGATAAAACTCTATCAAAGAAAAATAACTTCCAAGCTAAATTATATTTAATGCCATCTGCAAAGAAACAGTCTTTAAGTCAAGTTCGTCTCCCAAGAGATTGCAGGATGCTTCTGTCTTCTGTCTTGTGAAAACAAGGTACTTACTTCTTTTTGTGTTCCAATGGTATCAATATAAACAAGGTGCACTTGTCTTACTAGACCTTAAGGGCAGGGCCAGAGTTCAATGCATGTTTTTATCTTCTACAGCACAAGGCAAAGAGATGTTTAATAAATGTTTTTAAATAAATGAGTGGAAGAGTGAATGTTCTCAGTCATATCAGGACTAAGATCCAAATGAATTTGTCCCCAAGATCTGAACCTTGCCAAAAAAGGGTAACCTTCTTTGAGCAATAAAGTTTATATTCTAAAAAGCCACTTAATTCATGAAAATGCATTTTTGTGAGCGTACCTGAAATTCCAACAGATATAATAAATTATGACACATATACAATTTTCTTTGAGTAGCTCAGATAATATTGGCTACTTTTCTCCCAACTTTTGTTTGGGAAACTAAACAAGGAGTATGAAGACAAAATTTTCTTCCTGAGACAGCAAATGTCAAACAAGTTATATCTTCAGGTAAATATTTTTGGAACATCAAACTAATATTGTGTTGCTTTCAACTGGTGAAGATAGTGAGATTATTTTTACTGTTTCAGTTGCATATATACCCAAGAGAAAAAAAAATCCTATCCCTTATAAAATATTTATTGTTTTTTATTTTAAAAGAAAGAACCAGATCAATTACATTTTGAAAGCACATTAAAAATGTAAGCACAAAGCTCAGGGTACATTTCACAGAAGATTGGAACTGCTAACAGGTTTTTTTTTTTTTTTAATCTACTAGAAGAAATAAAATGAAGCCAGTTTGCCTCTGGGATTTTAAACATCATTACAATTCATCTTAATAATGAAGTTAAAATTAACTGAAAGGAGACAACGTAGGAAAAAAGATCTCAGACATAACTAACATGGGCTTATTCATAGGAAAATAGATAAAAGTGATATCCTCTGAGCACAGTTCAGAAAAAAAAATATCAAATTATAGCTGACCCATAATTAAAGTATCACCTCAGTCATTCTGAGTTTATGGAAGCATAAACTAAAGCTCACTTTATTACCACATATAAACAGATATACACATACACACAACAGAAATAATTTTAATCACCACGACATTTTAAATTATACTCAAAGACACTATAAGGAAGCCCACCTACTTAGCATAGAATTCTATTCCTGATATCACTCACAATTAAAGGACCTCAACTCTGCTACACATATGCTTCCCACATTGTCTTTCTAGAATCATTGTGAGAGAAATTAAAAGACTGATGAGATGGTCACAAAGGACCTATCCACTCCATAAGCCCCTTAAAATATCTCCATGAGTGTCCTACATTTTCATTACTCCCATCTGAGCAGAAGAACAAACTGTCAGTCTGCTCCTCAGAAATGAACAGAGGATTCTTTTTCAATCAATGAAATTTCTTTCAAAAACTGAAGCTGACATACTGAAGATACAATAATGAATAACAGAGCAAAATATATGGTAGAAGGTGATAATGTTGCTTGGCTGTAGTAGGGGGCTGCTGCTGTCTCATTCATACTCTTATGATAGCTACACTTAGATTTACTCAATATTATCAATCATTTTGGTTTTGGTTGAAGAAACAAACAAACTGTAAGCTTCCAATACAGGTATGCAAAGCTCTAAATTACAGAACTGAAACTATCGATGCTGAGGTTTTCTTTCTTTTTTTATTTTATTTTAATTTTTTTTTTGGAGAGTAGGAGGAATAATGTACAATTGGTTCATACTTTTTTCCTAGTATTTTTTGAGCAATCTAAGGAAGTAGAAAAGGCCAAATTCTCAACTCTTATGTAGTGTTTACTTTTTTAAAAGGAAACAATTCCAAAAAGGGTTGGGGATGAATCTTAAAAAATAAGCTCAATCTAACATGGAGGTTCTATTATATTCTCTTTCTCAATAACTATTACCTCAAATTATCAGACTTCCCACCATTTCTTCCTGAGTTGTTTGAATTTTAGCATCTTAAAAATTTTACTAGAAACAATATATCACACAGCTGGCACATTTTCTACATTCTTATATTTTATCATTGGTGATCTGGCTGTATGGGAAATCCTAAATACAATTTAAGGAATAACTTAGAAATTTACATGCATGCATAGAAACTGGCTAATGCACTCACAGAAATAAATACAGGCTCAGAAATTTCTATAAAACTAGAGATGACTGGGCCCTCCCTGGTGGTGCAGCGGGTTAAAGCACAGCGCTGAAAAGCCAAAGCCACTTCCGCATGAGTTCGATTCCTG
>NW_004567108.1:62320898-62322732 GCF_000260355.1 Condylura cristata | reverse complement strand
AAAAAAAAAAAAACTAGAGATGACTAAGCTAGGAAAAAAGTATATGAATATGATTTGGTAAATATTGGTGTTTCCAAGGAAACTTAAAATGGTTTGATAGTACTTTCCTGGCCCTCCCTAGTGGTACAAAGGTTTAAAGTGCAGTACTGCAAGCTAGACTCAACCACTTCCCTGCAAGTTCATTCCCCAGCCTGGAAGGTGATCCACATGGCGGAAAAGACCTATACCATCTAGCTTGCTGTTCCCCTCAGCACCCCATTCTATCTGATGAATCCTCTCACTGCCGCCGCACCTCTGGTCTGCACGCCAGTTGTGTATGCATAAATACATAAATCTTTTAAAAAATACTTTCCCATGGAAAAGAACATAAGAATAGCTATTATAAAACACAACCTGTGGACTAAAATTGAACACCCACAAAAGCACCTGCACTAGTCTGAGATTCAATTCCTTTGAGAAAACACGTCCACGGTTCAAAGGGTTGGCATGGCCACTACTGCTCCTGACTGGTTGAGCTTGCTGAAATGCCCCTCTACAATTTACCAAGTAGATGCCCTTTAGGGTTCCAAAAAAGGCTGTCCAAGAGATGGCATCCCGTAGCAAACACTCTCTATAAAAACCACATACAAGGGCAGAAAAGGGAGCTGTGGACCACCAGGCACTAGAGCAGCTGAATATGTTCGGGAACCTACCTAGAGACATACTAAAACTACAAAGGAAAACACTTCTCCCCTGCAATGTTCTTCTAGTGCTTTCTACTGAAAACCTGAGCATTGTGCCAGCTTATAAGAGAAAAATATTTCAAGGTCATATAAGAAGAAAAAAAAGGTTGAGCTTGGAGCTAAGAGACAATAAATTAATAAAAGTATCATTAATAAAAATATAGTTGTGGGTATCATCATGTGTGGCTGTTTCTAGAAAACACTTAGCACAGACTAGGTAGCATAGTAAGAATATAATTCACTAATAAAACAAATATTTAAAGAGCAACTAATACATATTCCAGGTACTACGTTACAGATCAGGAATTTAGTACTGAACAAAATTCATACCAGACTTGTCTCAAAGATGAGTAATAGGCGCTTGTTAAGCTGTACCTTTTGAAATGGTTTAGATAAAATGGCAGATCCATAATGCCAATTAAGTTAATGTGTGTCTGTGTATACTCGGTCTGATCAATACTGTAATTGTTTTTTTCCTGAAAGTTTCTCATTTTATATGCCTGCCTGAGTGTCTAGCAATTAGAGATATACTTGGAAACTGTAAGGAATAGAAAGCACAATCGTGCTGACTTTAAGTACTGTCTAGATTTTCATCAGAGCTTGAAGTTACTATCGCAACTAAATACTACTTGTCTGGAACATGGACAGCAGTGGAAAGGATAGCCAAATAATTCATGAGACAGCAGGCATTCCTTAGGATAAAATGATGTAAACTGGGCACAACTTTGGAGATGTGGAGACTTTATCATGATTCTTTTTTTTTTTTTCTTTTTCTGTTAAGGTATTGTTCATATATTTTGAGGATTGCAAGAGAAATTTTGGAGCATAAATAAAAACATTCTAGGTACCTACCCAAAGGACACAAAAACATTGATTTAAAAGGACACCTGCACCCCCCCCCAATGTTTATTGCTGCTGTATTTACAATAGGAAAGACATAGACTCAACTGAAATGCCCACATGTAGATGACTGTATTAAAAAGATGTGGTACAACCTCACACCAGTGAGAATGGCACATCTTAAAACAACTAGCAACAACAAATGTTGGCAAGGATATGGAGAAAAAGGAACTCTCCTGCACTGCTGGTGGGAATGTAAACCAGTACAACCA
>NW_004567108.1:62293116-62320084 GCF_000260355.1 Condylura cristata | reverse complement strand
AAAAGATGTGGTACATATACACAAAGGAATATTACTCGGCAATAAAAAATAAACTCATGCCTTTTGCAGCAACATGGATGGAGCTGGAAGGGATCATGCCTCATGAAATAAGACAGAAAGAAAAAGAAAAATACCAATGGTTTCACTAATAGCAGTAGCATAAGGGACCAGGTCTTGGGGGTTGGGGGAGCTATTGTAATAAAGGAAAAACAAAAAACAATGAACAACTATATATCAGAGACATTTTATGGGAGTGGAGTGGGGAATAGGATTGAAAATGGGGTAGGAAAGGTGCATGGAACTAAAGGTGCACACCATAGTGCCATCAAGGAAGGCTTGGTGGTGGGAAGTCCTTGGGGATCACAACCGAGATGGAAAAAAGTACACAATGAAGAATGCTGTAAAAATAAATTTAAAAAAAGAGTTCTATGTTTAAAATCCTCATTACAATTCATCTTACTAATAAAGTTAAAATTAACTGAAAGAAGACAGAATGAAAGATAAATACCCTGACATCACTAACATGGGTCTATTCATAGGAAAAATGGATATAAGCAGTATCCTTTGAGGTCAGCTCTAAGCTCAGCTCCAAGTACTAACATTTAAGGATGACTTTTTTGTTAGTGTCAGATCCTATATCATAAGAAAACTGTATCTGAAAATCATAAATGGAATATTAGATCTATTTTAAAGTGACATTTTTGTAAATGTTTAGCTAACAAATCTTGAAAAGCAGGCACTTTATAAAACATTGGAGATTGCGTAGTGAGCTAAACTGTAAGTCCTCTAGAGTCTAGGAGATGAGAAACACAATGAAAAGATTATGCTATTGATTTTAGGAAAGTAACCCACAAAAGAATACGCAATAAACAAACTTAAGCCAAAGTAGAGTATAGGGAAGGATTTCCTGAAAAAGTGTTTACTGGATAAGAGTGAATAGCCATTGAGACAAAGATGGAAACTGGAAAGAAAGAAATATTCAAAGGGAAACATGAGTATAAGCCATGTGTCCAAGACCTCAGTCAGGGCAACAGACAAATGGAAGACTACAGACGGACAGGGAGAAAGTCCCATAATGCAGTGGAGGAGGTGAGAGGGTACAGGCAAACAAACTGTAAACAGATGAACTAGTCACTCTGTAAACAGGTATGTGGCAAAGAAGAGTCATCAAGACCACTTTAAGTGTTTTTGAGCAGAAGATAAGGATGGGGGACACATTCAGATTTCTTATTTTATAAGATTGTCCCACATGCAGAAGAATAATAAAGAGAGGTTGAAAAAGCCCAAGATGAATATACAGATTTCAGGAGCAGAAAGTACTACAGAAAGAAGTCACCAACCATGCCACATGCCCATTGGAGGTCAAATGAGATGAAAAATCTATTGAATTGTATCATGTTGACACCAAAGACTTTACCATAGAAAAAGCATATTAAAATAGGCTACAGAATGAATTAGAAGTAGGGAAGTGAAGCTGCTCCTTCAAGAACACCAGTAGTTTAACTGTAAGGAGACCAAGTGAGACAGATATTTGATCGATTTTATTCATTCTGCTTATAGAAATAGTTCCCTAAAAAAAAAAAAAAAAAAAAAAAAAAAAACCTTAGCAACTGATTGTCAGAAAGACAATCTTCCATAAGTGGATGACTGAAAAAAAAAATTTAATTTTCAACTCTTCAAGTTAGTACAAAGCTTTATTTACATTTCAAGAACAAATTACCAGAGGCTGAGAGGCTTATAAACAATGGAAATTTATTTCTCATAGCTCTGGAGCATAGAAAGTCCAAGAATAAAGCATTGGCAGATGTAGTGTCTACTGAAGGCCTGTTATATTGTTTTTAGATGAAAACTTCTAATGGAATGGGTAAGAAATCTCTTTCAGGTCTCTTTTGTAAAAATACAAGTCACATTCATGAGGGTTTCACCCTCACTACCTAGTTTCCTCATTACACAACAGCACTAATATAATCACATCAGGCTCTGGGATTTCAACATATGAATTTGGGGATTTCACATCCATATCATAACACCCACCAATATGTTTTCAGCATTTTTTTTAAAACTCATAGATTATAACCCCAAAGATCATCAAAGATCATCTTTGAAAGGAATGAATCAGAATTGTAAACTCCTCAAGGGCAAGCACTGTCTTCATAAAATGTGAAATCAACAAATCCTTGTGAATTGTTTCAGATGTTAGAGATGTTGAAAAATTGTAGAATCAAATGTTCAGTCTGAAGGATCTTTGAAAGTTTATCTATTCAATTCTTATCTCCTAGGTCTCCAGTAACAAATGTATGATACTGAGTGTATCCAAATATTTAGTAATAACAAATAATAATAATAATAATAAACAGTGTACCTGGAAAAATTCTTGCATAATTCTCTTTGACTAGCAGGTAAATTTTCCTCTCCTCACATACATAACAGCCTTCCTTACTTTTGGATGTGGATTTCCTTTCTTGTTTACCTAGAAGGAAAAAGCCATAGTCAGAAGAAAAAAATTGACACCAATCTTTCATTTTTCCTTTTAGTATCATCCCAAATCTAATCCATTAGCAGCTCTTCTGAATCCAATCTTCAAAATATATCCTAAGTCTAACAAATTCTTGTAACTGCCACTTTTCCTCATCTCATTTCTCCATCCTTTCTGCTTATAGTACAACAGTAGCCATCTAACTGGAATTCCAGCTCCCACTCTTTCCTTCCATAGTTTATTTTATACATGAAATTGTTTGAAATTATTTCATATCCTATAACAGAGACTAGCTATTCAAAATTAAGCTGTTCTTCTTGCTTTCAAAACTAAAATATATTTCAGTTTCACTTGCTATTAAATGTTGCCACACAATTCATTTTTTAAAAATTTACTTATTTATGCATACAGAACTGGAGCACAGGTGAGAGGTGCAGGGGTGGTGAGAGATTTCACCAGAGACAGAGCAGGAATCACAACAGGCAGATCCACAAGGTAGCACTGCTGAGGGGAGCAGCAGGTAAGACAGGAGAGATTTTCTGTACCATCTGGGTCAGCTCCCTGGCTGGGGATCAAACTTGTGCTGAAACGGATGTAGCTAGCTTAGTAGTGGTCTGCTTTAACTCACTGTGCCACCAGGGAGGGCCCACACAATTGCAATTACATTTTAATGAATGAAATATGATGGCAAGTGATATTTGTCAATCCAACACTTTGATGTATGATTCCCATCATTCTTTTCCCCTCCTGCTAGCCAGAGCAAGCTTGCAACTTGCCTCCAGAGAGAATAGGCTGGGCCTCTGAATCACACTCACAAACAGAGATAAACACTGATCAGTAATAAGAGGTCTGAACTTTATATAACAGAAAAATAATCCTATATTTCTTTTGTGCCTTTGCTTATTTTTAGCCTTGTTGAGGACAGTAAATAGAATCACTCTAATTAATGGTCCTTGAATAATGTCATTTCTTTCCATTGTATTCCATTATAAAATCGATGAAGAAAATTCATAATAATAATACAGAAGAAGAAGCTTCCTCACCAAAGCCACTATTTATGTAGTATTCATTTCTCTCTCTGTCTGACTTTTCACTTTGTATTCCCATTTCACTTCATATTCCAAAGGTGTGCACATTAGGTCACTGGTGTGTGTAACTGACCTAGTCTGAGTAAGTGTGGGTATGTGTTTGCTGTATATATGCATATATGCCTTGTGATGAGAAACCATCCTGTCCAGAGTTGGGTGTCATGTTGAACCGAAGCTTCAGCCACTTGTGACCCTAAACAGGAATATGTGAATTGTAAAATGAATGTAAATTACCGTTTAACATTAAAAGTGTTAAATTTTTATTTGTAAGTTTGATAACATTTTTTTGTGGCTAGACATATGCCATAGGAATTAATTCTTGCTTACATCGATTAAATTATGCTAGAATTGGTTTTCTTACAGTCTGTTCACTTAAAAGTTACAGTTTTTAAGAACCTATCACTTACTTTAACTGAACACATAGCTTAAAAAAGTACCAAATGGCCTTCCATTACAATTAGAATATACTTACAGCACTATTTTTACATTTTCAAGTCCTAAGAACTGAGGCTTGCATAATTCTAATTACTTCATACCCATATCATTCACTCCCCACTACTGGTCCCTTGGTATTTCTAAAACACACCAACTTAATTTCCATCTCAGAATCTTCATATGTTATTGTCCCTCTGCTTGAAATGCCCTACATGTCCACTCTCATTTCAATTTTTAGAGATATTTACTTTATATCTCACCAAATATGGCATTTGTGTTGTACACTGTTCCTATACATTTTCATGTCTTCCCTTCACAGATCCTCTATCTATCTGGAACTAGTTGTTTACTGTTTTGTTCACTGCCTTCCAGTGAACTACTTCTTATACTACAATACAGCTCTATGAACAAAGGAATGTTATTTTTCTCTCATTGTTGAATACTGGATAGCTACATCAGTGCCTGAAATCAATATCTATTTGTTGGACTAATGAAAAAAAAATCTGGTGAATGGATAATAGAGTAATAAAGAGAGGATTCATTTAAGATGAGCAAAAGCTCCCTGTGATTCCTGCCTCCTGGCACTCATGGTCTGTGTCACCACCTCACCTTGAAGAACAAGCTTCTATCAAGTAAAATGCAAGCATGTTGAAAGGATCTCTCTTCTCTGATTAGCTTATATGAGGCCCTGACTCCCTAATGATAGCAGAGTTTCTCTGCTGATTTTCTTGGCTTGTACACTGTCATGAAGAAAAATGTCCTGTGTCAAGTCTTCAGTCCAAAAATTTATGAGAATCTTCACTATGCCACAAGGCTTGTAAATTATTTCTCTTAACAAATCTTAAGATAAGAGCTCATACTTGAACAATACCTTGATGGTAGTTTTGCCAAATGTTGAGTAGAAAGTCCAGTAAAGTAAGCACTCAATTTCTGATCCACTGAATCTATAAAAAAATAAACCTGTGATATTTAAAATTGTTGAATTGGTGGTAATTTGTTACACAGAAACAGAAAACTAACACATTAATACATACTTTGTATAGCAGCTGATCTGGATAAATCAAAGGCAAAAAAAAAAAATCTGCTTTATCCTAGTAAAAATAAATTGGCTTACAGAGAAACTAAAGAAATGCACTTGTACTCTCAAATGCCTAATGCCCTAAAAATATAATTCAATATCTATATGCAGTGTTTTTCATTGCTTCTTTAAGATTTTGTTGAAAAAAGACAAAAGAAAATGTTGCATTCTTACTGTTCCCATAGTCTTCCTTGCTACTATCTGTGGTGTGGTACAATCACAAAATGGTGCTATCTTTTTCTCTTTACCCAAAGGGCAAGGACAACTAGGAGCACAAATAACAACTCCCTCTTTCCCTCTCTTCCTCTCTCTCTCTCTCTCTCTCTCAAAACCTGGTGATTCTTGGTCAATTGGCTCCATCTCTTCCATTCTGTCTTAAAAGAAATATAAAGAAAATGTACAAACTCAGTTACTCTGTTCTTATTGATATCCTTACTAGATAACTCTATGGAGAACAAATCATAAACACCTTAACTTTAAAAAATAAATATATTTTAAGGTTTGATCTGATGGTACACTTATTAACTTTGTTTCTATTAAATATCAGTTGGTACTAATAGTAAATATGCTTGACTTGAAATGCTGTGTTTCTTTTATGTTTGACTACTCCAAATACGAAAAAAAAAAAAAAAGTCTCTGCTGTACAGGGAAGTATATAAAAAATTGCAGAAAATGGGAAAGCAGGTAGAAATTTTTACTCTTTACAAATTGATTACGCATAACTGGGTACTTAGTCATCCTGTAGAATTCATGAAGGTAAAATGGACTAACCAATACATTTGATGGAAAAGTTAAACTTTCTCAAGAGAAGAAAACCATGAAGATCAAGTTCTACCCAATTCCAAATTGGATCCATGGAGTAAAAAGGAAGAGAATGCTCAGAATTGAGGTTTATTTGAATCTTTGTCATCTTTAGCCTAAAAAGAAAGGGAAAAAAAGGATATTTTATTTAATAAAAGGTTAGTATAAAAGCATTACTGAGTGATAACTGCATTGCTTCCTCTTGAAGGTAATTATGCCTTTGAATCACATTTAGCCACAAAGTAACCTTCAGAAAATACTTATTACAATTACTTAATAGTGAACTTTTTTTTTCAGTTAATTACCTTATTTTGGGGGTAAGCACAGAAATTCCTGTCCCTAGTAAAATGCTGACGATAAACAAGGTCATTTCGCTGAATTATTTGAAATACTGAAATCAATTTGGTTTTGTCAAAAGATAATTTAAATTTAATTTATTTTGATTACTGAATTATTCTGTGGAGTTTTTTTTTTAAGATTTATTTATTTATACATACAGAACTGGGGTACAGGCCAGAGGTGCAGGGGTGGTGAGAGGCTTCACCAGAGACAGAGTGGGGAGCAGAACAGGCAGATCAATGAAGTACACTGCTGAGGGGAGCAGCGGGCGGGTCAGGAGAGGTCTGCCACACCTCTGTGGAGTTTTTAAAAGATCCAAAAATCAGTACTTAGTCCACTACTGGTCTGTGTTATCACATAGAAAGAAAGAAAGTCTTCTGTACTTTTATTTTTCCATACCACATAGACAGCTAGAACTGAGCTTGTATTATTATCCAATTTAATTTGACCTTCCAAAAAATATCTGTATGTATTTATATGCCTTATAAGAGGATGTTGCATCTTTTATTTTTGTTTTATTTGCTTTGTTTTATTATATACATGCATACAAATATATCTACACATATACATATATATATAAAATCCTTAACATCATTCTTCATTTTGTACATTTTTCATCTCAGTTGTAATCCCTCTGAACTTCCCCACCAATTCACCCATGTGCCATCACCATAGTCCCAGGCTCTCTTCCCACTCTAGTTTTGATCCTCTTCCCCTCTCTACACCTACAGAATGTCTCTGCTTTAAAGTTGTTTGTTGATTTTCATTTTACTCTATTACAATTGCATTTTTCCCTTATCTCTTACACTACTGCTATGAGTGAAACCATCTGGTGTTTTTCTTTTACTTCCTGGCTTATTTCACTAAGCTTGTTCCCTTCCAGCTTCATCCATGATGCCGCAGAAGACATAAGTTTACCTTTTGATCGCTAAGTAATATTCCACAGTGTATATGTACCACATCATCTTGAACTAACCATCTATTTTTAGTCATTTGGGTAGATTCCATATCTTCCCTATTTTAAATAGTGCAGAAATAAATATGGGGCTACAGGTGTCCTTTTGAATTAAGGTTTTTGTTTCCTTTGGGTAGATACCTATGAGTGGAATTGCTGGGAGTTGCATCTTTTAACTACTCAGTTATATATCAAGATTGAAGTGATGAGAGTGGATTATGTAGCAGGGTGACGTATAATTCATTATTAAAATTGTATTGCTGGCCCTGGTGATCACAAATTAAAAGTTAATTTTAGTAGCTATTATCATTGTTTTAACTTTTTTCATTACCATACATGCCCCTCCACTCACATGCATCTGAATTGGACCACTCCATTATCACCATATTATTCTATTACTCAGTCTAATTTCTTTGCACACATTATCATATCAAATTCTCGCATTCAAGGAAGAGAATGCTGAGGGTAATTAGCTTGTCTGTTATGTATCTTCAACAAGTAACTGAATTAAACAGTTATTCAATGTCAACTAGTTACTGGCAGAGCTAGAATTAACACAAATAAAAATCAAGTGCTTCCTAATGTCAAAGCCTGTACATTAACCAATAGTTATGCTGCTCAAGTGACAAATATTATTCTCCCAACTGTCACTTCTTCATTCCTTAAATGTCACTTTCTCCTGATGAGAGCACTTAGGCTAATAGAAAGACATGACATTTGCACTCCTGCTTTCCTTGTGATAAGGGAAGTTGTCCTTATATGAATCTCACTGGAAAGATAAATATTTGTGGGACAGAGAAATACACTGGCTTCTCTGCCTCTCCCAAAGACAGAGAGAGAAGTCTGTAGGAGTAGTGTGGACACCATCAGCCTGCTCCTTCCCATAAAGTGTACATCTGTCCTTCACCTGAAGAAGGTGTAGATGCCTCATTACATAAACATCTTAGACTTGATTTCTTCTCTTTTCAGATTGACACATCTGGATAGTAAAATATTTGGTAAAGAAAAATAGGATTTTCCTACTTCCCTTATGGTTCAATGATTTCAAAACTAAACTCACTAACATGTTTTCATAATAAAAAGATGAAATTAAATAAATTTTGAGAAGTGTGTGTGTGTGTGTGTGTGTGTGTGTGTATTTGTTTTGTTAGGTTGTAAACACACAAGACTAACTCCCAAGAAGATGGCTTGTCTAAATGTGATGTATGTTCTCAAAACCAGTATTCTGAGAAAAACATGAAGAATAAAGTCTTAAACAGAGGGGAAAAGTTGCCTGCTTCTTTCTCAGGAAAGGGGGATCAATTTAGTTTGGACTCCTGAATATAGAATAACCTGGTGCTTATAAGATGATGGCTACTGAGTTAGCTCAGTCACTAAAATATCACGCAGGAGTAAGATGTAATTAGTTTTATGAAGGTCAGGTATGGACTTGGGTCTAAATCTGTGCAGTACCACTGAATATTATTACCCTGTTGGAGTTTCTTTATAGGTTATGGGTTTTTTCTCTGCAGTACTACAGTAAATTAATAAGTGTCAACTTCACACTTTAAATAAAACTATTGGTGAACAGGGTTCCCTCTCTTCACGTTAAAGTTATAGGAGCAGAAAATATGTGAAGTATAGTTTTGCCAATTGATTTTACAAGGGTGGATGCAACAGCAGTAACAGTATGATAAAAAGCTTGGAACAAGCGGAGAGCTCCTCTGAGAGCTAAATTACCTGGATACTTCATAAATATCTGGAAGAGCAAGAATATCCTGATTAACATCTATAAAGGGAGTCAGTTCATTGTACTTACAATATTTCAATGGGCAAAGACTTCAAATTAAATTTCGATCACAAACAGCCTTATCTTGTTTTTTTTGTTGTTAGCTTGAAGTTTAAGAAACTCCATTTTTTTCCCAGTCCTGTCTAGAGTAAAATAAAAATAAACAAACTAAGTAAAACACATACAAAAAGCAAAGAAAAAAATGCTACTTAAATGGTAAAAATGATGCAACACTGCACAGTGGAAGAGTAAGGACTATGAATTCAAATAGTTCTAAACCCAGGTCCTGGCTCTGATCTAGAAATTAATGAGCAATTGCTTTTTTGTCAAAGGTGACAAAGGTGTTAAATGAGGAAAGGATAGTCTATTCCACAAAGAATACTGGGGTAACTACACATACTTATGAGAAGAATGAAACATGACTGTTTTTTTACTGACTAAAAATTAGCTCCAAAAGAATATCATGTTCATGTAGAGGGGAAAAAAAAAAAACTACAAACATTGAAATGAAAACATAGGATAAAAATATTTGACTTCTAATAAAAAAATTCTTAGCATGATCATAAAAAAATTATGAAATTAAAAGTTAAAGATCTGCTTTTCAGATAGTGCTATTGAGAAAATGAGAATATAAATTATAACTGAAGAGATAATATTTATAAGATATATGAATAATAGAAGATTTGTATACTTAGATACAATAATATAAGTTAAAATCATCTTAAATTTATGCTAAGAAAAACTATACAATTGAATAACAGACAAAAGATTTTAACAGACATTTTATGGAAAAATTCATAAAGAAATGATCCTGACCATTAAACATTTGGGAAATACAAATTAAAGCCCAATGAAATCCTACTGGAAATGTTGAAACTCAAAACACATACAATACCAAGTGTTAACTACAATTTTAAGTGATTGCAAAATCTCAAAAATGCTAGTGGGGATGCAAAATGGTATAGTTGTTTAAAAACATTTTGTCAATTTCTTAAAATTTTACAGATATGCTTGCCAAATGACTTAGCAATTCCATTCATAGACAATTTCCTAGATAGCAAGACTTTTTTACACTCATAAAAGACTTCTCTGCAAATAATAAGATTTGTCATAGTTTTATCCACAACAGCCAAAAAAATTGAAAATAATTGAACCATTTAGTGGTCAATGGAAAATAAAAATCTATTAGAATTTTATTTCACAAGAAAAAGTAATGAAGGACTTTCTGGTGATGCATGGCGTTAAGATTTTTCAAAACATTTGAAGTTACTGTAGCAAAAATACAATCCCCAGCCAGGGGTCTGGCCATCTTGGCACAGAAGATGGCTACTGTCTCACCTGCTGCTCAATAGGGTATTTCAGTCAGTCTGCCTGTTCTGCTCCTTACTCTGTCTCTGGTGAATCCTCTCACCCTCTCCACCTTACATTTCTGGCCTACCCCTCAGCTCTTTCATGCATAAATAAATAAATCTCAAAAAAAAAGAATAAGGAATAAAATATTGATAAATCTATAAATCTGAATATCAACATGCTAAGTTAAGGCAACCTGATACAAAAGTCACAGTTTATGATTCCACTGATATGACATTCAAGCAAAGGCAAGACTTTGGGGGAATAAAAGTTTAGTGGTGACCAAGTGTTAGGAATGAAAAAGGAGCTTTTTTTACAAGGGGCATGAGTACTTTTTGAAGTAGCGAAACTATTTTATATCTTTATGACAATATTTTTACAACAGTATCTGTCTCTGGTATCTGTCAAATACTTTATTATATTCCAACAAGTACAGTTTTGTTGTGGATAAGTAATATATCAACTAGTTTGACATTTTTGCCACTGTTCATTTATTTTAAATTTATTTATTTATTTTTACATCATTCTTCATTTTGTGCATTTTTCATCTTGGTTGTAACCCCTTTGGACTTCCCATCACCAATTAACCTATGTGCCATCACCATAGTCCCATGTGTTCTTCCAACCCCAGCTTTGATCCTGTTTCCCCTCACCATGCCTATAAAATGTCTCTGGTTTAAGGTTGTTCATTTTTTTCCATTTTTCTTTATTACAGTTGCTTTTTTTTTCCTGATCCCTTACACTCCTGTTTTGAGTGAAACCATCCAGTATTTTTCTTTCACTTTCTTGCTTATTTCACTAAGCATGATCCCTTCCAGCTCCATCCATGTTGCTGCAAAAGGCAAGAGTTTATCTTTTTGATTGCTGAGTAATATTCCATCGTGTTTATACACTACATCTTCTTAATCCAGTCATTTATCACCTGACTTTAAAAACAAAATCAATACAAAAATATCAAACAATTTATGTTTTACAAATTATTTAACCTCTTTGAGCCCCACATCCTAATCATTAAAAGTGATAGTACATACTACAGTTCCCTGTAACATAATATATGTAACATAACTACAACGAGGCAAAAATTACTTGGATTTTAATTTGTATGTCTGGTAAGTTCAGCTAATAAATCACACAGCTAATTAAGCCAAGGGGCTGGCATCTGGAATTACCCTTGTTAGCCTGTGTCATTATCACTGCTGTGAGAGTTACGGTGTACTTTCCTCACATCTTCTAATCCAGCAGTGCCCTACTCCTGACAGTACTATCCAATTATTTATATTGTAAGTAACCTTGATACATGAGTTTCTGATCCTGAATCCCAAAATGTATCACCAAGTCTTAGAAATCAGTGATAACAGCTATTAAATAAGGGGTATAATCACAGCTTATGGTCCAATAATTCCACTTTTACCCTACATGGACAAAATAAATGTGTATATATGTTCACCTAAAGAACCTCACAATATTCATGACACCATTATTTATAACTGCCAAAACCTTGGAATTAAATAAACAAAATGTATGAATGAAAATTCTTGTGTAGACATGCTGTACAGAAATAGAGTGAATGACCCACATGTAATAGCTCTGATTAATCTCACATGTATCATTTTAAAAGGGAACAAATGCAAAATATTGTATACTATGATTTTGTTTTTATCACACAGGCAAAACCACTATATAGTGCTAGAAGTTATAGCAATTGTTACCATGATGAGAGTAGATAAAGAATAGACAGGACGTAAAGCGGATTTCCTTTAATATTAATAATATTTGTTTTATTGGATAAAGTATTTTTTACAGAAAATTGATTAGTATATTTAAACTGAGACCATGACAGGGTTCAGGATTCTTCTGAACCAGGTAGGCCTAAGTTTCGGTTGTCAACAAGGCGCCAAGGCCGAGTTTAACTGTAAATGTCCTAATCTTGCTCATCCCATAGCAACAGCCAGTTAGTAAGTAGGCAAGTAACCAGTACATATCAGGAAAACATCAGATGTCCTAAGGCATCCGGGCTGAGCAGTGAAGGTCACATCTTACATGCATAGACCAACCAGGTCTATAGATAACTTTGTTCAATGTCCACCAATCAGTGCACTTCTGAGCAAAAACTCCCCTCTGCTGGACTGAAACTCCCCTCTTCTGTAATAAAAACCCTGCCTTCCCTGAGCTCAGGGCTCTCAACTTTGGCCACTGTGTCTAAGCATGTTGGGAGCCCAGGCTCGAGCTTGCAATAAAGACCCTTGTGTGCTTTGCATCGTAATTAGCAACTTGGTGGTCTTTGGGAAACTCGAAATTTTGATTAGTATATAAACTATAATGGACACATAATCTTAGGAATTTGCACAGTTTAAAATGTTGCTCAGCCCTCCCTGGTGACACAGCAGGTAAAAGCACAGCACTAAGAAGCCAAAGCCATGTCAGCATGAGTTCAATCCCTGCCTGCCCCGGAGGTGATCCACATGGCATGGCAGACCTCTTCTGACCTGCCCACTGCTCCTCTCAGCAGTGTACTTCGTCGCTCTGCCTGTTCTGCTCCCCACTCTGTCTCTGGTGAATCCTCTCACCGCCCCTGCACCTTTGGCCTGTACCCCAGTTCTGTATGCACAAATAATCTTTAAAATAAAATAAGTGTTGCTCAATATCACATTATTTGAATTTAAAAGACATATTTAGAAACGATAAAATAATTGAATCTTTATAAAACTGAGATTTTTGCATTGTTCTAACCAACATCCTTCTCCTTTGTTCCAGGCCTCGCCACCTATTGCTTTTGGAGTCACTTAAGTCTGGTAAAATTTCTAGAGTTTTGTTGGTTTCCTTGAACCTATATTCTCCTTTTCACCAAACTCATATCAGTAACCAGGTTCAGAATGTCTTCTAATTATTTATATTGTTACTAAAAACTTTCAAATTCTATGGAAGCCAAGTTTTGCTTTCCCAAATGAATTTCTGTCAGCTCAACTAACTTCCACATTTATTCTTTCCATTTATTCATCCATGCACTTTTCTTATTAAAATTTTCTTCAATTATTTCAGTTTTGTTGGGCAGTTGTATCCAACTGTGGAGATACAGTAACAAATAGATTAATATTACATACAATCTCCTTATGCCTCACTTCATTCCTTTATCTTCACAGTGTGAGGTCAAAATCAGCCCCACCTCACACTAACCCATCTGATACCTAAAAAACCATCATGATGTAGGAAGTTTTCTCCAGCCACTGCACTTCATGATAGTCAGCAACAGAGATCCAAATGGACTCATGGTCACTCTGCCAAGCCATGTGAATAAACTAGTTATGATTCTTGCATATGAAAATGAAATCTTTGAGAAAAATAATTATAATGGAAATATGTTTCTATTGTATGCTTACATTTTACTTTTTCTTGTTTGGAAACTATCATGCATAAGAATCTAGCAGTTTTTTTTTTATTTATTTATGCATACAAGAACAGGGGTGTAGGCCTGAGGTGCAGGTGGTGGAAGGATTCACTACAGATAGTGTAGAGAGCAGACCAGATGGATCTACTGAAATACACGGCTGAGAGTATCAGCCAGAGCTAGACAGGAGTCTGCTGTACAATGTAGGTCAGCTCCCTAATGTGGGATCACATCACGCAGCAGTGACTGGCTTGAAAGTGCTGAAGCTTTAGCCTCTGTACCACAAGGGAGGCCCTGTCTAACAGTTTTTGAATACTCTTTTTTACTCATTCCCATGAAGTGGAAAGCTCAGTTTAGCAGAATGTGGGCTGTAAGAGTCATATTTTAAGACCAGAGAAAGGCACATATAACATTTCTCTGTGAATTTATCAACTTTATTATTTACTCTCTGAGTTTAATAAATTCAAGTTTGTAAAAATGACTTCAGGTTTTTTGTTTGTTTGTTTGTTTTTGTTTGTTTTAAACCTAGCACACATGGCTATATTTACCTTTTGGGTAAATTCATGGAAATGGTAAATAATGTTACCAATTCAACCCCATTCTAAACAAATTTGATAGTTGAAGATTCTGAAGAAATTTAAGTTTTTTTAGAATGTATATTTGCATGTTATTTGATACAGTGACAATCAATGGGAACTGTAAACATCTTTTGAACCTTTAACTTTCCTGCCAATCACTGTCACAATTTCCACTGATAAATAACTTTTGCACGATATGCAACAAGATTCTTAAGGCTACAAATTGCCTACAGTTATTCTGAAAGATGCATTTACATTTCCATTCATATGCACATTCATTGATGCATTTGTGCCATCTGCTTAGAAAACATCCATTTCCAGAGTTACATCCCACAAGTGCCCAATCCAGCTCCCATCTGAACTTTATTTACTCATTTGGAATAATGTCATCAGGTGACAGCCATGGGAAATGCAATAATAATCTGAAAAGAGCAGTAAATAATAGTTCATCTAGCAGTGAAATAAAAATAGAGAGCAACTAGAGAAGCTGTCTCACACATATTCAGTAAGTGGGCGAGACCTGGTACAGTTACCTTGATCCCCTGTTAAGTTATCCTACACGAAAAGTTGCCAAAAGAACATGGGGAAATTAGTAACCTGAGAAATATAAATTCCGTGTTATGTATTTTCAACACACCAATGGGAACTTAAGTATATAGGCACCATCGATGTTAACAATTCCAAAACACTGTAAACATCAGGCAGTAGATGGGAAGTCTCTTAGAGAAAAGTTCTTTTCACTGAGCTTTACACTTCAGTAACTACCCTCCAAGGAAGCTATATTTTGAACTTTATTTTAAACTCTTTAATTAGCTTGAGGAATTTTTAGACAATCTCACAAATAAATGAAACATTTTTCCTCCTCCCTTCCTTCCCCCTGGGACCTTTCCACAAACAGGTATTTAATGTTTCATATGTTAAACAGATAATGCCAACAAGAAACTCTGACCTATATCACCATAACATTTCCACTAATTTACCAACTTTAAGCCACTTGAATCCCCTTATCGGGAACCTGACTGAATTTCATTCCTGATGAGTAATCTAGACGTGTACAAAACTCAGATTTGCCATAAAATATGCCTATCTTAGATTGCAACTGAAACAGAGTGTGAGGATTCCCTCATCACCATCTCTCTTACAATATTTCATTGACCATCATCTTCTTATCCAATCCACTTGTGGACTTTAATGGTCAAGCTACTAGAGTGATTTCACTGAGAATTCCATATTAATAGAAAAAGCCATATTTTCTCATAGAACCCACAGGGCAAATTTTGTTCTTAGAATCTTTTAAAAGCTATCTACTATAAATAAAGACTTGTAACAAGATGCAAGGCACAGGGAACACAATAGGAATCTCATACCACCTGAGTTTCACTTTGGTTCCTCTGTATATAGTCTTCGAACACTTAATGGGGATTTATCATTTTAGAGATAACAGTGATAAGAAAAACAGCTTATAGATTTTAGTAACTATAAAACCATGAGTGAATATGTTATAATTATACCAATTGACTTTTTTCCCAATTACTTTCCAACTTGATTTCATTTCAGGGTCAATACTGAGGTTTATTTTCTCTGCATAAAACATCCCTGAACTGAATTTATTGCCTCTCAGTCTCTCAACAGGCATTTGATTCGTGGATTAGAATTTTAATTGTGCTCACATTAAGGGCTACTTTATTTTTTTCCTGGTTAGGTGGTTGACAATTAACACTAATAGCATTAACTGCTAAGTCTTCCAAAAGATTGATAGCTACCATAGGAAAAAGGAGTAATGCTATTTCTTCACTTGGGTTATCCCTACTAACTCTGGGGTATAGACACTGATTTAATAAAATTAGAGAAGAAAGGATTTCTCTGCAAAATGCAGACTCGGAAAAAAAAAACTATTTCTGCTTCTATTCTTTGAGATTTCAGCTAACATAATGGTTTTTGAATCAGTTTTTTCTTTTGATAATTGATTAAATGTCATGTGCACATGTGTTTACATGTGTGTGTATGTGTTCCAAGGAAGACAAACATAAAGGTAGCTCTCAATTATTCAGTGATAAGTGAAAATTATTGACTTAAAGTATACTTCAAATATACCAAATATTTACAGTAAATAGTGAGAAAATTCTTGATCAAGATAATACTTTAAAAGGAAACTAAAAATTTTGAAAATAACATTTACAATGTTGCTCTAAAGCGGAGAGAGGCATATTATATTCCATTTTATTTTATTCTAAAACCTATTTCTTTATAATCCCGAAGCTAATAATGCGTTTTGCAATTTTTAAGGAATAGCAAGAAAACAAGTAAGACTTATATGGTATACATTTATGTGATTCACAAACTTAATACCTTTACTATCTGGTCTTTCACAGATAAAATTTCTTATATGTGTTCCAGGATGAATTTTAAAAATGGATCATCTAAAGCAATACAGAGTCGGTGCAATCCCTATCAAAACCTTAATAGCATTTTTCATATATATAGACCAAAAGATAAACATAATATTTGCTTGGGACTACCAAAGATCCCAAATAACCAAAATGATCCTGAAAAAAAAAAATGGTGGTAGTATGTTCCCCAACATCAAACTTTAATATAAAATAATGGTATCAAAATAGCAGAGATCCCTGAAGAAGTGAGAGTTACAAAAATAAACCCAAACAGACAATAAAACTTGATCACTAACAGTAGACAAAAAAAAAAATACTAAAAATAGATTTGAAATCACAAACTGCATAGAAGAAAATAAGTTCCATAACATCAAACACTAACAGCAAGGATATAAAAGTCAAACAAATGGGACTATGTCAAATTAAAGTACAATGAAAAATAAACTGTCTTCAAAATGAAATGGCAACCCACTAAATGGAAGCAGATATTTGCAAAATGTACACCTGACAAAGAGTTAATATTCAAAATGTATCAAAAACTCACAAAACTCAACAACATCAACAAAGCCATAAGGAAAAATTGAGCAGAGGTTATGAATACACAAGTAGTAATAAATATCAGATTCTCCAAATGGATTCTCTAATTCTCCAAAGAAAACATACAGATAGCCAACAGGTACAGAAAAAGATGTTCATCAGCTCTTATTATTAAAGAAATGAAAATTAAAAAAAAAACATATCTCAAACTTGTGGAAATGGCTATTATCAAAAAGACAAAAATGGCAAGTGTTGTTGAAGATGTTCTAGCTACATTTTTTTCTCTTATTTGTTTAGGTAGTCTTCTATTCAATGTCATATATTTTATATAAAAACAATATGCACACTTTAAGGCATATAGGTGTGTGTGTACATTGAGTAATTAATTGTTCCCATTGCAATTCTCTGAACCTTCATTCTTTCAAACAATAGGAGAACTGAAAACAGAATTACCCCTTGAAAGTTCAAGTATGGACTATTTTTAGTTTACACTTAACTCTAAAGGGACAAACTTTCAGTATTCCAACCATATGGAAATAATCAAGGCATACTAAAGAATGTTTCACTAATATACTAAAGAATAATGAAAGAACTGTGTTCTTGGTAAGATAAATTAGACAAATACCTAGAAAGGCTAGCAAAGAACACAAGGCAGAAAACATTAAAAGAAGAGAGAGAACAAAATTAGATTTGAAAGAGGAAATTAGCAAAGACAGCACATGAAGAATATCCACTATCAAATATGAAGAGTAATCTAATAATCTAATAAGATTGTTGTAAGGTTACTAATAACTGTAATAACCTTAAAGAAATGGACACATCTCTAAATCAATATAATAAATCAGACTAAACCAGGAAGAAAATCTGTGAAAAACAACCACAAACATGGAAATTGAGGCATAAAAAGATCTTTCCAAAAATAAAAGCTCAGGATAAGCTGAGTTTAAAATTAATTTTTGTCAGATCTTCAAAGAACTAATGCCTGTTCAAATTGTTATTAAAAATATAGGAAAAAGGCCCTCCCTGGTGGTGCAGTGGGTTAAAGCACAACACTAAGAAGCTAACGCCACTTCCGTACGAGTTCGATCGCCGCCTGCCCCAGAGGTGACCACATGGCGTGGCAGACCTCTCCTGACCCACCCGCTGCTCCCCTCAGCAGTGTACTTCGTCCATCTGCCTATTCTGCTCCCTGCTCTGTCTCTGGTGAATCCTCTCACCCTCCGCATCTCTGGCTTGTACCCCAGTTCTGTGTGAATAAATAAATAAATTATTAATTTTTTTTTAAAATATATATATAGGAAAAAGGAAAAAGAACAAATTCTGATTCCAGCATTACCTTAATGCATAAATAAGAAAAGATAACAGGAGAAAAATAAAACTTAAGACCATTGTCCTGATGAACTTGATGCAAGAATCTTACACAAATATTGTCAATTCCAATTCAATAATACTTCAGAAGGCTTCTATATCATAACCAAGTTTAATCTTAAGAACTCAAGGTTGGTTAAATATATACATCAAATAATGTAATACATCACATCAACAAACATACAAATAAAAATAATTTTATAATATCCATAGATGTCAAATAAGTATGTAATATGGCCCAGCATGCATTTATAATGAAAGCTCAAAGTAAGTCTAGAATACAAAGAAAGTTACCCCTTTATGAAAAGAACAAATGTCACAAACCAATATAATACCTAACGACGAATAAATGAAAATATTTCCCTGAAGAAAAAGAACAGCACAAAATAGTATTCCATTATTGTTTAATTTGGTATTAGAAGTTTGGGTCAGTACCACCTGACATAGCTAGGAAATAAATATAAATCAAGATGTAAAAGAAGTAAAACTATTTACAAAATCCACAGAATTCCTATACATGAAAAGAGTCATTGACCATATAGAGGGATAACTGGAAGACCTCACTTACAAAAATGAACTTGGGGCTCACTCTAAATCCATATACACAAAAAATACTTCAAATAGATTAAAATTTAGATATAAGACCTTTAACAATAACATATATAGAGGAAAACATTGATTTGTTCCATGATATCAACAATAAAGATGCTTTTGGAGATTTGACACTTACAGCAAAGGGAAATAAAAGCAAAAATAGGAAATTGTCATTATTGCAAGTTAAAAAGCATTTGCATAGTAAAAATAAATATTTAAGAGGATTAAAAAAGACATCTTATTGAGTGGGAAAAAGTGGCTGAACAGTATGTAACCGAGAAGGGGTTAAAACCAAAACATTAGATAAACTTATACAGCTCAACAATAGAAAAACAAATAAGCCAATTAATAAGTGTGCAACAGACATGAACAAACAATTTACCAAAGAATATATCTAGAAGAGAACAGATAAGTGAAAAAAAGAAATATGTACATCATTTTTTCCAGTGAGCAAGGTATGTGTTAAAACCAAGGAGATACTAACTCATTCATGAAAACACACTCAACAATTTAGTGCAAAAAGTGTCAGTGGGAATGTAAACTGATACAGTCACTTTGGAAAGCAATCTGCCTTTATCATAAAAAAAAAATGTAAATACTGTATAACCCCACAAATTCACTCTTGGATATCTACCCAAACATCAATGAAATACACTGATGAAAAATAAAACAACTATACATTTCAATGCTAATTGAAGCTTGATTTACAATAGCTAGGAATGGAAATAGCTTAAATGACCTTAAGCAGATGATTGGATCAAGAAAATGTGGTGATATTCATGTGATTGAAGACTATTCAGTCAATAGGAATGATAAAATGTATCCATTTACAGTGAAATTGAGGGAGCTTGAAGGAATTATGTATAGTTAATCAAGATAAAATGAAAAAAAGTACTGGGCAGTTATATAATGGAGGATTTGACACAGTAAAATACAAAAACTAGCAGATAATAAATGCAATTACAGTTCTGAGGTTAAGAAGGGGTGGGAGGAAGAGAACAGTGGCGAGATGGTGGCAGAGTGAAAATAACTGCACTTGCCCCTCCATAGACTTATAGTCATGAAAGCCAATAACTCCTGAAGGATAAACACACAATTACAACAAACACTAGAAGCAACATGCAGAGGAGGAGGACCCCAGTTGATAGTAAAATAAGCTTAGAAAATATTCCAGGCATGTGAGATGAACCCATAGGTTCAGTAGGCCTTGTAAGCAGCAGGCCAGAAAAGAAATGTGACGGTAATGAGGTAGTCCCAGGAAGACCACAGTGAGCACTGGCCTGGAATCTGAAAGCAGATTGACTGCAACAGGACTTTATCGACCCCAGCAAGTTGTACAACAGGACAATGAAGCACTTGTGCCTCTGTAAACCACCAAATACACCAGTGAGTCCTGGGAGAGAAGCTGGAAGCAGCCTAGATATGATAGACCCTGGAAAATATTTGAACAGATGCTACCAAGGAGCAGAGATGTGATAGTTCCCAATAGAGTGAAAAGAAAACCCTGGTCCAACCATTTGTGTTCATGGAGCAGCAATAAGAATAACACTCCGTTAAAGGGAGGCAAAAGCTTGTGTAGGAACTGGAGTGTTGCACAATGGCTGGGTCCCCAGTAAAGATAATTTATAGCAGAGTGGGCATTCTTATTTAGAAACCCCTTCCCGTTTCCTAGGACTGATGCTTACCTTATATAGTACACTGAAAACACACAGGCAGCTCAGTTTCTCACCACAAATTGACATCTTTGTTAACCTACAGTGACAATTCAACTCACCTGTCCTGTCCTGGAACTTGTTGGGGTCTGCAAGGATCTATTACAGTGGATCTGCTTCCCACACCAAGGCTCACTGGGGCCTACCAGGGAATAACTCAGAGGAGTGCCACAAACACAAACCAGTCTCAATCCAACAAACTGATACTAACAAATAGACTTCTGAGTTCCCTTTCCAGTCTTCTGATTAACTGTAGAACATAACTGAATACAGACAGAAGCCGGAAAATAACATAAATGAATCAAATAAATAAATAAAATAAAGCAAAACCACAGCACCATCTGCAGGAAATGTAAAACAAGTTAAATCAAGTTAGTGCTAAAAATATAAAAACAACAGTAAATTAGGAAGGCCTCATGTATGAATATGGGCAAATAAAAAATACATAACATTTGGAGAAATGCATTATCAAGGGAGTATAGCCTCACAAGTTGAGAGTAAATCTCCAGAATATGAACACTTAAAAATGGAAGATTCAATTTCTTACCAAACAGAGTTCATAACTGCTATATCAAAGAAACTTAGAGAAACAGAAAAAGCAGAGGAAAGCAAGTCGAAAGAATATAAGCACATTCATCTCATAAGAGCTAATCAACTAGGTACAACAGAAGGCAGGAAACAATTCCTGTAGTCGGACATAATATCAATGGACAGAAGGTTCAAAATGAAGCTTTATATACATGAGTTAACAGAAATTTGGGAGGCAAAAGTTGTATAAAGGAGATCAAGAATTCTAGAAAATTCTACTATGGAGGTAGAATGGTTAAAATGGAGGGTTAAATTAGTGACTTTAAAGACTGTAATGTATTAATAACCCATGTCAAAGAAAAAAAAAGAGATATCAAGAAAATAAAGAAGCAATTCAAAAATTATCTGCCACCATAAACAAATAAAATATACAAATAATTTGTAACCCAGAAGGGAAACAAATAAAATATACAAATAATTTGTAACCCATAAGGGAAACAGAGAGTGCCTAGTCAAGTAAATAAGACAGGAAAACTTCCCAGACTTGCAAAGGGCATTAAATACACAAATATTCAAGCTGAAAGAACACCTTGTTATCTAATGCAACCAGTCCTACTCCAAGACACATAATAGTGAAACTAGCAGAATTCAGAAAGAAATAAACTGGAAGGAAAAGAAAAGATAATAACTTACAAAGGTACTCCTATCAGACTTTTATCATACTTTTCATCAGAAACTTCATAAGCAATGAGAAGATGGAATAATATATTTGAAATACTTAGACATAAACTGCCTGACAAAATATTATACCCTGTAAGATACTTTCAGATAGATGGGAGAAATAAAGACCTTCCCAGACAACCAAACCTGACTGAGTTTGCAAACAACAAACCTCCACTATAAGAAATGTTGCAGACTCACTTTTAGCTAAATCAAAGTGAAGAAAATCCACCAAAAATGACATAAGGAAATAAATAAAACAAAAAAGTACTATAGGATAATGGAAGTATAGTGGCAAAATGTTCAATAAAACCATAGCAAGTTAAATCCAACAATACATTAAAAGGATCATAATCATGACCAAGTAGTATTTATTCTAAGAATGCAAGAATGTTACAGCATATGCAAATCAATGAAATTCACCTTATGAAGAAAAGGAAGACAATGTCCATAAGATCATATAAGATCAACAAATATAGAAAAGGCATTTGTCAATTTTTAGCATCTATTTATGATAAAAACTCTAGAAAATTGTTCTATAAAGAACATATTCAATAATGTAAAGACCATATTTCCAAACCCCATACCTAGCACTATATTTTATGGTGAGACTGAAGCATCTCCTTTAAGATCAGAGAATACAGATGTTGAAATGAGGGGGAAAGGGATACAATGGTCTATGGTAACAGAGTATGGATTCTTTGGTGGTAGGTATGATGTAAAGACATCAAGGATGTGTAAATCTATTCCCTTAGGTTATATACAATGTTGTAAGTCAGCTTTACCTCAATGAAAAATAAATAAATTTAAATTACAAACTGCCCAAATGTCATTCTTGATCCTTCTTAGTCTGTTTCATTTTTTCTTTTACCTGCAGCATATATCACCAACTAACAAAGTATCTAATTAATTTTTTTTTCACTTCTGTCTTCAGGATGATTTTGTCTGTCTTTTTTGCTAACTTTAATCTGACTGTCTATGACTGTGTCTTACATAGAATAAGTGCTTTAAAGATAACTTTGAAATGAAAAATAAAATAGGGAGCTTGGAGAAAGGGAAAAGAGGATATTAGGGGTCATGGTGAGGGCAAATAAATAAGTGATATTTTACAACAGATATAAAAAACCCACAAAAGACAATCATAAGATTTTTAAAGTTATCAAATAGTGATATCTGAGCAGTTTTTACTTGATGATGATTCTACAGGATAATCTAGATTAACCAGTAGAGTGCTGCAACCAGAGTTCCATAGCTTGATACAAAATTTTAGCACCTCTTGGACATCAAAGGTAGGGAAGATTTCAGGACAAGGGTCAGGGAGGACATCTGTGCTTCAATGAACAAGAGAAGACTGTAGATGTTTGGAGATTGCATTTGTGGGTGAGAGACTGTCATACTACCCAGGACAGTGTTTCTGTGTGGCCTTGGGGCAATCACCACACCTGAATGGTGTCCAGTCATCCTTGATTAAACAAAAATATATGCCAAGGGTCTGGGGTATGCCAAGTGGGCTAAGTGTTTTATGAAAGAACAAGGACTTTCACTGGTATATACCCCATCCCCACCCCTTAAGACTGGAACTGATCTTATGAGGCACACTAAGAATGTACAGAAGCAACAGATTCTTTGGTCTAGAGTGCCAGTAAAGAAGACTATTGACAGTGACACAAATAGAGTCTACCATCTCTCCTATTGTGCATTCAAACTAGCAGCATTATCTTTCCAATCTTCTCCTCAAATGTCTGACTCAGCAGCTACAAGATTGGGTCTTAGACATATGAGCACCCCACCCCCCCAAAAAAAAAGAAAAAAACAAATCCGAAGACATAAAAGCCATAACACTACCTTCAGGAATTGTTTAAGTAGTTCAAATGTTTAAGATTTAAAGAAAAAAAATAACAAAATGGTAGGTAAACAATAACACATGACAACATGGGACATCAAGGAATATGACACATAAGGACAATACTCTTTAGAATCTACCTCAGACACACTCAAGGTATTATTTTCCTACCAGATAACATATTTCAAGACTGCTATGATAAAGAAATGAAAGAAAATAAAGAAACTCAATTCAAACTAATCCAAGAAAACTCTAAAAACCTAATCCAAATGTTACAAAATAATTCTATTTAGTGAAGGCATGTTATGAGAAGTAAAATTAATAGGAAAATAGAAACTGAAGCTGTAAATAACAAAATTTAGGGAGCTGCAGGATATAAAAAGGATAATTTGAGGATATAAGAAAACTGTTCAAAGATATGGAAATAGACTAGGTCAGATGGAGAATCAAATTAGTGATCTTAAAGAAAATAAGGAAGAAAAGACCCACATGGATGCAGGGGATCACAAGGAAAAGGAAAAAATTTCTTTGAGAAGTATTTGATTCCATTACTAAAAGTCACATAAAGTTAATATGTATCTTAGAATGAAAAGAAAAAGGAAAAGGGAAAGACAATTTATTCAACTAAGTAATAAAGGAAAACTTCCCAGAACCTGAGGAACTATAGAAGTCCACTAAGCTAAATGTGCCACTAGTCATCTAAATGTAATGTAACCCAAACCAAGAACAGAGTTGTGAAATTTTCAAGAATTTGGAACACTGAAAGAACACTGAAAGTAGCTAAGAGAAAAAACAAAATGTAACCTGTAAAATTACTCCCATCATCTATTGCAAGGAGAGAGTGGAAAGATGTGTTAAAAATACTCAACAAATATAAAGTAAACAACCCCATCAAAAAATGGGCAGAAGAAAAAGAGGAAAGGCATATGAAAAAATGTTCAGCATCACTTGTAATAAGGGAAAAATCAAAACTACAGAAGCTACCACCTTACACCAATGAGCTGGCACATAAAAAAACAAGCAACAATAAATGTTGGCAAGGGTGCCTAGAAAAAGAAACTGTCCAATACTGCTCGTAGAAATGCAAACTGGTGCAATCACTATGGAAAGCTATGTGGAGGTTTCTCAAAATGCTAAAAATGGAGCTTCCATACGATTCATTAATTTTGCCCAAAAGACAAAAAAACAATAATTCAAAAGGACACATGCACCCTTATGTTTATTGCTGCCCATTTACAATAGGGAAGATGACAAATCAACCCAAATGTCCAAAAATAGATGACTTGATCAAGAAGATATGGTGTATATACATAATGGAATATTACTCACCAATCAAAAAAGATAAACCCATGCCATTTGTGGCAACATAAGTGGAACTGGAAAATATCATGCTTAGGGAAATAAGTCAGAAAGAAAAGACAGAAACCGGATGCTTTCACTCATAGCAGTAATGAAAGAGATCGGAGGGGGGGGGCGGAATAATATAAATATAGTAATTGTAATAAAGTTTAAAAAAAGAACATCAAAAACAATTATAAATAAGAGACATCCTATGGTGGAAGAGAGAGGAACAAGATCAAAACTGGGGTGGGAAGAGTACATGGGACTATGGTGATGGCACATAGGTGAAGTAGTAGTGGGAAGTCCACAGTGATGACAACTGGGATGAAAAAATGCACAAAATGAAGAATAATGTAAAAAAGTATTTATAAAAGAATAATAAAATAAAGAATTCCAGCCAAGTATACAATATCCTACAACCTTCTTCATTCTAATGAGGGGAATAGAAGGCCTTCCCAGATATACACAAGTTATTTTTGTCCACACCATACCTCCCATATAGGATATGTTGAAAAAAGCTCTCCTGTATAGTTCTAAAAAAAGGAAGTCCACAAAATATTGAACAAGGAAATAAATAGAAATCAAAGACAAAATGGAAGGAGAAAATCTCATATCAACAGTCACCTTAAATGTCACGAATCAAAATGCACAGAATGGCTGGTAGGATAATAAAGAAAATCAAACTTTGTCTTCTCTCCAACAGAACCATCTGAGCTTAAAAGGCTCAAAGAAAATGAGTAGAAACTAACTGAACATATAAATGGGGCATCCAAGGCAGGAACACCCATAATAACAGATAAATGAGATTTCCAGTTAACAAAAGTAATAAGAAAGCCCTCCCTGGTGGCACAAGGGGTTAAAGTGTAGCACTATGAGGCTCTATCTGCATCCACTGCAGTACAAGTTCAATCCCTGGCCAGCAAGGTGATCCACATGGGGTGGCAGACCTCATCTGATAACCTGCTGCTCCTCTCAGCAGTGTATTTCAATCAATCTGCCTGTTCTTTTCCCATTTTGTCTCTGGTGAATCCTCTCATTCCCCACACCTCTTGTCTGTACCCCAATGCTTGTATACATAGGTATAAAAATTTAAAAAAAAAATAAATAAAAGTAATGAGACAAATATACAATATAAAATGATGAAGTGATCAATAACCAGTTAGGCCCAACACTCATCAATATATTTGAATCAAATGAAGGAACATCAAATAGTATAAGTAATTATTAACAAAGTTGAAAATAGAAATTTGCAAACCCAATAGCAGTAAGGAATTTCAATATCTCGCTTTTACTAATAGAAAGATCAACCAGACTGAAAATTAACAAGATTATTAATTTTTTTAAGATTTATTTATTTATCTATACAGAACCAGGGTGCAGGCCAGAGGCAGAGGAGGGAGCAGGATTACAGGATTCACCAGAGGCAGAGCAGGGAGCAGAATAGGCAGATGGATGCAGTACACTGCTGAGGGGAGCAGCAGGTGAGACAGGAATTAGTATTTAGAACTTTTCTCTGATAATAGTAATATTAAACTATGAATAAACCGCAAACAAGTAGCAGTAAAAACCATAATGTGTGGAACTGAACAAAATACTACATACTGGCTATTGGATTATGTTGGGGACCGAGGCCGGCATCTGGCGTCTGTCAGCAGTCATAAAAAGGTGAAATGGAGTCCGGA
>NW_004567108.1:62269865-62292661 GCF_000260355.1 Condylura cristata | reverse complement strand
ATATATATAACAGAATGTATAGCACAAAGCAAAAATAGTACTAAAATAAAATATATAGCAAAACAAATACTTACATTAAAAAATGCAAATAAATATTACTAATGTTCACCATAAAGGTTTAGGAAAAAAGAACAAAGCCAAAGACAATGAAAAGAGGGAAAAAAATAAAAATCAGAAAGTAAATGAGATAAGTAATATTAAAAAAAAAGTCCAAATGATCGGTGTAACTATAAGATGTTTCTTTGAAAAAAATAGACAACTTTCTAGAGAGGGTTACAAAGGAAAAGAAGTTAAAAATTCCAATAATAGAATAATAAGTGAAATGGATGCTAAAACAGACATTAAAGAAATACAGAGGACCATAAATGATTAATTATTATTATATGCATGATAGTAATTTGAATATCCAAAAATTAAAATGTTCAAATTCTTAGAAATATGCAACCTACTGCATCAGGAAAAAATGCAAAATCTGAATGTACCAATTACAAGGAAAAATATAAAACAATAACCAATAGCCTCCATAAAAACCAGGAATTAGTATTTAGAACTTTTCTCTGATAATAGTAATATTAAACTATGAATAAACCGCAAACAAGTAGCAGTAAAAACCATAAAAACCAATGCCCAGAACCAGAGTTTTACCTAACCTTAACAACCAATTCTTTTCAAACGCTTACAAAGATATAGTGAAATATATCAAATACATTTTAAGAAGCAAACATTACTGTGATAACAAAAGCTGTTAAACACCTCACAAATAGCTAACATTACACACCAATTTCTCTGATGAACATAGATAAATAATTTTCAATAATAACATATCATGACCCTATGAGTTTTATCCTAACTTCACACTGAGGTTCAAAATGTGTAAATCAATCAACGCAATATACCACATCAATAAAATCAAAGATAAAATCAAAAGGTAATATAGTTGAAGAACATGTATTTGATATAACTCACATCCATTATGATAAAAATGATTATTATAAAAATATTGCAGGCCCTCCCTAGTGGTGCAGCGGGTTAAAGCACAGCACTAAGAAGCTAAAGCCACTTCTGCATGAGTTCGATTCCCGCCTGCCCCGGAGGTGACCACATGGCGTGGCAGACC
The DNA here is from genome assembly GCF_000260355.1 of Condylura cristata. NCBI lineage: Eukaryota > Metazoa > Chordata > Mammalia > Eulipotyphla > Talpidae > Condylura > Condylura cristata. Next base: position 62,291,544 of record NW_004567108.1, on the reverse strand, counting down.
TCTCCCGACCCGCCCACTGCTCCCCTCAGCAGTGTACTTCGTGGATCTACCTGTTCTGCTCCCCACTCTGTCTCTGGTGAAGCCTCTCGCCGCCCCTGAGCCTCTGGCCTGTACCCCAGTTGCAGATCATATGTCTGACAGTCTGACAAGAGATTGATATTCTAGTTTATAAAGAAATCATCCAACTCAAAAACAAAGAAAAAAAAAAAAAGAACCTCACCAAAAAAAAAAAAAAAAAAGTAAAAATCAAATTACATCTAGTATTGGCTCTATGTGAATTAAAATGAACCCTCTACACTCTAGGTACAAATGTAGACTGATCCAGTTCTTATGAAAACAGTATGAAAGTTTCTCAAAATATTAAAACTAGATCTACACATGATACAGCAATTTAATTCCTAGATATCTACCAGAAGAATGCAAAAATAGTATTGCAGCCTATTTAAAATTTCTAATTTATGGAAACAACCTAAATGCCCAAAGACAGACGAGTAAATTAGGAAGATGAGCTATATACACACAATGGAATGCTACTCAGCTATAAGAACTCTTGTATTTACAACATGGATGGAATTTGTGACTCAGACAGAATTAAACCAAAACAAACCCTGGAAGTCTGATTGTTAGATTTGAGTCTGGCAGGACAGACTGTGCAGGTGGTTGAATTGACAATGAAAGAGAACTCTTGGGTACCATGGTTGTAGGTATAAGGTGGTAACACACATGATCAAGGAAGTAGTTATATACCTCAGGATCATACACAACAATGTAAATCAATGTTACCTCAACTAATAAAAACCTAGTTAATTTTTAAAAATGTGAGATTTTATTTTGTTCTGGCAAATGCTATTTTTGTTAATGTTTTCAAGTATACACACTTAATAGGAAAAAATAAACTTCCACTGCTCTCTTACGTTATTTGGGAAAATTCTACATACTAAGGATTTGAATCATGCAAATTCTGAAATTAGTAAGGTGCATTAATTAAGTCAATTACACTATGTACTCAGGACTGAATATAAAATTTAATCTATATATTTGGCCTCAAATTACATCCAGAAACATTACCCAAAGTAACTCATCATAAATTCTTCAATGAGATTAAGTGACAAATAATAATAATAATAATAAAATGCCAACATAGACAGCCACAAAATTGAATATAAATTCCTTCCTGTTATCAAATTCCCAGAGAAAAGATAATATGTTAAATTTCCTTGCAATTTAAAGTCAAAAAACATTCAAAATTGAATTAAAATCAAATTTTCTTGTGCTTGATAGTTGAAACCCCAAGGTTTTTCATCTTTTCCTTCTGCTCCATCTCAGTCAGAGGCATTATCAATGTCTGGGTACAACTGCATATTGTCTTGCACATTCTCAGCAAAATTAAATGGAAGATGGCTTAATCTGTTAAGCCACACAGACTCATGGTCATCTGGATAGAGGAAAACAGATGGAAAAGGCTATTCCTTGTAAACATCAACTTCTGAACATAAACTGAATTATGAAAAATCTTTCATCTAGAGATTCTTATTAGTATTGTGAATTAACCATTATGGGGGGGGGGAAGGGGTAATTTACATATGGTTATATCATTGTAGCCAAAAAAGTGACACTTAAGATATATTTGTTCTTTATAAAATTTAGAAACTTGAAGTGGTAGCTTGAGATCTGAACAGTTGTTAAGGCTCAAGCACATTTATTGTAGTGAGAATGAAGTCACAGGCACACTTCATAGAACTTCTGTGTTCCAGAAATGTGGTGTTTGTGTTCATTACAATAAGTTATTTCAATGAAGAGATAATCCAGTCAGTGTAATCAAGTCAATGAACAATAGAGTGGAGTTTACAGGAACATAAGTATTTCCTAAGCATGTGAAATGAAAACACTCTTTTATAAAACCACACAATTATTCCTAAATTTTTCTCCAATTTACCTTCTGTAAAATAAAACTTCTATAAGATAAGGAGATTTGTCTTTCATTAATATTTATTTTGCACAGCCCTCCCTGATGGTACAGCAGGTTTAAGCACAGCTCTATAAGCTGGCTGCAGCCCCTTCACTGAGAGTTTGATCCCTTGCCCCTGAAGTGATCCACATGGCACAGCAGACCTCTTTTGTCTCTCCTGCTGCTCCACTCAGCAGTGTACTTCATCAATATGCCTATTCTGCTCCCCACTCTGTCTCTGGTGAGTTTTCTCACGGCTCCTGCACCTCTGGCCTATACCCCAGTTCAGTATGCATAAATAAATAAATCTCAACATGTGAGTTGTTTTAAACTGACAGAATATGGCAAAGTCAATAGGACGCTATCTTCAGGATCATATTTAATTATGTAAGACTCCATCTTAACAGCAGGGAGAGATTCCTCTGCTGCTTTGAAAAAGTAAATTAGCCATATTTTGAATTTCCTGTGTTCAGGTCACATTGCAAAGAACTGCATGTGACTTCTAGGTCCCGTGGCTGTTGTCTGGATGACAGTCCTTAACCTGTCAGATGACTTTAGAAATAATAGATACTTCCCTAACTGATGAGACTCCAGATGATAATCCAATCTGATAACATTTTGATTGCAGCATTTTGGAGATAGCAGAGAATCAAGGTAAGCAATACCCACTATCTTGACCAGTTGAAAGGTAATTTAATAAAAGTGCATTGTTTTAATTCAATGTTTGTGATTATTTTGTATGCAATATAGAAAACAAATAAACCACGACAGTGAATAAGACAAGCCTAAGGTTATGAATGGTAGTTCTGGCAAGGAAAGCAAATCAGCATGCAGAGAAAAATGCCTATTCAATGGTGGAGATGGTCCCATGTAAGGAAACTGATTCCCTTAGAGAATAGTGCTACTATGCGGACCAATGTAGGTCCCTGTTGACAGGTTTGACCCTCGGCAGTAGCCAAATCACCTTTTATGAGTAGAAATACAGGCTGCTGAGTCTAATGATATGTTATAATCTTAAAACTATGAAAACTTTTTAAGCTCATTGGGTTTGGGCAGGGTGGTTTAAAAATAGGAACTGACTGATTCATAGAACAGATCATGTCACTTTAAACACACAAACAAAAATCTCTCACTTTGTCATCTGTTGGGAATCCAGTGAGAACTGGGCTTCTTAGTTGGCATTTCCCATGTGGTTTCAGTCATGTCAGTTTTTTTCTGTTTTCTTCTTCTTTTTTTTTTTTTTAAGATTTATTTACTTATTCATACAGAACTGGGGAATAGGCCAGAGATGCGGAGGGTGAGAGGATTCACCAGGGACAGAGTGGGGAGCAGAACAGGCAGATCTATGAAGTACACTGCTGAGGGGAGCAGCGGGCGGGTCAGGAGAGGTCTGCCACGCCATGTGGATCTCCTCTGGGGCAGGCGGGGATCGAACTCATGAGGAAGTGGCTTAAGCTTCTTAGTGCTGTGCTTTAACCCGCTGCGCCACCAGGGAGGGCCCTCTGTTTTCTTCTTTATGAAACTTTTCATCTTGTGTTGGAATCTAACATATTTAATTTTCTGACACTATCAAATGTATTTCAGAAAAGAACTTGGATGAAAAAGAGAAGGTAGAGAGGGAAATTCAGTTTCATTTTTTTTAATTCTCTCCCATTCCAATTGTTTAAGTCTGCAGGACCCACTTCTGTCCTACCTTTTGGCATTCTCAAGAATAATCTGTATAGAATATAAGTGATTTTTCTGATTGTTCTGGTTGCTATTTTCTCAACAAATTTAGAGATAACAGAATTTTCTGTTTATTCTTCAAATAGTCCACCGGGACCACATTTGTCTCCTAATCACCATCAACTACTATGCAGCAGCAATTTTTCACTTTGAGGAAAGTTACTTCATAGAACTAACATTGGAGTGAAAAAGAATATTAGAATGTGAAAACCCCAGGGCTCTGAAAGTTCTAATTCATTCCTCTGACTCCAGGTATGAACACATAATCCATCACAGGAAGACTCTCCTTTCTTTCAAGATTTAGAAAAAAAAAAAATCTCTTGTTAACTGATTCCTAATTTACTGGCTTATATTCTACAAATGACTGCTATTTAGCTGTATGGTGGTGATATTGGTGATAAAACTTAGCTTGCTTAAGTTAGATTATATTTTGTTCTTTGACAATCTCTCACTAAAGTTATGGTCTTATCTTGTAGCACTTTTTCCTCAATCTCTTGACACTTTCCTAGCAACCATGCTGTCCATTCTTTAATTACTTGATTAATGTTTGTGATCTGTTTCTATATTGTCCTCAATACTCTTTAGGAACTCCTAAAATAACATAGAATACTCTATTTTGTCAATACGTATGTGTGGGGAATGAAGTCTCCATTTTCTCCATGTTAGTAATTCCAATTTACCACTTTTATTCTTTGTATCTAGACTGCTAATGTTGGTGACATAGACTTGTAAAACAGTCATTTCAAAATGGATTTTAAAAATTTCACCAGTGAATTTGCTCGCTCTTCTGTATTTCCATAACTTATAGTGCTTATTCTCTATTAGCTTGCATATATTTTTATTTCACTTGTGGCACAGAGCTCTTTCTTATATATGTTATAATACAAACAGTATCAAGAATAGAAACTAGGAGATTTTTTTTGTCAAGAATAACTGCAAATTTTTGAAAAAGGAAAAGAAAATGTAAAAGAAATTTAGTTTAGAACTATGAAAGGCCAGAAAGATTATCAAATGATAGTCATAAGTTTAATTAATGATATCAATAAGTTAATATTAATTAATATTCATTAATTATTGGTACTCGTACGTTTAATTAATATTTAACAAATCATTATATGCCACTCATATATATATCCAAACAACTCAGTGTCACAAAATTTGTTGTTTTAATTTTTTTTCCAATTTTTAAACATCCTTATTTATTCATAGTGTAAGATTTCACCTTTGCAGTCACCATAGTTTTCTAGTCATGAAAGCAACATAGTTTTGCACTATAGAAGACACTAGACACTATGTCTACTGTCCTCTCCCAGTTTTCTAATATTTCTCTCTCTTCCCCCCTCACCATCCTTTCTTAGTGTCTCAGATCTACTGGCTGCTTTCAAGAGTTTGTTATATCTGATCTTTTGTTTCCTTTTTCTAGATTCCACATATACATGAAAACACCCTGTATTTATCTTTCTCTTTCTAGCCTTCTTCACTAAGTATAATCCTTTCTAGTTCCATCCACACTACTAAAGATGTCGTATGTTTTTATTTTAAGACAACTTGTTCCTTAAGATTACTTATTTATAAGTTACTTGTTTAGAACATAGTATACATTTCATATCAAAGCAATTTTGATGATGAGATTTCTGGAACTTTTCCATAAACTCTATTGTAACCAATAACACTTCTAACTAGAATAGATCTTAATATATAAGATATATACAGCTGAGATTCAAATATATAGAGATAGTACTTAATAAGATACAAGTTTCTTCAGAAGCATTATAAACTTATTATAACCTTTTCTTTCTGTTATATATTTTAAGTATACATACTGTCCTGTGTGGCCATATTGAAAAGAGCCCTCTTACCTATTAAGGTGGAACCACTGACTTGAATATTTATTTCATTGTGAGGGGCACTTACCATAAAAGCTATTCAAACATCACATCCATATATTTTCTACTCTGCATTTCCACAGGGCTGGGACATGTCTTTGTCTTCCTTTCTGTTCTGGTAGATATTACTAAATCCCATATCTCTAGGTTTCTGCTTGCCAAGCAACACCAGCCAGGAATACATAGATAGGAGCAATATTCCAAAATTGCAAACTGATGTGCAAGCAGTCTGTAAACTGAGTATTCTGGACACTGAGCAGGCAGCTTAAACTTATAAAGACTCTGGGTCCAAAGTCATCTTTACTTTTCTTTTCCTTTCTCCCCTTTCCCTGTCCTCCTCCCCTTTCTCTCCTTCTCTCCTCTCCTTTTTTTTTTCTCTTTTCTTTTCATAGTTTACGTTCTTCCCATTTCACTGTCTTCTTCTAACCATTCTTTTCATTTCTACTGGGATTTTTTCTTCTTCTCTGATCCACTAAAGCACAAAATTCAGTTATATATGTTGAATTATTGTCTCTGAAGCAAAAACAGATAAACCAAAAATGACAAAGGAAAAGTCACAAGCTTCTTTTTGATGGATTACCTAATCACCCAAGGCTAAATAGAAAAGAAATAGAAAATTTGAACAAACCAATCACAGGCAAGAAAATTCAAAAAGTAATGAAAACTTTCCCAAACAACAAAGCAAAACAAAATAAAGTTAAAAAACAACAGGGCTAGATGCTTGTGACGATGGCTTTATAAGTGAGTTCTACCAAACCTTCAAAGGTGAACTAATACATATATTGCCTAGACTCTTTCATAAATTTAAGAAATAATAAATTCTCCCGAATACATTTTATGGAGCCAACATTACATTAATATCAAAACCAAAGACAACACAAAGAATGACTACTCCAGACCAAGCTTTCTAATGAACACAGATGTAATTATCTTCAATAAAATCTTAGCAAACCAAATCTAACAATGCATTAAAAAGATCATATATCATCACCAAATGGGATTTATAATGAGGGGCACCAGGATGGTTTTAAGTCCACATGAGGATTTGGTTTAACATCCAAAAATGAATCAATATAATTAAAATCAATGTAAATTAAAACTAAAGAACAGAAAAACTATAATTGATTAGATACAACATCTATTTATGATGAAAACCCTTGAAAATGGGATAAATGAAACATATCATGACACAAAGTCATATATGACAAACTCACAGCTAGTATCTTTTGAAATAGTGAGAAACTAAAAGCCTTTCCATTAGGATCTGGTACAAGACAAGAATACCCACTCTCTCCATTTCTTTTCTATATCGTATTAGAAGTCCAAAACAGGCCAATTAGGCAAGAGAAAGAAACAAAAAATCAAAATTGGGAAAGAATAAAGAAAGTCATCATTATTGGCAGATAACATAATAATATACATGGAGAACCCCAAGGACTCTAAGCAAAAAAATAATTGAACCAATAAACCAGTTCAACAAATTGGTGGGATACAAAATCAGCACACAAAAATCACTTGCCTTCCTATATACAAGTAATGAATTGAAAGAAGTAGAAATTAAGAAGGTCATACCAGTTACAATCACCCCAAATAAAATTAAAAAGCTGAAAGCAAACCTAACAAAAGTGGAAAAGGATTTATATAAACTATAAAACATTCTTAGAAAAATAGAAGACATAGAGAAATGGAAAAATAAATATGTAGATAACCCTGCTCATGAATGGGAATAATTAACATTGCCCAAATGGCCATCCTACCCAAAGGTAAATTCAATTTATAGATTCAGTGAAATCAAATTAAAAGTCTAGTAACAATCTTCAATAAAACAGAACAAAAATTACTGAACTTCATATGGAAACACAAAAACCCTGAATAGCTAAAGCTCTCCTAGCTACAGAGAGGGGAAATGGAGGCATCAGACTTCTGGACTTCAAACTATACTATTAAAAAAATGATTATTAAAAGAGCATGGTATAGGATAAAAACAGATATACACACCAATAGAAATAAAAACACAAATTTATGGACAACGAATATATGCAAAGTATATATACTGAATAAAATCATGCTGCATCAAATGGTGCTGGGAAAATTAGATTGTCATATTTAAAAAATATGAAATTAGAACATTATCTCATGCCATAATTAAAAATCAATTCAAAATGAATAAAAGACTTGGATGTAAAACTTAAAACCATAAAATACATGGAAAAATAGTCAAAAAATACTATTACATAAACTTTAGAAACATCTTTTTGGATTCATCTCCAGCAGTAAGGGAAAAAGAAAAAGTAAACAACTGGGACTAGAGCAAACTGAAATGCTTTTGTATAGCAAAAACAAGTGACCAAAACAATGAAACTCCCTCTGAATGGGAGAAAAAATGTGTACATCATACATCTGATAGGGATAAATAATGAAAATTTACAAAGAGCTTATACAATGGAACAAATAATCCAATAAAAATGTGAACTGGATCTAAACAGACACTTTAGATTCCTGGTGGTGCAGTGGGTTAAAGCACAGCACTATGAAGCTCTATCTGCAGCCATTGCAGCACAAGTTTGATCCCTTGCCAGGGATGTGACCCACATAGTACAACAAACCTCTCCTGGTTCGTCTGCTGCCCCCCTCATCAGTGTATTTCAGAAGATCTACCTGTTCTGCTCCCCACTCTGTCTCTGATGAATCCTCTCAACCCACACCCTACACCTCTGGGCTTTACCTCAGTTCTTGTATGCATAAATAAATAAATCTTAGATAAATAAATAGACACTTTCCCAAAGAAGACATGCTGATGGCCAACAAACATATGAAAAAATATACTTCATCACTTATCATCAGGGAAATGCAAATCAAGACCACAATGAAATACCACCTGACATCTGTGAGAATGGACCATAAATGTGGAAGTAAAAAAGCCAGAAACAGTATTGAGGCAGGAATTTTCCAGAATTTAAAGACAACTTTGGTATCTTTTCATGGCTCTGCATCTAATTATCTCTACGTGGTTAAATTCTTACTCATCCATCCCCAGATATGCTTGTTCTTTAAAAAACTGAAAGTACAAAGCTTCAATATTTTCAAGCCTTTCAGTCTCATTCCAAATGTGTTCCAGTTTCTATTTATTCATAATTGTGAAAACACAGAACCCTAGGGACTTTGAGTTCTGGTACATACATATGCACGACTTTATCAATGTAGGTGCAGAAATTATATGTATTTCCAGGGAGCCCTAAGTCAAAGGAGGTTCTTAAACCACCATTAGAATTGTTTTACTTGGGTTCTTATAAAGTGAATCTTATGAACTTATCATTATGGCAGACAGGGTCATATTTGCTCAATAACTGGTTTAGTTGGTGTGTGTGTACAGCTCAAGATTTTGTCTTCCCTGGTTAGCTTGGTAACAAATAATCCAAACCAGAGGGACATCCTTCATACCAAAATCAGCTCTGCTCTCTGACCTCCAGCTCAGAGGTCAATAAAGTCTGCTCAGTACAATTAAGTCTGCTGAGATTTTCTGTTGACCAGAAGAAAGTGCTAAACACACAAAAGAAGTAAAAATTTAATGACAGTATTGCAGATTGGTATTCAAAAATGTTTTACATTTTGAGGTAAATATATATGAGCAAATTTCCAACAGCATAGTGGCAAATATTCACCCAAAGAGAACTAGTTAGGTAAATTATGATTTGTGCTTCAGTAAACTTTGATACACTTATAAAAAAAAATAAAGAAGACTGGTAGTTATGTTCTGGTTTGAAATTACCTCTAAGACATTTTTGTGAGTGAGAAAATAAGGACTAAGAGTACATAGAATGCAGCTGCAGGTTTCCCCTGCTATCTGAAAGGCTGAAATGGCCTAAAGGAAACAATGTAAGGACTTTAAACATTCCCATACCCCTAAATGTAACCTATCAAGTCGTAATAAAAAGCACATGAAACCTAAATTAGCACTGAAATATAATAAAAGCAAGAATAATGTGACAAATGCATTCTTATATAAAGTAGTTTCCAGGGAAAGAGTCTGGCGGGACCCCTCTGACTGTATTTTTCCTTGAACAGCTGCTGCAAAACCAACACCGACACAGTTTTTACTTTTCATCTTTTGTCATAAAAGTAGGTATCTTTTTTTTTTCCAGATTTCTTTTAGTTAGTGAAAACCAGTACGGAAGTATGTCATTTGTAAAAACTGAAGTGTTATAACTCAAACTTTAAAAACGTGAGCTATCGGCCCTCCCTGTTGGTGCAGCGGGTTAAATCACAGCACTGAGAATCTAAAGCCACTTCTGCTTGAGTTTCATCCCTGCCTGCCCCGGAGGTGACCATATGGCACTGCAGACCTCTCCTGACCCACCTGCTGCTCCCCTCAGCAGTGTACTTCGTCGATCTGCCTGTTCTGCTCCCCGCTCTGTCTCTGGTGAATCCTCTCACCCTCTGCATCTCTAGTCTGTACCCCAGTTCTGTATGAATAAATAAATCTTAAAAAAAAAAATGTGAGCTATCTGTATGTTACAGAAAGAAGCATGGACCCTGTGATTGTGCAAGTACACTTACATCCCCCAACCCTCCACCCGCCACACACAGATCTGCACAGAATAACTCTGGAGGGATGCAGGACACTGGCATTAGAGGTCATCTGAAGGCAATGGGACTGACAAGTTTTGTAACATTGGAAAGGGGAGTAACTTTGTAGTTTCTTTCGTTTTGTGCCATTTGAATTTGCAAGATCATGCCTCCACATTACCTATTAAAGAACAATGTCACAAGGCCTGATTCTTTTTATCTAGAGTATAAATTTGAAAACATTAAGATTTTATATTACCTTTCTCTTTTAAGGCAAAAGCAGGCCTTTTCTGTCTGTGTTACCTGCTTTTGAAACAAATATACTCAAGTATTTTTAGGCTTTCTTACTGGAGTCTAAATCTTACAGTATTAATTAACCAGGGAAACATAGAGGAGTTGGAACACAAGTTGTGTCTTAAACATGATTTTTTTATTAGTAATGGAGAAAAAAAAATAACTTTCCCCCCAATACTGCTGTTTATATCAGTTGGCACATGCACTGAAGTAATTTCATCTTTCTTCTTCCCCCTCCTCCTCCCCCTCCTCTCCTCTTCCTTTTTCCCTCATACTCTCTCTACTTTCTCTTTGTCTTCTCTTCCTCTCTCTCTCTCACACACACGCACACTCTCTTCTGTTGTTCTTTTCCTCAAAATGAACAGACATCTAAAAACAACTCTAGTACATTCTGCTAGAAGAAGCTATTAACAGCAGCACTTGAGGCCATTATCCCAGAAACAGATAAAATCACAGTTACAGAAATGTACTGCCCAGCATTATCTTTTATACCTGAAAGAATGGGGCTCCTACTTAGGAGAACACAGATATTCTTATCTTATTTCACTGACAAAGTGAAACTAAATAAAAAGTCCACCTCTTGAGCACTTGCTTCATTTCATTAATTTTGATCATATATTTTGAATGTTTTTCTCCCCACCTTTCACATTCTCCTGCTCCTTTCCTTTGAGGTTTTTAATGGGACCTGTCTGGATACGTGGCTTAGAAACCTTTAGCTTGAGTCTAGTCTCAAGGTTGAAACTGGGTTTGAAGAACAGTGAAGTGAAGATCTAAGCTGAAGCCATTCTGACTTGTGAAGCGATCTGCATAAAGTCCAGGGACACATCCTCCAAAACTTTCTTAGGCACAGAGTTCAACTAAACAATTCTAAATAGCTTAACTGGTAAGAAAATGCTCACAGTGCTCTTTGTGCTACCCCTACCACTTCTTCCTCCTTTATCATACATCCTCTACCATTGTTGCACTGTTCCAAAAGGCAAAAGATAAAGCTCATCTGTTCTCAAGAGAATACTTAAATTTGTTTAAGTTGAACTCTGACTCATTCCCAGCAGATATACAGTTCCCAGGAAGTACATTCCCAACAGTCGTGTCAGAGATGTCTTCATTTAATACATGGGGAAGAAAAATACGAGTCAAGACTAGAAGATATATTTATCAAGCTTAATTAAAAGGCCACAGAAAGACAGCCCCCTACAGACGCCATCCTGTCCCCAGCAAGCCCAGGCATCAGATATAAGAAGGGGCATTCTGTCATATAAAATGAATGTCAGGATTTGAGATCATGAAGAGCAATAGGGTTTTCTTATCTGAAGATCAATGCTTCTCAAATCTGGCTGCATAGGTATTTCACTCTCCTCATACTTTTCCCTGAAATCAACATTGGGTGGTGAGGGTTGGGAACCCTCTCTCTGGATTCTGCTGTATAGGGAGTTGAGCACTGCTACTGTGACTGGGGACCCTCAGGAAATGGACAATGTTATGTCATTTTTCTGGTTAAAATGCTGATGAAACAAAACTGGATCATTATTTGTAATACCAGCATTTTTCTGAGTACAATGTAATTTCTCATCATATTCCTATACAATAGGCAAATTGAGATAATTCTTTCCATTTTACATACAAGAAAATCAAAGATCCAAGAGACCTGCCAAAGGTCAGGGGCATATTAATTCAGTGACAAATCCTGAAATCCAAAGTCTCAAAGGCCACTATCATTTTCACATTACATTTCATTTTCCTCCAGGTTTAAGGTCCAAAAAAGAACAGCTTTGATTTTGGTAACCAAACCAACCATTTTGTATCACAGAACCCCCCCCCCAAAAAAAAAATCATGAAACTCAGGCTAAAATAAAAAGTAGAGTCCCTTAAATTTCTAAATGATAAAACTGAAACTCAGTGACTGACCCAATGTTACATAGTCAGTTAGTGGCAAGAAAAATAACAAAGGGATTATAGGTAACACCAAAAACAGTATAATATGGTGGGGAAATTGTATCTCTTGCTTGGGGTTCTAAAGCAAGTTGAAGTGATTACAGCACAGAGAGTCACTGTGTATTTAGAAGAATGCCTACTGCACTGGGAAATGGACCATGCCGAAGGACAAGCATGCAATTCGCTGAGTCACCTAGTGGTCCTTATGAGTGTGCCAACCAGTTTGTGTGTGTGTGTGTGTGTGTGTGTGTGTGTGTGTGTGAAAATCTGTGCATGTGTGTGCTTGCTCACATGAACTTACTCATAGTTTTTACAGGTTAGTTGCCTAGAGAATGCTCAAGCTAGCAAGAAGGCTGCTGCATTCATTTGGCAAAGGTAAAGGATGAAAAACTCTCCCTGGAAAGTGTTAGCATAATTATATAACCATCCTGTTTTCTTACCCAGAGGTAAATGCAGGCACCACATCCCTGTCTATTATGAAGATCACTTATATTAGAAGTGTGCAGGGAGGGTATCCCCCTCTTTCATTCCATGTAATTTTTCTAACCCTGCAGCATAGCTAGAGATTAGCTCAACTCCTATAAAACAGAAATAAATTTCAAATCCATGTCAAAGCCTACTGAAGAAAATAATTTACAAACTGCCAACAGAACACTGTTGTAAACAAGATATTACACATTTATTCCCAGCATGTCAATTAGTATTCAGTTATTCTGAATAGAGTCTGGCCTTGACTCTTGAGGTTTTGAACAGAATGCAACCTGTAGCTTAAAGGTAAATGTACCTCTTCCACTCAAATTGACAGGTCTCTAAGGTTCAATGGCTCAAGCAACACTCTTCTTTATAAAGAAGCACACAGAGACAAAATCCACCTCAACGCCACCCTTGTATTTTAGAACTGATGTTTTTGAGTCCATAAACACTTTGATGACTTTCACCTTTGAGCCAAATTTCTGAGTGACTTAAGTATTATACACATTCTAGAGGCATCTTTCACTTCAAAACATCTGAAGTTTTAAAAGTTCTCAAAATGCAAATTTACACACATTTCTTTTGCTATTTCTTCAATTGCTAATTTAACAAAGAGGGGTTACTTGTAGTTGTCATGCTTGTTAGCATTATCTCTGCTTCCTGAGACATACTGAAGTTTGGGAAATGATGAAACAGGCTCTTCTAAGGTTATGTCAATCCAGGGTACAGAGGTAGGCACTGTGGGAAAGTGTGTGCCCCATTAGTGTCCACTGGTGCAGAGCTTTCACTTTCACTAATGTACATGAGTTTCCTGAATTATGTGAGGGACATTTAGTAGGTCTGGAGTGGAAACTGAAATTCTATATGTCTTCTAAGCATCCAGGTGAACCTAGTGCTGCATGTGCAAGGAAAACAGGCTCTGGCCCTACATATTGTGCTTGTATAATCTTCCATAGACCAACTAGTACTTTAAAAATGTTCAAAAACCTATTATTTGTAAAAGCAGGTGTCATTAAACACAGTTTTAGAGCAGGGGTCTCAAGTGTGTCTAATTATGTACCGTAGATCTACAAGTTGGAGAGGATACTCCCAAATCAACATGTTCATGCCCAAGGGACCCACTTTTGAGAGGTGTTCCATGTTATTTTTGTTCACTTTTTGTTTGTTCTATAGGGTTTGTCTACACAAGGTTTATTTTAAGAGATTATCCAAATTCTTATGGAGTAATGGCCCTTGCTATTAATTGATTAAAATAGCAGATACAATAATCTTTCTTTCTCTGAAGTAGAAGGATCAACTGGCTGCATCCTGAATGCAGATGAAGGAATATCTATTCCTAGTTCCCATTAAGAATGGACAAGGCTATTGGCTTCTGGAGAGATATTTCAATGTTTGGGCACCAAAATCATGTTCTTCATGGATTCCTTCCCTAGTATATTCAATAGGCACTGTCCAAAAAGCATTGTGCTTCATCCCCAGCCTCTTCTTCCCCATCATAAATATACACAAGCAAACACATTTCCAAAGTCATTTCTCTGGAATCATTTGGAAAACTCTGATTCCATTCATCCCTACCATTTATCACCCATCCCTTCCTAGGATTCCACACTAATAATAAGGTAACAACATAAACAATAACAACATATCACTACTTCTGACCTAAATTATCATTACAACTTTTTGAGATAGATATTACATTCTTCCTATTTTATGGATGATGACATTCAGATATAGTAGATAAGCAATTTACTAAAGGTCACATACCTTATAAAGAATCTACAAAGAGAGAGTCTAACAATAGAGCCCATGATCTTAACTACTACATGACAATTATTTCTACATGTTGAAGCAAAAAAAAAAAAAAAGGTAAAAACATAAACATAATTATTCTCTTATTAATTTACAGTGGATGGCTCATTAAAAAAAAAAGCCAAAACAATTAGCAACCAAATCAACTAGTTTCATTTCCAAGAGAGTGTTTTCAAACACTCCCTTGAGATAAGGGAATACATTTGTATTCTGTCCCTATTAGTGGGGTATGTGCAATGACATGCATTCCCCAGAATGACTTAGACATTTCTAAGGAAATAAAAAAGAAGAAATTCAAAATAGTGATGTCCTGGTAAAATATGTTGATTCTTTTATCCCCTTGAATTTGAATAAATTCTATCCTTTCTTTGGGTAACCAGCCCCCATAACTTTGTGAAATTTTCTTCATTACAATACCCCAGTTCTTTCTCATTTCTGCCAGTATTGTTTGAACCCCATGCATGTCATTGGGTTTCTTTGTTTTAGGTATATTGCCCTGGTCTCTTCCACTTGATTCAAAACATTTTGGTTTAAGGACTTATTCTTAGAATAATAGGTAATAATTTTGACTTTTTATATATAATGAACAATGAATATGTTCATACTTTATTGGACAAACATTGTCACTGTCCTGCTTAGCTGGGAGTGACCAGATCTATGATTAAACTTATATAGTTAGCACAACATAACTGTAATAGAGGCTAGGTCACAGGATGTCCTTTAGGCAGCCTAGATAACCCATCTATAGTAGCAGGAGCCAGATAATCAACTCATATCAATGTGTGATGCACACAAGGATACTGGGAAAATACTCTAGGGCATTATCTGTGTTAATTTAGGAACTGAAGTCCTGAAAAAAACAAACTCAAAGTTCAGGCTCTATAAATAAAACTTCTGAGGATCATCTTTGTTTATAAAAGGGCAACATCTATTTTTAAAGATTTGATTTAGGCACTGAGGAAGTCTACCACATTATGCTGGATGAGGGCCAATTGAAGAAATCACAAGAAAAGTTCTGTGAAGTCACAGATTTTCTAGGTTATTAAATCATTCATGGATTACATAAAATACTACCTGTTTAAAAGACACAGTTGATTTTGAGCATTTGTATGGTGACACAGGTTGAAAATATACTAGATAAGATCAACCTAAGACTCACTTTGGGATATCATAAAGAAAAGAAAATACAAATTGATTTTTAGTGCATATTTGACTAGCTAACTTATTTTTTTTCTGAGACATATTCTGAAAATTGATATATATATATATATCAATAAAATATAAGATAATATGTCTTGATTTTAGTGAGATTTTGAAACCATCATTAATGACATTCTCATTCTATAATCTTGGGATATGTGGCCTGAGTTATTAAACTGTGGGCCAGGCAAACAGATAACCTGAATACAACTCAAGGTTACTCTCAGTAGGTTAGTATTAATCTGGGAATTCCACTAAGTAATGAAAACATATGGAAAACAGAATCAGATGCTGAGTTTTGTCATTTATCAAAATGTTGATGGCAGAATGCTACTGGTTTTCTCAAATACCAAATGTGTGGTATCAGACTCACACCTGCCTCCAAGAAGGAATGTTGGATGATTTGGGTAAGTACAGGGAGGAAGGAAGTGCAAAAAAAAAAAAAAAAAACCCAAGTAGGCAGATCAACCAGGGAACCACTAAGCTAGATCTCAAGAAGGTATTGGAACCAGGTGTCAGTGCCTCAAGCGGAGTCTGGCCAAGGAGGCAGGGTTAAGGTGTCTGGGGAGTTGTATGTGCCCTGCGTAATCAGGGAAATGGAGGTGAGATCTGTGCTGTACAAATAAAATGGATGTTTTGCTGAGGTCAAACCTCTATGACAGGACACTCCTCACTTCCTATCCTCTCCAATTATTTATTCACTTATTTGTACCAGAAATCATTGCTTCTCCTTCATAAAAATAAAGCAAGTTCATTATATAGAAGCAATTACAAAAATGTTAAAATGTTTTCTCAATAGTCTTTTTCTTTTTTTCTGGCACTGAAGATAGCTCCTGAAATATGGTATATGTTCATTGAAAATAAACAATAAAAAAGAACAAATGAAAATAAATTCAACCCTTGAATTATCATATAAGTCTTCCTAAAATTTAGAACTAAAAAACAAGTCAAATTTTATTAAATGCTTTGTTTAGAATAAGTATTATGTGAAGAAAATTAAATGATTGATTACCAAAACAACCGTCTAAGGTAAGTAATATTAGCATCATTATTTTACAATGGAATTGAGGACAAATCAGAAGTCAAGGATACACAATTAGCAAGTGGAAGTCTGAATTGAAACTCAAGCAGTGATTGCCAGCAGAGTCAACTACTATGTTCTTTCACTCACCTGATGAAAATATATATATATATATATATATATATATATATATATATAATGAATCCTCCTGTCTATAAAACAAACCCAAATAGTCACAGATTTCTATCTAATTTCTTCTAACATGTGAGTCCAGCCTAAAATTATAAAAGTTTTCTACTACTTTTATGAACTCTCCAATGGTGTTTTTCTAACTAAGTTTTACATTAGAGTTAATCTGGTGAAGTTCAGAAACTCCTGATGCTCAGGTTGTTCCTAAGATCTTCATCAGAATCTTTAGAGGTGGGACCTTGGAGGCAAAAAAACATACTAGTTTGTGCTTGTGATACCAAATTCAGTTGCATTTTAAAACCTCTACCCTATACTTTAAGCAAACTGCCCACATGCATTTTCTACACCCACTCCTTTATTCATATTCTTACCCACTATTTCAGTTACCCTTAACCCCATCCTACCTAGCACTCTAGGAAAACCTCAAATGCCTCCTTTCCCATTAACTCACAATATGCAAACACATGCAAACTCTTCAAACTTTGAAATTCTGTACCTCACTGTTAGTATTCACCAGTCTCTAAATTAATTGATTGGTATTTTCATGTAAGCCAAATTTCCTCCATTGTCGATAACTTCATAAAAAGAGTAACTGACGGGCCCTCCCTGGTGGCGCAGCGGGTTAAAGCACAGCACTGAGAATCTAAAAGCCGCTTCCGCATGGGTTGATTCCCGCCTGCCCCGGAGGTGACCACATGGCGTGGCAGACCTCTCCTGACCCGCCCGCTGCTCCCCTCAGCAGTGTACTTCGTTGATCTGCCTGTTCTGTTCCCCGCTCTGTCTCTGGTGAAGCCTCTCGCCGCTCCTGAGCCTCTGGCCTGTACCCCAGTTCTGTATACACAAATAAATAAATCTTTAAAAAAAAAAAAAAAAAAGAGTAACTGAAAAAGACCTGACTTTCTATCTCTTATTCTTACTTCTGTTGGCTGACAGAACTATTTATTGACTTTATTTTCTCTGTGGAGCATTTTCTCAGTGGAGATAATACCATGGGCAGCTCCAGAGTTAGTTGAAAAAAAATAATAAGTTTGTTTTCTACCTGCTCCAGTTGGAAAAATCTCAGAAAAAGTTTTGATTGATTCTACTCAATATACCACTGGAAAAATAACTGAAACTTGCAGAACTGAATACTATAATTGGTTTACTCATTATCAGATGTTCAATGTGTAATCAGGGCAACAGGAGCAACCACCAAGAGGTGAAAGTTGTAAAAATAAAATGGATGTTTTGCTGAGGCAAAACCTTTGTGAAAAGGACACTCTTCAAATTCTATCTTCTCCATTTATTTATTGCCTTATTTATTTAAACTATTTTCCATATCATTTCCTTTCCACTCTTTACAAAAAGATGTTTTCCCTCTTTTTTTATTGAGGTAGTGTAATGCTATATAGGTCCAAATATTATATTTTATCTCCACACCTATTAATAAATGTCCATTTATCATCAGCACCAATCAGTCAGATCCTATTACCCATTTCCTATCCCCTTTGAACACTCTGGTAACCACCATCTTGCTATAAGAGTCTAAATAAAGGATGTTTTGTGTTTTCTTTATATAACATGTTGTATGACTGAAATCATAAAACATTTGTTTTTTTCCCTTCCTGACTTACTTAACCCAGCATCACCCCATAGTTCATCTACATCACAGATCACAAGATTACACCTATTTTTAAAGCTAAGTAGAAGCCCTTCATATCTCTTTAAATATATAGACACAGATATAAGGCTCCTTTATTCACTTTTCAATCTTTGGGCAATTGAGCAGTTTTCATATATTGGCTACTGTACACCAATATGTCTTTTTTAAGTTAGTCTTTTTATATTCCTTGGGGAAATAAATACCCAAAAGTGGGATTGCTAAATATGGTAAGTATTTTTTGTAGTTATTGTTTGAATTTTTTTTGAGGAATCTCCATAGTTTTTCCAATAAATATTGAAGCAATTTACACTCAAACTAATAGTGTACCAGTATACTTTTTTTCCCCTCCACATTATTTACAAAACATGTAATTTCTTGACTTTTTGGTAATAGCTATTCTAACCTGTGTGATATTAAATCTCATTTTGATTTTTTTTCTAATGATAAATAATGTAGATAATCTTTTCAGGTGTCTGCTTGCCATTTCTATGGCCTTTTGGGTGGGATGTCTATTTAGAATTACTTCACATTTTTAAACTGAGATGTATGTTTTTTTCATTGAATTGTACAAGTTGTCTTTAAATTTTGGCTATTAACCCCTGTTGGCCATACGATTTGCAGACATCATCTTCCACTTAGGTAGTTGTTTCTTATTTCACCAATGATTTCTTTTGCTGTGCAAAAAGCCTTTTAGTTTGAGATAGTTCCATTTGTTTATGACTCTTTTGTTTCTCTTGCATTGGAGATTAATGCACAAAGACATCACTAAGGCAAGCTCAAAGAGCTATGTATGCATCTATGTTTATTTCTCTATGTGGTTTAAGGTGCTGAAGTCTTCCATTCATTTTGAATTGATTTTAAAAAATGACTTAAAAGAGTTATCTACTTTCATCTTTTGCATCTGACTACCCATTTATTGAAGATTTTTTTTTCCTTTGTATGCACTTCACTACATTGCCAGATATTGCCCACATATGTGTGATTTTACTTCTGGGATCTCAATTCTAATTTTTTGACCTATGTCCTCTTTTTATTCAAATACCATATGGTTTACAGTATGAAGTCAATTAGCAGGATAACTTCGCAATTGTTCTTTTTTCTCTTTATTCTTTTGATTATTTGAAGTATTTTGTGGTTCCAAACAAATTTTTGGATTTTCTTTTGCTCTGTTTATGTGGAGAATGCTATTTGGATAGGAATAGGGATTGCAAATGAATTTGTGTACTGTTTCAGATAAAATGACCATTTTGACAATATGCTTCTCCAGTTCATGAACACAGAATGTCTCTCCATTTTCTTGTGCTTTCTTCAAGTTCTTTCACTATTGTTTTATAGTTTTCAGCATATAAGTGTTTCACTTCCTTGGTTAAATTTATTCCTTGTTATTGATTTATAATTTTTGTTGTGATCATGAAAGTTATTGTTTTTACCATTTTCCCCTTTAATTAGTTCATTGTTTGCCTAAAAGTATGCAACAGAATTGTGTATATTGATTACAAAGCCTGTAACTTTACTATATTTGTTTACTATTTATAATAGTTTTTTGTGGAATGTTTAGAGTTATCTGTGTCCTGTGACCTACATATAGTAACAGTTTTACTTCTTCCTCTCCAATTTGGATATATTTTATTTCCTTTTATTCCCTAACTGTTCTGGTGAGGACTTCTAATACTAAATTAAATAATAGTTTTGAAATTGGCACCTAATTTTGTTTCTCACCTTAGAGAAAAGGTTTCACCTTTCCCCCCACTGAATATGATGTTAGCTCTGAGTTTGTCATATATGTCCCTTATTATGTTGAGGTATGCACCTTCTACCTCCATTTTCTGAGGGATGTTTTTCATAAATAATAGACTAAACTTTATCAAATTATTTTTCTGTATCTATTGAGATGATTAGGTGATTTTCACCTTTCTTTTATTTGATGAATCACATTTTTGGGTTTGTATATGTTGAAGCATCCTTGGAATAAATCCTATTTGGCCTTGGTATAAACTTTTTTTTTTTAAATGCATTGTTTAGTTAGGTTTTCTAATATTCTGCTGGGTTCTGTAGTTTTCATTTTTGTACTGTCTGTCTAAATTTGGTATTTAGCATTATGCTGACCTCATAAAGGGACTTGAAAAGCATTCCCTCTTTTCCAAAATTTTAGAAGAGCTGGAGAAGAGTGGTATTAGATATGGTCTGATGTTAGGGAAAATTCATCACTAAAGTTATCCGGTCCTCACTTTTCCTTTTCAAGGAAGTTTTCAATTACTGTTTCTATTTCCTTACATGCACTAATTTAATGAAATTTTCTGTTTTTGATGCAGTGTTGGGAAGTGATATATTTGAACAATTTATCTCCAGGTTGTCCAAATTGCTACAGATGCTTGTAGCATTTTTTCTGTGGTTTTTTTTTGTTTGTTTGTTTGTTTTGTGTGTGTGTGTGTGTGTGTGTGTGTGTGTGTTTGTGTAGGCCATAGTTAGGAGGGAGTGAGAGGAGTCACCAGAGACAAAGCAGGGAGCAAACAGGAAATCAACTGAAATACACTGCTGAGGAGAGCAGCAGACAAGACAGGAAAAGTCTGTTGTACCATGGGGGTTAGGTCCCTGGCTGGGAATTTAACTCGTGCTGCAGTTGCTTGTGATAGCTACACAGCACTGAGACTTTAATCCTTGTACCATCAGGAAGGTCCCAACACTGTATAAGAGGTAACTTCAACATCCTGAGGACACAGCATTTGAACTGAAATATGGACAGAGTTAAATTGTGTGCACTGGAGAAGATAAAAATATTCCACAAAGATGGATAGTTTATGTAAATATTTTGTTGCCAAAAAAAAAAAAAAGCATACAGTACTTTTTTTTTTTTTGTACTAAAAGCTTTTTTTTTTTTTTATTAAAAAGTTTATTTTTACATCATTTTTCACATTTTTTTTTCATCTCAATTGTAATTCCCACGGGTTTCCCATCACCAAATCACCCCTGTGCCACCACCATAGTCCCGTGCATTT
>NW_004567108.1:62257019-62263250 GCF_000260355.1 Condylura cristata | reverse complement strand
TCGGTCCTCAATTCCTATGCCGGCTTGGACGCGGTGATCTCGGCGTCTTTACTCTGCCGCCATCTTCTGGAAGTCCCCCAACAATTCAAGTTTTTAACAAACAGAGCTACAATCTGACACACTGTCCTGTGGGGTGAGCTGAGAGAGTCGCATACAGTACTTTTAAGGAAATTAAAGAAGATGGGAGTGGTTGGAGAACAGAAAGTGGCTGGAGACGATCACAGCATCATTCCAAAAGTATCTCGTTGACAATATTAAGAACCGCAGCCATTATCATGTATTCTTGGTATCTGTGAAAATTAGGTGACTGTATGTGCACAGAGTTATTTCTGGGCTCTTTATCCTGTTCCATTAGACTATGCGTTTGCTCCTGTGCCAGTTCTAATTTGTTTTGATAGCTATAATTTGTAGTATGAGATCAAAGAGTATAATACCTTATTTCTCAAGATCTCTTAGGTTATTAAAATGTCTTTTTGTGCTTCCATGATTTTTTTTTTATGCATACAAAACTGGAGTACAGGTCAGAGGTGTGGTGGGTGAGAGGATTCATCAGAGACAGAGTAGGCGGAAGAACAGGCCAACTGATGAAATACACTGTTAAGGGGAGCAGTGGGCAGGGTCAGGAGAGTCTGCTGGCCATGTGGATCACCTCCGGGGCCGGGATCGAACTCACGCTGACGTGGCTTTAGCTTGTTGGTGCTATGCCTTAACCCTCTGCACCACCAGGGAGGGCCCCTCCATATAAATTTTAAGGTTGTTCTACTTTCTGTGAAAAAAAAATGGCATTGGAATTATGTGAATTACAGCATAAATCTGTACATAATTTTGAGTCATATGGTTATTTTAACAATATGAACTCAGCCTATCCATGAATAACTAATATTTTTCCATTTATTTGTGTCATTGGGTAAAGAATAGTCTCTTCTGTAATCAGTGGTGGGGAAAATGGATATCCATATGCAAAATATGGATATTTATCTTACACAGTATATAAGAAATTAATTTAAAAAATGGATTAAAGGCAAACACAAAAACTAAAACTATAACAATCCTATATGAAAACATGAATCTCTTTAACCTTGATTCCTGAAATGATTTCTTTGGATATGAAATGAAAAACACAGGCCAAAAAAAAAATTACAAGTGGGATCACATCAAACTAAAAGATTCTGCACAACAAAGGAAATAATCAACAAAACAAAAAGGCAAGAAAACGTACATAATGAGAACAAATATTTGCCAATCATACATATAATAGAGGTTTAATATTGAAAATACATAAGAAATTCATATAATTCAATAGCAAAACAACAGCAATGCACAAAATAACCTGATTAAAAAGCAGGCAAAGAACTTGAATAGACATTTTCCAAGAAGACATATCAATAACTATTTAAAAGTGCTTAACATCACTAATGATAAGGAAGACACAAATCCAGAGTGAATGAATATCACTTCACATATTCTAGAAAGTTGCTGTCAAAAGTCAAAAATTAATATGCATCAATATGGATGTGGACAAATTGGACCACTGTTGTTGAGACTATATATTGGTGATTCACTATGGGAAATAATATGTTCCTTAAAATATTTAAAGTAGAACTACTATATGATCCAAAAATCCCCTTTGTGGGCATATATCCAAAAGAGATCACATCAATACATCAAAGAGATATCAATACCCCCATGTTTATTTCAGCATTGTAGTAATATGTGGAAAAAACTTGTGTCCATTGATGGATATTCATAGCTTCTATGTTTATATCATATATAAAGGTGAAGATATATACCCATATGTGTATTTAATACAATTATGTGGGTATATATTTATGATTATTTTAACCATTCAAAGATGGAAATCCCATCATTTGTGACAACATGGATAACCTAAAAGACATTATGCTTATAGAATAAAAAAAAGTCAAATACTGCATGATCTTACTTATAGTCAGAATTTTAAAAAACCGAACTCTCACAGAAACTGCATTTAACAGTGGCTGCCACGTACAAGGGAGTAGGTATGGTCTAGGGATGTAATATACAGGATGGATTATATGCTTGAAGATTGGTAATAAAAAGTCTTAAGTAGTCACACCACACACATAAAAATGAGAATGAACATGTTCATTAGCTTGATTGAGGGAATCATTTCATAATGTATACGCATAGCAAAACATTACTTTGTATATTGAACATATATTCTATGTTGTCAATCACACCTGTATAAAGTTAAGAAAAAAAGAAATGTGGCATATACTCTTAGAACAATGGAACCTATGGATTTAAACAGTATTTATGGTAGGGATCAGAACTGTATCTTGGCAGTATAAGGCTGGGTTGTGAAAACAGAATTTGAGAAGAAGCAAATGTAAAAGCAGAGCAATTGGGACATATGACAGAGTACATTGAAAGGAGAGTGCATTGAAGAGAAGATGTTAAAAAAGATCACCAGAGCTTCTATGAAATAAAAAGAAAAGGCAAACAGTAAAGTAAGATTATGAAGATGAATCAGTGAAGTATTACTGACTGGTAGTTGGTCAGGTAATCCAAAACTGCCATGAAACTCTTCTATTCTTGTTTGCAGATCTTGGAGTAAGATAGCCAAGTAACTGAGTCTCATTTGCAGTTCACCTTTGTAAACAATCTGATGATTTTAGTCTGAATATGAACATATCTTGTACATTTTGTCAGTAAAAATAGTTCATGTGTCTAAAATTCAAGAAGATAAAGCAAAAAATGTTTACCTCAACAACATAATCAAGAAGTTATGACTACTTTTTTCTTTCTCAATGGGAAGGAGTAAGTTTTGAATATATTATTTGGTTTAATAAAAATACCAACAGTAAAAGTCTCTGAAATGAGACTCCAATCACAACATTGCAAAACAGAGAGATTGAAAACACCCTCTTCCTTAAGAACAACTATATAAAAAAGATTAATGTGTACTCATAGGAAAGCTCTTTGTAATATGACTTACCCAGAGGGTAAAGAATAAAAGGAAGCAAATAGCATAACTTCCCAAGTTATAACAGGGGAGACACAGGATACTGAGAAATTCGCCTACAGAAATGTTGCTGATAAGAGAGTCAGCCCAGCCTCTACCTAGAGCATGGGAACTCTGGTGAGTCCAAGTTGGGAAACTGAGGACAGTTGGGTCTGTGAAACCACTGAAAACTCTCTCCTCTCCCCCACTCTCAGAAGAGATCAAAGATACTATCAGAAAAGATCAAAGCCAGACTGAGACAAGCCTGAAAATCCTAAAAATCCTGCAGCAGAAATAATAGCCATAGAATGATCTCAAAATCTTCTGGAAAGTTAAACCAAGGATGTGCATATATACCCTAGCCCTGAAGAAACTTGGGTTAAGCAAGGGCAGAGAAGAAACAACCAATGTGTGTGGCTATAGTGCTAAGAAACAACAAGTGTACGCATCACAAAAATACAGCACTGTCTACAAGCCAAGTACAAATTAATTCCAAAATGTGAGCCCAAAACTTCAATGCTCATGCCCTTCAGAAGAAAAGCAAAACAGAAGGTGGGTGGGAAGTGAAGACAACCTCAGCACAGATTACAGTTTGCTGTAAAACAAAGCAAGAGGAGAGAAGACTAATGTTGCTGCTCAAATCAAGATGGAGTATTAAAGCTCTAGACCTCCTGCATCTCCTCCTCAAACCAAAGGTAAGTAGGAAGAGAACAAACAAATATAAAAATCTCTAGTACCCCAATCACATAGACATGCATAAATAGCTATACACAAGGAAGCAAGGAACATATCAATGCAAGATTTGTCCAGAGACAAATATAAAGACATAGAAATAGATAAACTGTATTACAGTGAGTTCAAATCAATAATATTAAAAATGATATACCAAAACAAATGTTAAATGAGATACTGGAAAGTCAGTCAGAAGCACAAAGATAAGTGCAAAA
This sequence comes from Condylura cristata, assembly GCF_000260355.1. Classification (NCBI taxonomy): domain Eukaryota; kingdom Metazoa; phylum Chordata; class Mammalia; order Eulipotyphla; family Talpidae; genus Condylura; species Condylura cristata. The sequence continues at coordinate 62,259,320 of NW_004567108.1, read as the reverse complement.
TCTCAGGAAGTAGATCCAGAAACAAATAGAGCTCTTCACCAAAGAGAGTATATAAAAGAAAACAACACGAGATTCTGAATGAAACTCAGACAAGTTTAGAAAATGCTTTCAGTAGACTTAAAATGGCAGGAGAAAGAATTTCAGCTCAAGTGAACAAATTACACAATTTATTCTCAAGTGAATAAATTACATATTTAGAAAAAGAGAGGAGTGTCAACGCAAAGTGAAATGAAAGAAACCACATGAAAATTATCAGACTTAATTAGAAGAAGCCTAAAATTGATTGGCCTCAAGGAAGTCGGGAAAAAAAGAAACAGGAACAGAAATTTTATTTTTAAAAAATAGTAAATAAGAACTTCCCAAAACTATGTAATGGATTAAATATGGAAGTCCATCAAGGAAAGAAAACACCTACATTCTTAAATACAAAAAGAGCCACACCCAGACACGTTATTGTCACACTATCAAAAATTAAGGATAAAGAAAAACTATGCAGAAACAGAGGGAAAAATAATAACTTGTAAAGGCTCCCAAATTAGGATTTTTCCAGATTTTGGTAAGTTATTCTCCAAGAAAGAAGTGAGTGGAAGGAATATCTGCAATCCTAGAAGACAGGAACTACCAGTCGACAATGCTCTGCAAAATTATCAATCAATCATAAAGGTATAACAAAGGTTTTTCTCAGACAAAAAGAGGCTAGTGGACCTTGTCACCACCAGAACTGCTCATCAAGTTATAAAAGGAGTTCTTCTACCAGAAAGGAAAAACAGAAACAGACATTAATTCGCAAAATGATAATAGCAATACAACAGTAGTAGCAAGAGCAAGAATATTATGAGTCAGCAACAAAACACTAAGGTAGTGGAGGAAGAATGGATACTTGCCCAGAATAGTTAAATATCTGACAGCAGACAAGAGTTCATAAAAACAAACAAACAAACAAAAAACATAAAATTTAGGAATTCAAGTAAAACTCCCATGGTAACCACTAACCAAAAACAAAAATCCAGAATAAACACTTGCAAGTGAAGAAGCAAGTAATTAATAGAAATACTAAGGAAAGCCATCAAAAAAGGATGTAGAGAAACAAAGGCAGAACAAAGTAACAGAAAAATAAAACATTCAAAACCAAAATAATTGATAATAAACAGCTCATATCAAAACCACTTTAAATGTGAAATATTCTGAAATTTACCATTAGAAAGATACAGGTCAAAAATGTTGGTGAAAAATTTTCAGCCATCAATAGGCTATTTACAAGAAAGAAGCCCATTTAAAACTGAAAGGCAAAAAAAATAATAGTCTGGAAAAAGATTATACATGTTAATAGCTCAAAGAGTATATCAGGAGCTGCTATTTTCATATCCAACAAGCTAGGTTTTCAAATTAAAAAAAGATAATCAGGGATAAAAATGGACACTATATAATGATCACAGGAATAAGTCACCAAGAATATTATAATTTATTGATCATAAAAGAAATTCTGCTCAAAGTCTGGGTCAATAAAGAAATCTAACAGATTAAAAATATATATAGAAACAAGTGAAAATGGGAAGATAATCGACCAGGCCCTAAGGGATGCTTTAAAGAGAGTACTGTATTGGGAAGTTTATAGCAGTAGAAGCTACATAAAGAAAAATAAGAATGATCTTAATTTCATAAACTAACACTGAATTTGAAGAAATTAGAAAAATAACAACAAAAATACCCAAAAACTAGCAGAAGGTAAGAAATAGTAAAATGAGAACAAAAGTACATGAACTAGAAACCAAAAAAGATAGTGCAAAGATCGTGAAACCAAGAGTTGGTTCTTTAAAAGAAAAACAAAAATCAACAAGCTATTATATATCCTTATGGGGAAAAAAATAAAACAAAAAATCTATAGAATCATAATGGAATGAAACAAAAAAAATTACAAAAGTACTGAAGAAATACACAATATATAATAACCTATTATAAAACTCTATATGCAAATAAAGAATTGAACACACTAAAAGAAATGGACAAATTCTTAGATTCAAATACCTGCTAAGATTGAATCAGGATGAAGTAGATAACTTAAGAATTCCAATCACAAGTGCTCAAATTGAAAGAGTAATAAAGTCTCCCCCAAAACAAAAATCCAGGACCACATGGCTTCTCCACTTAAATCTACCAAACCTATAAGGAGGCTTAAAACTTGTTCTACTTACTGAAAGATTTGGTCCTCTTTTTAAAAAATGATGAGGGGCTCTCCCTGGTGGTATGGGTTAAAACACAGAACTCAGATGCAAAAGCCACTTCAGCACGAGCTCAATCCCC
>NW_004567108.1:62254083-62256289 GCF_000260355.1 Condylura cristata | reverse complement strand
AAAAAAAAAAAACTTTCAAACTTTCAATAAGTGGAACTTATCTAAATATTATAAAATCTGTGAATAGCAAATACACAACCAATATAATACTCAATGATGAAAAGCTAATAACTTTTCAACTAACATGAGGAATAAGACAGGGGTGTCCAATATAACCAATGTTATGGTGTTAGGAAAAGGCATAAAGGAATGTAAGTTGAAAAAGATGAAGTGAATCTCACATTACTAGCAGGTAACATACTGATATAGATAAACAAAAAGAAGCTACAAAAAAAAAAAAAACTAGAAATTATAAATGAATCCAGTATGCATAATCAATACAAAAATTACTAGGTGTATTTCTATATGCAAACAATGTATCAGAAGAAAGAGAAATAAGGAATACAACTCCATTTACAACTTTGTAAAATAACTGTTAACAAAAGAAAATAACTGTTAACAAAGTTAATGAAGAAGTTGGAGAACCTGTAAAATGAAAACTATAAAATTCTGTTAAAGGAAATAAAAAAAACATAAAGAAATGGAAGATATACCATGCTTAGGAAGAATTAATATCATTAAAATATTCTGGTTACCCAAAGCAATTTTTGTATTTATGCAATTCTATTAAAGTATCAATGAAAATAGAACAATCATCCAATTTCTATGGAACCACAAAAGACCATAAATAGCCAAAGCAATCTTGAAAGAAAAGAAAAATGTAGGCAATCACACATCCTGATTTCAAATATTAATAGCAACAGTAATCAAAAAAGCATGTTGCTGGGATAAATACAGAAACTGACCAATGGAACAGAGTTGAAATCCCACAAATAAATCAATAGACATATCGACAGTTAATCTTCAATATAATTACAGTCATAAAATGAAGAAAAACAGGCTCTTGATAAAGGGTGCTGGGACTCATGGACAGCCACATGCAAAAAAAAATAAAATAAAAACTCTATTTAACTCCACATACAAAAATTAAGTAAAAACAGATTGAAAATGTTTACATAAGAAATGAAACCATAAGGAACTTGAAAGAAACTAGAGTGGAGACAGGGTGTCAATCAAAAAGATGTATTTGTGAATACAACCCCATCAGCAAGGGAAACAAAAGTGAAAAAAAAAAAAAAATGAGGGGGTACATCAAACCTGAAAGTGTCTGTTCTTCAAAATAAATCTTACCAAAATTAAGAATGCAACATAAATAATGGGGAAAATATTTGTATACCATACATCTGATAAGGGACTAATTTCCAAAATTTACAAAATTACTTACACAACACAACACAAACAAATGACTCAATTAAAAAATGGACAAAAGGACCTCTGTAAGGAGACTTCCGGAAGTTGGCGGAAGAGTAAAGACGCCCAGATCACCTCGTCCGGGCCTGCATAGGAATTGAGGATTGAAAACGGACTATAGACTCACTTACTACAAGTTTTAACCCAAATGAAAACACCCTGGACTCACTAGAAGGTAGATAACTGAGGGGGAATCTGCAATTGGGGAGTTCCCAGAAGGGAACTCCCAGGAAAACCCGGCCCCTGGAAGTTCCACGGGCTTCAGGAGCCGCTTTGCCCCACGCTAAACCCTGGAGGTAAAGCTGGAAGGCTCAGCTCAGTGAGTAAAGCCCAGGCTGCAGAAAGACTGCAAATCTGATCCTCAATACCTGGGGGAGAGAAAAACCGCTGAATCTGCAGACCCGATCCGGAGCACCTGGGCGCCGCGCAAAGCCACTGATCAGCTCGACCAGCTCGGGAACCAGCAAGATAGTGGCAGAATAAAGACTCCGAGACATCTACATCCAAACTCGCACGGGATTATACAAAAATGGACTATAGACTTTCATGCTATGAGTTTCAACCCAAATGAGAACGCTCTGGACTAACTACAAGGAAAATAACCGAGGGAGAACCGGCGATTGGGGAGTCCCCATAAGGAAAGCCACACAGGCAGGAACTGATTCGGGAACGCCAGCGATTCCAACTCCCTCGGCTCCTTTAAAAATCTAGGAGGCAAAAGGCAGGAAGTCCTACTGAGGGAACCTGCCTGAGGCAGCAGCTGGGGGCTGCTCAGCAGCCTTTTGTCCAAGCCCTGTAACAACCCTGGAGATAAACTGAGACAATTCAGCTAGGGAGGGGAAACCAAATCGTGGGAAAAGGCTACTGCTCAGAACCAGAGACCTGAGGACAGCCGCAGACCTGTTGCTGACCTTTG
>NW_004567108.1:62180310-62247919 GCF_000260355.1 Condylura cristata | reverse complement strand
CACAGGGGTGATTTGGTGATGGGAAACCCGCGGGGATTACAATCGAGATGGAAAAAAAAAATGTGCAAAATGATGTAAAAATAAACTTTGTAATAAAAAAATAAAATAAATAAATAAAAATGGGCAAAGGTTTCAATAGATTCTTTTCTAAAGAAGACATTCGGATGTACTATAGATATATGAAAAAATGTTTAACACGACTTATTAAAGAAATGCAAATCAAAACCATACTGATACCACCACCCTCTTGTGAGAACGGCTCATATTAAAAAAAAAGAAGAACAAAGTTAAGAAACTCTTGAATGTTTGTGGTGAACAAGGAACTCTCATCCACTGTTAGTGGAAATGCAACCCTCTGTGGAAAATGGTGGGCAATGTCTCAAGAAAATAAAATATAAATTCCATTTGACCCAACAATATAACTATTAGGTGTCTACACAAGTAACATGAAAAAATAACACAAAACAATCTATCTATACATATGTACATAGCATCAAACTTTACAACTGCCTTTAACAGATGATTGGATAGAGAAACTGTGGAGTAGGTATTCAATGGAATACTACACAGTGATAAAAAATGAAACTGTAAACTTTGGGACAAAATGGATAGAAGTAGAAATGATTACATTGAATGAAATAGAGGAAGGGTGGAAGGCTAGATAAAGGAGGATGAACTTTGGAAATGGGAGTTTGGTAGAGGGTAAAGGAATAAAAAAACCAAAGTCCCCCAATTGAGTCCTCTTGGGAAAAAAAAAAAAAAGTAAAAACAAAGGAGGTATGTGATATATTTAATATATTTAAAATATTTTTTTCAGTATTTTTTGTGTGTGTGTCAATACACTCAATTTGAGGATGATATTAGTCAAGTATTCCGCATACACAGTATCATTTATAATGTACCCATTAGGTATCTAAAGGAGTCTGACAATGACGACACACTGCATTTATAAAAGCAGAGGGAACTTAATTGCCACATTTTCAATAGCACCCAGAGGCTTTGAGAATTAACCAGCTCCAAAAATATATTGTGTGCTCTCTGAAGGAAAATCAAAACACAAATAAAATTGGTAAGGGAAACATTAGTGTTCTCTAGCAGCTTAGGAGTTACACAAACACATTGCAATGACAATCCCTGGCAGCCTAAGACCAGTAATACAGAAACTACATTTCAATACAAGCCAGCATATAAGAGACAGGGCAGAGGGTCACTTCCATATAGTAGTATCAAAATCTCCTCCATTCAAGTCTTCTCTCTCTAGCATCACTCCTTTGCCCGCAGAGGTTTAAGGATCTCTCTGCTACAGCTTCAAGAGTTCAAGTTCACACTCCCTTTCTTCTTATTTCCTAACATGGCAGTTTGTTGAAAAAGCAGCTGTTTCAGTTAACAGAATGCCTGTCAACACCAAATACTGTTGGGAGTAAGTATGATAGAGTTCAAAGGTGGATAAAGAAAACATGTGGCTTCTGAAAATAATCTAACTCCAAGACTGAGTACAGAAAGAACCAAATACTGTCTCATTTTTAGAATGTACTATGATAATAAAGAAAAACGATTGTTATATAATACACATTATAGTAAATCTTCATCAAATTATAAGTTACTTCTGATTCATTTTCCACCTTTACAATCACAACGTGTATTTTATTTTCCTGAAATTAAAAATCCATTCATCCATCCATCTAATATATAGTGGAGCCTAATATATGCCAGGAACTGTGTCAAATTCTGTGAGAAAACTCAAAATGAATACCCCAACAATTAACTGAAAGAACTTACAGTAAAACTTAGAGGCTAAATCCCTTCACTTCTGGAGGGAAAACAAACTGAGTTTAAAAATCAGGTCTTCTCATTCACCATGACAAGTTCATTATCTCTGGCTCTGATTCTCTTGTCCATGAAAAGGGATGCTGATGATACACATATAAAACAGACACTTGGAGGAGTAATTTCAGTCTAATGACATCCAGCACAGAAAACAGAAAATTCAGGGAAGGTTGTCTTTGTAATAACCATGTCAGGATGAGCCAAGTACAGACTGGAAATGTGATCTGGGAGCAGATGATGCATGGACTTCATTGTGAAATTAAGAAATGTGAAGTTCAATTGGTGATATGGCATCCCTAATTTTTTTTATTTTTGTGACAAGATAAGAACATGGATATACTTCAAAAGAATAGCATCAAGAGTAATGATGGAGAAACTGATAGGAAACCAGAAGCAAGGCAGTCTTTGCAAAATGGCAAGTCAGACAAAGTCAATGAAGGGACATTCTACCTGTGTCCCTTCAAATGTCATCATAAAAGAAGTTTAAGAAGTCACAGAATATTGAGAATTAAGAATCTGTCAACACAATTTGAATTCTGAATTGGATCGTGAAACAGATCAAGGACATTAATGGGAAACCACCATAATTTAGTTAGTAAAATCGTTCCTGTGTTAATTTTGATTACTGTATAATGGTTAAGTAATATTTCAATACTAAGGAAACTGAGTCGAATTTCAGAATTCTCTGTACTATTTTGATAACTTTAAGTGCAAACTTATTTCAAACATGAAGTTTAAAAACAAAGCCCAAGCAAGTGATGATAAGGCCCTGACCCTGAACCAGGGTAGTGGTTTTAAGAGGAAGAAGCAGCAGCAGAACTGAGAAGAGTTAGATGTTGGCTGAGATTGGGGTGATGGAACAGTGAATATGATTGAAGCCTGATACTGAGCAATTAATACAGCCATAACTTGAGAGAGGCCAGAAAAGGATGAGGTTTTAGAGGGGCAGTGATGAATTCTATTTTGAAACTATTTAGCTCTAGATATTCGTGGATTCTACAAGAAATGACATATGAAAGACAAGAGTAAATTGGGGTTAAATTATAGATTTGGGAATAAGTCAATAACAAGTAAAAGTTGGAACTATGGGAATGGATGCATTTACCAAAAGAAACAGGGGAAAGGATGAAAATGCACATTTTTAGGGTAATATTCGTAATACGGAGGATGATTCAAAAGGAACGAGTCACGTTCTAACTTCCTTTCATTAGGAGAAAACTCATTTTAAAATCTGTATTTGGGGCCATCCCTGGTGGCGCAGTGGTGGTTAAAGCACAGCACTAAGAAGCTAAAGCCACTTCAGCATGAGTTCTATCCCCACCCCAGAGGTGACACACATGGTGCAGCAGACCTCTCCTGATCCACCCACTGCTCCCCTCAGCAGTGTACTTCATCAGCAGTATACTTCACCTATTCTGCCCCCCACCCTGTCTCCAGTAAATCCTCTCACAGCCCCTGAACCTCTGGTATGTACCCCAGCTCTGTATGCATAAATAAATAAATCTTTAAAAAAAATCTATATTTGGGGGCCCTCCCTGGTGGCACAGTGGGTTAAAGCACTGCACCAAGAAGCTTAAGCCAGTTCTGCATGAGTTCGATCCCCGCCTGCCCCGGAGGAGATCCACATGGCACGGCAGACCTCTCCTGACCTGCCCGCTGCCCCCCCTCAGCAGTGTACCTTGTCGATCTGCCTGTTCTGCTCCCCACTCTGTCCCTGGTGAATCCTCTCATCCTCCGCATCTCTGGCCTGTACCCCAGTTCTGTATGAATAAATAAATAAATCTTTTTTTAAAAAAATCTATATCTGGTATAAGTTGAGACCCTGAAACAAACCAGTTTGTACCTTCATAATGAAAATTAGTGTTGGAAATTTAAAAATATACATATTTTTTAAGCTGGGATCATTTGTGTGCTCTTTCAAATAGGTAAAAACATCTCAATAACTACCTTTCTTGTATGATTCTGTTGGATTTGCAATCTCAGAGCATATTTTAAAAAGCTTAACTGTGCTTTTTGCCATTAATCTTAAAAGTTAAAATTCCCTCTCCCAAAATCAGTTTCCTATATAATTCCATTATCCATTTAGAAGGACAATATATGGCAAAATGAAGTGAGAATGGATAGTTATCATGAAGCTTAGGAAAATATGCTAAAGGATATGTTGGTGCGTTTAATCTTCCTAGAAAGGAGTTTTATGCTACATAACACACACACTTTAAATACATAGAGCGATATTTAGGCCTCACAAATCATAAGTTAACCTTATGTTAACCTTATGTGAAGCTCTTGTGAAAACAAATGAATGACCTTGTGCTTTCAAATTTCCTGATAAAACTGGAGAGAAGTCTTTCCATAAACATCTCCTTTTTAAAGAGTTACCCCATCTCCAGTCCTCGCCCTGGACCTTGTGAGATCTGCCAAAGATCTTCATTCAGATTTGAAATGATAACTGAATTATTTAGACTCCATGGCAATGAAAGCTGAAAGCTGCAAAGCATGACCATTAGAAATGATAGCCATGTTTGCTGCAAGCCTGTGTTTAAAAGAATAACAAGTCAAAATACAAGTTGAAATTCAGATGTGAAATTATCCATCGGAATCCTAGTATCATTTGATTACCTGGTTCCATTTGTTGCAGAAGCTCAAAAGTATCACTGCTCCCTTTCAACTCTACATAAGCACTCTCCTTACACCAACAACCTTCCAACAAACTCTCCTTTATTGCCAAGGGGAATTAGTAGATTTCCATCAACTGCAACTGGTAAGAGTTGTGACTAGTGCTCCTAAGGATTCTTCCTAGTTAAGAGGATACTGCTGTGGATTATTTGTTCATTGCTGTTTCTGATGGTGTCTTTATGCCTTAGCACCTTAGGGTAGGGTAGGTTTGTAAATTTAAACTCTTACACACAATGTCTCTCAATTTGGCTCTCTCTTCCCCTCCCCCCCCCCTTTCTCTAGGCATTGAAGCCAAGTCCAACATCTAATACGAAATCTAGATCTATAATTCTGGAAGCAGCTCTCTATTTCCAACCTGCCTCTGCATGTAAGATTCAGTTTTCAAATAAAATAAAATAAAATAAACCACTCTTTTTATTAAAGACAAAGAAAAAATGATTTGTGGTGCAATAAAAAAGGGAGTTTTAGAGCTAACCAAATGAATATGAATGTCTCTTCTGCCTTGCACACTAATTTTGTGACTTCACCAAATGCTTCACCTTTCTTAATATAGGGCAGAATGGGACTACACTGGCCAAGGCCCTCTGCCCAAGTAACTTTACTAATTACTGCCTGCTTTATTTAGCCATGCTCACAATAGCAAGACACCTCAGGCTCAGAAAATAACAACAAAGGAACTTATTAACAAACCAGGAAAAAGAGTTACTGAGGCCAATAATGGTCATTTACTTTACCCAAAGTCCTGTCCAGTACTATCAGTTCTGCGCAAAAACCGTTATGATGGCGTCTTCCCACCACTGAGGACTCGCAGCCCCTCTCCTGAGCAATAAGCCACTTGTCTAAGATGTCATCTTCCTGGCACTGTGACCCGCGGCAGCCAAACTATAGGCCATGATCTGAGTCACAAACATAGCAAAAGATGCAACAGGAGATGCTCACTGAGCTGCCAAAATGCCCCAACACAGCACCAGACTAAGCAGCACTCAAGACCACAGATGTAGCTGCCTAAGGACCCACCAAGTGGCCACACTCACTCATTTTAGCAAGACGCCTGGCTCCGGGTATCCCTTTCTCTTCAGCCACACTTTGGCAAGACAACTGTTTCTTAGAGTCTTCCATCCTCTCCAGGCCACACTTCCACAAAGTGTTTCTTCGGGTCTCCCTTTCTCCACCAGGCCTCATGAAGCTTTTCAAAACGAATACTCTGGTAAGGTCCCACTTGACGGCCTCTGCCATGCGGCCGGTGCCCACAAAGCCCAGCTCCTCGAAGACCGAGTTGCTGTCCCAGGCCCTTTGCAGACACAGTGAGGCAGCAATGATGCCACCACCGCTTAGCTTCTCTCTTCCAAGAATCTCCAGCAGCTGCAACTCCGCCTCTCGCGCATGTCTGCGCAGCTTTTTTACTCTGGGACGAGAGCTCACTCTCGCGCATGCTCAGAGCTCCCTTATAGACTTTTTTTTTTTTTTTTCCGTTGCTTTACCCTACTTATAGTCCCTTTCTGGGGTGCTACATTTTTTATCAGCAAACTCCAAACCCCTCCAGGGGGCACCATTCATAACAATTTACAAGCGTCAGCTACCGCCATCATTCTGAGATTCTGTGGTCGCTAACAGGCAACAGTTTTCAATATATAAGGCATTGACTAAGCATGTCACAGTCTACCTATAGACTGTACTATGTTATCCCCATTGTATAGATGAGGAAATGAAGTTTGGAAAGGTTGTCACTCGCCTGAGGATAAGTGCATAAAGCCTACAATTAACCACCAGGTGATGCTGTATGATCATGTCTGTCTCATAGGAATACTCTAAAAATGGGTTAGGATTTTGTATTCTGAGCTCACATTAAAATGTGAAATGTGATTTACTTCCAAGAATCAAGTCTATTTTTTTCTCTTCTTTTTCTTTTTGATATCCAATATGGACTATTTTGAAATACAGAGATAGATGCAACAGAATTAGGTGCCATTAATAGTGTGTGTGTGTGTGTGTGTGTGTTTAAATACTAACAAGAAATAATAATCAAATTAACCCTTGTAAGGGCTAGGATAAATCATTAAGGATAGGTTAACTAGCAGGGCAACTAAATAACTACTGTAGCACCCAAAGGTTGTGTATTGAACTCCTCTGTCCAAAGAAAACACAGGAGCCAACAAAGGTGATTGCCCACTCCCACTGCTGCTTACCCATAGCACTCTATTTCCTTTTGAGCCAGAATCCATGGCTTGTATTCGAACATGCATCTTCCCACTGTTAACCAAATAAGTAAAGAAAAAACAATAGTGTATGTTCATACAATCAGTTCCTTTTAGGAACGTTAGCAAATTAAAAGACAAAATTTGTCCATTTTCTATAGAGTATATATTTTTCCTAAATGGCTCAGGATTTTTTCTCTTTAGTGTTGCCCTTGGTATAAGTGAAAATTTAAAAAAACTTTCCAGCACTCAATATCAAATGGTTTCTCTCTATGCTCATATCTCTGGGACAGTGTTTCATTCTATTACTTTATTTCACACATGAAAGTTATCTATATTTCTCTTTCCTAAAAAATGAAAGGGGAAATGTAATTATAGGTCTGTCATAGTATCTGCAATACAACAATATCTCACTATTACTGTCACATAAGCATCTTTACATTTCAGTGGTGGCCATAGAGATGACAGGGTAAAAATGTCCCTCATCCTTCGCCTTTTGAAAGCATGAATTGTGGAGAGACTATTCTTTTATGAAAATCAGCCCTCTCTCCTTAACTTTTCTGGTTAAATGATTCCCTGATACTTGACAATGATATTTGTGGCCAATCTACTGTGGATTCAGACAAACTAGTTAAATACAAATTAATCAAAATTAATTGAAGAGAAATCACTTTTATTATATAGCAATGCTACTTACTCTTCAAGCAATTCTAATGAGAGACTAGAACATAAATTTCGATGTTCTGTCCCTGACATTTTCCACAGATGTGTCTAGATGCTTGTACCTTTGTCGGCTTTGGATGACACATTTAGTGTCTAAAACCACACAGTAAATTAAAATACATTGATAGGTCCAGGGAATGTTATTTCAATTTTTTGTGAGACTTCATTTCTTCATTCAAGTAAAGTGGGGTGACAATGTCTTACAGGTTTAACACTGAGATTACAAATCAAAAATATAACATATCTAGAGGCCTTCATTTTTAGTAAATGTTGACCACTGTTTTATGTTATGTGTATGGACACACAGTATCCCCTGAAGGGCATGCTCAAATGTGGAATTACTGACTCTGCACTTAAGAAATGATAGCATATCACCACCTTCGGCAAATAGTAACCCTCTTATGAGGCAGTGGTGAAAGTCTTGAGATGTTGATGACTTTGGGTTGATGACTTTAAGGTCAATGAACAGGAGTAGAGATATTGCTAACATTATTCTGCTTATCTCTGCTCAGAACTAGTAATTCTGTTCATTCTTAGTTTTCCTAAACAGTTCTTTGCCTTTGGATAGTGCTTGTGCAGTCATTAAATTGACTTTCTGAGGAGAAATGTGGAAAAAAAAAATCAGCAACAGACATTCCTTTCATCAGTTTCTATAAGTTTCAGTAGAAACTTTCTTTCTGTTATTAGTCTCCAAGAGAATATGTGATCCGTAGGCAGATAACTGACTTGAGAATCAAATTTAAAAAGCAGCTAACTTTACTTTTCTGTAATTCTTGAAAATTGCTCCTAAAAGAGTAACATGGGTAATAAGATTTATTTTTTAAAAGCCTATATTGGAATGCTAGGTCAGCATCCCATTATCTGAATACGTTTTAAAAGTTACAGTTTTATGAACATAAATTCCTTCACCTTAATATTTTCTACACAAAGCTTTGATCTTACAAGTTCATATTCCTGTGTGTGAAGCTCCTCTGTAGATCTGACAAGGGTTTCCAGTTGGTAATAGTTTCTGGCCTACAAAATAATATTAGCATTTCTATCCACTCCACTGGCATTGTGTTAAATCTGCTGAATCTAGAAACATGCTGATATAGCAGAAGCAAAGTATGCAACCAGAAATATCCTTAAGAAGGAATACTGACTAGAAACTTAATAATGTTCATAAAACTATTGTAAATCTATGATTTCTGTAAGCACTTAAGTCATCTAATATTTAATAAATAAAAGCATCCAAGAAATGCTATATTTAGATATTACTAATAAGAGGATTTTTTTTTACCCATCTGCTTTGCTTACCTAGTATTGAAACATAGTTAATAAGTTCAAAGAAAGTAGATAAAATTAAGTAACTTTTATATCTATCATATAGGCATAGCAGTGCATATCTAAAAGACTGAAGCAAAATGTAAATAAGGCAATGTCAATAAAATGCTAAGTAAAATGTAAAACATTTTATAAGCTATGTGCTTTTTTCCTATTAAATCAACATAGTCATCCTTGTAATAAGAGAGTATCAACTCAGTAACTTGTTAATTGCCTTTCCGAATTACATTTGTTTTTTATTTATTGCAAAAATTGAAATATGTAATATTTAAGTACTTAAACTAAATCACAACAGTAAATAGCCCTTACAAGGTAAAATATAGCAAAATATTTTCCCACACTCCAGAGAACATCCTACTTTTTAAAAAGTCAAAGTCAGGTTACACAGTGAACAAAAATAACAAGATTTATAAAAAGTAGATCAGTGGCTGACAGTAAATCAAATTCTTTTGTTTTGCAGTATTGTATGAACAGTTGTTGAGTAATCACTTCTTATATAAAAAACCCAGATGCCCAGTGAAATGTGCCAACAAGATTCTCTCTGGCAAAATCACAACAGAAAATAATACAGAAGATCTTCAAAAAATTAAAAACAGAATTTCCATATGATACAACATTCTTACAGAAAAAAATGTCCAAATCTCAAGAGAAATGTATACACTAAGTTAGAAAAGCATGCATCTGCCTTTTTATAGCAGATAATTTGCAATAGCCAAGTCATGGAATCAACCTAAGATGGATAGATGGATGGATGAATAGGAAAAATAAAGCCATACAAACATACCTATAGTATGGTATATTACTAACCCATAAAAAATAATGAGGCAAACCTACCATTTGTGACAGCATAGATAGGATTTAAAAGAATTGCATGTAATGAATTAAGTCAGATACTGAGAAATACTCTATGATCTCACTCATATGTGTAATCAAACAAACAAACAAACAAACAAACATAAACTCAGAGAAGAGATAAAACTTGTGGTTACCAGAAACAGATTGAATGGAAGGAGAATTGTAGAAAAGTGGTCAAAAGGAATAAATTTCCAATTATAAGATTAATAATTTCTAGGGAGGCAATGAACAGCATAATGACCATAGCCAGCATTGCTCTGTGATAGCAAGAAAAGTTGGTGGAAAAAATTCTAAGTGTATTTAGCAAAAAGATAATGTTGTTGTTGTTTATTCATTTTTTAATATTTTATCTATATTTTATGGGTGTTAGCTGAACATTTTGTATTTATTTCATAATATATGTAAGTTCAACCATCTTGCTAGATGCCTCAATCTTACACAGTGACAAATATCAATTATTTCTAGAAAAAAAAAATAGGAGAAGGGGCAGAAATGTTGCTGTCTAACCTGCAGAAGTCAAGAAGCTTGCTCAAAACTTTGGTTTGTTCCTTAGCCCTGAAGCTTTTCAACTTTAGATTTGTAAGTGTATTATTATGTCTTAATTTTGACAATTTAATCAAACATGTCTCCATATCTACTTAAATTTATTTTCTAGGCTCATTTGAAAATATGATGAAAACTATGGACCTTCTCTATGCAAATACACATAGAATATGAGAGTTTCCTCAGGAATTGACCATTCACATAGTTGAAATGATGCATTCCTGCCAAAAAAGTAGCAAGCATATCAAAAAGTTAGGAGGCTAGCAAGGGAAAACAGTGAATTTCATCTAAGACACATGAATCTTTGTATATTTTGTGACTAGCATACTATCCTGACAAAGTAAGTTCTCAGGCAATGTTGGATTAATAAAAGAATGACTGAAAAATAAAGTGCAAAATAAATAGAAGTTAGCAGAAAACCCTGATTCTCTACTTTATAAAGGAATAACCAAGTCAATAAGAAAAGACTCACACCTGTAAAACAGCAATCTGTAAAGTTCTACTGAGGTTTTTAGCACTGCCATATCACTCCAGGGACCTGGAAGAGTTAACACAGCTTCACAGTGTGAATGCTTTACAGAAAAGAAAGAAATTATACCTGAGATGTATGAGTCTCTAGAGATCACAGGTTTTACCTGGTTGAGCTGAGTGATGTGTCGATTCTTGGCTCATTCTCAAGTAACATTCTCATTTTCTGGGCATTGACATCACTGTCATTTACCACAAACCACAGACAATTGAGCATGCTCTCCACCTGCCAAGACTGTCTAACAGCCCCTGATAATCTGTTCAGAGGAAGTCTTTCCCTAACTCACTATCATCTCATTTAGGCTGATATATTTCTGAAACGATATTTTAAACACATAGTTTGTTACACCTGCTGAATCATCTGCCCATTAATAGCAACCATCCGCAGAGTCCATTAAGTACAACAGCACCAGCTATTCCCCTGATGCTATGGTATCCCAAAGAACTCCCAAATCCTCTGAGAAGAGGTAGACAGGCTCATGTTCACAAATTTTATTGTGCAGAACTGTGAACATTAGCAAAAACACAAGACAATGATGTCTCTGAAAAGAAGAGGAAGTTTCCCCAGATACTGATAATCATGGAAGCTTCTCGTTCCATTACTCACCCTTCCCCTCACTCCCAGCACAGAAGCACATAGAATTTTAACATGTACACTTGTTTTGGCAGCTAGTAATTATTTTTGCAAACCAGATAAGCATTATATATACCTAAAGTAATTTGATCTAATTATTTGAGTTGTGGGTATCAATCCTATGAAAAGTAAAAACTTACTATATCCCCAAAATGCCATGAGAAGGGTCTCTTAAAGTCTAGCAGATATAAACCACAATTTGGCAACTTGTGATCAAACAATAAAACAGAAACTTTTCCCTCTCATTGATTCTTCCTATCCCTTTTCTCTTCTGTAAATACTCAGGCATTCAGCTGTCTCTAGGCATTGCTGCTTACCATGAGCTGTGTTTAAATCCTCAGGGTCGGAAAGGATTGTTTTTTCCCTTCTCTGTGCCTCCAAATCTCTACCACAGCTCTCATTTTCCTAACTACAAAATGGATCTAGGCTAGAAAATAAATTAAAAGCCTTTTTTTTTTTAATTTCCTAACATTTGTCATATTCACTTTCGTTGGGGATGGAATTTACCGATAAATATGAAAACTAGGGCCTTGCTGGTGGTGCAAGGATTAAGTCTCAGCACTAAGGAGCTATGGGCAACCATTGTAGCAAGATCCCTGGCCAGGAAGGTGACCTATATGACACAGCAGACTTCTCTGACCTGCCTGCTGCTCCCCTCAGCAGTGTATTTTAATCAGTCTTCCTGTTCTGTTCCCCACTTTGTCTCTAATGAATCCTCTCCGCACTCCCCCCCCCCACACACACCTCTGGCCTGTACCCTAGTTCTTGTATGCATAAATACATATATAAATCTTCTTTTAAAAGTGTGAATTTAAGAATAAACAACACTTTTATTCAGGACTGCAGACATATAGCAATCATAGACAAGTGCTGTGAGGAGATACAGGCAAACTTATTTATTGTCAGAGGCAGTGAACAGACTACTGGTTTAAAAAAATATGTATGTGTTTCTCCAACCTCTTAGATTGTAGTGCTTTTCATTAGACAAAAATGCCCTTTTCTCCACATGTCCACACACTTATTCTTGTGAGGATTCAGTTCATAATATTTCTAAGTGAAATTGTACTGGTTAGCCCAGTTCACAGGGTCTAAAATGTTAAGTTTATTCTCTTTCATTGAAAATAGAAGGAAGGTCTGACTAGAAGTTCAATGATGGAGAATTCTGAACTATATTAGATATAAAGTTGCAGTTCTAATAATGTCAGCTTTGAAATTTTCTGAGCTCGGGTGTCACCACTAGCCTGCAGGAGTAGGTTACAAATGACCTTGGCTTGAGTTTGTTTCCAGAATATATGTCCTCAGTGGATTTCCTAAGTTTCCTCAGCTCTTAGTCATGTTTTTTTTTTGTTTTTTTTTTTTTTCTGACATAGAACACTGGCTGCACACCTTTGGCCAGACTGTCAATCAATGAAGATAGAAAGAATTCTGTCAATAAATCTCATCACACTTAAGTATCTGTGCATATCCCAATAAATTGCCTAAAGAGGAAGTATTGAATTTCAGAATTTGTGCTTCCTGATTCTATAATTACAGAACAAGTCACAGAAGGTTTCTGAGAGCAAGGAAGACCTTAAATAAGAAGATACGTTCCTGGATATAAAGCAATGCTGATTGCAGACATGCTAACTGCAAACTTTGAAAATACGAAAGATATGTCTTCTGGATTCATATTTGGTATGCCCAGAGGAACAAATTTAAAGACAGTACACCATTAAGGGAAATGGTGGGCTCTCTCTTGTGGTGGGCTCTCTCTTTAAAGCACAGCACTAAAAACTAAAGCCACTTCAGCATGAGTTCTATTCCCAGCCAGGGAGGTGACCCACATGGTGTAGCAGCCTCTCCTGCTCCACCTGTCGCTCTCCTCAGCAGCGTACTTCATCAGCTTGTTCTGCTTCCCAATCTGTCTCTGGTGAATCCTCTCACCACCCCTGCACCTCTAGCCTGTACCCTAGTTCTACATGCATAAATAAATAAATCTTTTTAAAAATATGTATTGAATGAAAAAGAATTTACTCAAGTAGTCTTAGACATTCCAAAGAAACTATTCTAACAAGGTTTGCTATTTTTCACCGAGCTAGTGATAGACATTTATTTATTAAATAGACCTATTCTAACAAGATATTGTATAATGACAGACACTGAACTAATAATTAAGCTTATAGAAATAAAATCAAAGTCCAAACTAAAGGATATCAATGCATATTTTGAAAGATGAATGTACATAAAATTACAAAATAAAATTAACCAAATGTGTTAGTCTGTGAAGTCATCTCCAATAACTATATAAATTATACTATATATCCATAACGATAAGACATAGTGAGCTAAATGAATTATTGAAAAACCTTGCTAATGAGGAAAAGTGAAGATAATAGAATTCCAATGTCCCATAAGTCAAAGAATAAAGGATACTCTGAGAAAAATACAAGATTCTAATCATATTTCTTTTTAATCATATTTCTAATATGATTAGAATTATGATTTCTAATATTTCTTTCTAATCATATTTCTAATCATGTTTTACTTCAACATTTGGCCAAGTCTTCTAAACTTATTCCTCTATCCTTAAATTGTTATAAAATATTTCTAAATTTATCGCTATACTAAAATACTATACATATTAAAAGTAGAATATCATAAAAATGTTCTACATTTTAAACTTTTAGCACATGTAATTTAATCCTTTTAGTGGTTCAGAAGGTTACTATAATACCTGCATATATATAAATGAAGGTAAACACACACCATGATTTTGGCTCATTTTCTTTGTCTCTGTATTATGGCATTAAGCAACTATATCAGTCGGGACCCATAAAGAAAAAGATAATGTGTTCACACTGTACTATGGCAAGAAAAGTCCAAATGCTATTTACAAAGCTATGGTTCAGTGCAGAAGAACCACAAATAATAGAGCAACAGCAAGAGAACATGTTACCAGAACACAAAAGAATAGAGCTGTACAAAAAAAAGGTCATTCCCAGTAAGGGGCACATAGATCCTGAAACAATGCCATGAGACACCCCCTGACCCAATCATCAAAACAAACTAGACTCTGTTACCTTCTCAGGCAGAAATTAGAATGTAGATTGATAAAGAGGATCTGAATTGCAATCAGGAGCTATCTACACGGTCCACTTATCTTTACCCCTACTATACTTATCCATCATCCAAATGAAAAGTATATATCAGACATTACTGAAAATTGCAATTGCTCAAAAATTAAAATTTGAACTGCCACATAATTCAGCAATCTCAACCTAAATATATAGCTGGAGGAACTGATACAGAGCATCTTGAAGAAATATCTGCACACCTATAATCACACACTTTTCACAATATATGCAATCAACTAAAGTATGAAATCAACTGAAGAATGCTTCAAGAGATGAATGAACAAAGATATGTAATATACATACTCACACACATACTCACACTGGAATATTATGTTGCTTGAAAAAAAAAAAAGAAAATACCTGGCAGCGTATTCTTCCAAGTGAGATATTTCTTATATGTGGAATCTTGAAAGAAACTAATATCATAGAAACAGAGAATACAATGGTGGATGCTAGAACTAGGGAAGAGAACATGGGGTGATGTAAATCAAAGGTTCAAATTTTTCTATTATAATGGATATGATGTGTATCATGTTGACTATAGTTAATAAGACAGGTATTGCATGTTTGAAAGTTTCAGAGAATTTATGTTAAGCATAGTCCCCTTACAAACAGTTGATTATGTAAATTAATAAATGTGTTAATTATTTTGACTTTGGTAATTATTTCATTGTGTATATGCATATTGAATACTACATAGTATACTTTAAATATTTATAGTTTTATTTGTCAATTATTTCTCAATAATTGTTATTTTTCTTAATAGTTAAAGGCCATATGTTTCCAATACAAAGGTTGCATAATATCTTATTTGTTAATGTATTTGCACAGACTGATACAAATTTAGTCATCTCCCAGTGAAACATAAAATGTTAACCATATTTGTTTACATCATATGAGGAAGAAAAGAACAAGAAGGGAAAAATATAAACAAAAAAAAAAATCTCTTGTATGCTATAACTAATCATGATACCTAAATTGTTAATTTTTTACCATCCTGTCCCATGTTCACAAGATCTCCACAAAGACTTGAACATGACAACTTTATTTGATGGGGTAGCCTCAAGTTTGATTTCTACAAAAATCTAAGACTATTGGTCTTGTATTAATTTGGTTGTTGTACTTTTCCTTTCACCACAACTACTGACTATAGACAATTGACTACATACATAAGTAAATTTTATGGGTCCCCTGCTACTTTGCTGTCACTGAGTAACTGAAATCATATTTCTTCCTTGCAATAAGGATAATGAAGTTACACAGTACAGTAATGGTCTTTTTCAACAGAAGGAATCCAAAATTACCAATGTCCAATGCATGTGAACAATAACTGTTTATTGGTAAAATATATTCTAATTCCACTGAAATCACCAGAGTCAAATTCATAGATATAGGGAATAAATATTTTCCCTGGGATTTGTTAAGTTTAATAGTAAGAAAAGCATTTTATTTTGTATGTTTTGGTTCTAGAAGCCATGTATTCAAACTAACAAGGAAATTAGTATTTGAGAAATTAGCTAAGGGATGTTTATAGCATATATAACTTATCATGCAGAACCTCATTCAAACAAGATTATTTTCTAGCTAAAAATATAATCGAAATTTCAACAGGTGACCCACCATCTTTTAAGTCAAATGCTTCTCTGTGTCAAAAAAATGCTGAGAACATGTGTGTGTATGTGTGTGTGTGTGCACATACTCTAATGGAAAATTTGCCCCTTGCCCAAAGGTGTGGTCATGTATCATTTACCATGGCATGAAGAAAACACCCCTCATATACATGAATACAAACTGATCATTCCTGAACTATTAATCTGTCCCTGCAAACACAAAGCCAGGTCTTCAGTATTTAGACAGTGGTAGGTATAAGTAGATTGTCACCAGGTGGCTAACTGGGCCTCTCTGAATAGGGTGCTCTATCAGCAATTCAGTGGTGTTCTATGGCAGTGATGGTTTTGGCAGCCAGAAGAAGAAGTTGCTAACTGAGGGAAGGACTACAAGTTTGAACACTTGTATAGGTTCCATTTCTGGCCCTCTCGATACTTTTCAATTGAACTCATTGGAATGGAAGTAGATGGGTGGGAAAAATAGACTAGCGCCCATGGGGAGAGCACCTTGTTCAACACTGCAGTGGATCTCCTCTGATGGGCACTTAGTGTGACTTGAGTATTTTACACATCCACATAACCTCAAAGTTCCATTCTTACAACATATCAGACTTCCTTACTGTTTTCAATTTTGTTAAAAGTCCCTGAGGCACCAGACAACCCTTCCATTACTGCTCATGAGTCACTGTAGGTCCATGTTTTAGGCTGCCTCAAAATAATGCACAACCAAATTTTATGTGAAAGGAGGATTTCTGGTCACCAATGTCTTTCAGGCTACTTCAAGTGAAATTTTACTACCCAATATTCCTGCTGGTGCTGGCATACCATATAGAAAAGTCTATAAACTGGACTTGTGCTTTTTTCCTCCACAGTGTATGTCAGGGTACCAATACAGAAGTTTTTCCATTACTAAGGATACTATTTTACATATTTTACAACTGAGGGAGAAATAATGTTACTAAAGGCTCATGTTCCTATTGGACACATTTTTAAAGAGGTGTAGGCCAGGATTCATATAGCAGTCCCTCTTTTATCTGCAGGATATGGCCAGACAGTTTGGGTGTATGCCTGAAACTGTGGATAGTATTGAATCCTAGATATGCTAATATGCTACGATTTTTCCTATACATCATTTCTATGCTAAAGCTTAATGTACAAGTTAAGAATAATACACTATAATAAACATTATTTAAATATGTTCTATCTCAAATATCTTATTGTCTGTAATATTTTTAAACTGGGGCTGATTGCAGGTAACTGAAGCTGCACAAAGCAAAAATTACAAATAACTGCAGATATCTCTGAGATACTGGTTCCAAATTGCCACAGTAAAGCAAATATCACAACAAAGTGAATGACACTAATCTTTTGTTTTCCCAGTGCATATAAAAGTTATGTTTACACTATATTGTAGTCTATTAAGCATGCAAAAACATTATCTCTAAACAAAAAGCACACATGCTTTGTTAAATGTAACAGAGACACAAAGTCAGCACATGCTTTGTAAAAATGACATTGAGGCTTGCTGGACACAAGGTAGCCTCAAAACTTCAATTTGTAAAAAAGATGATATTTGCACAGTTCAAAAAAAGAAATACATGTATAACCTAAGCTCTGCATGCTCCCAATGTGACTTGTGAACTACAATGTCATTTTGGCCTCTGAAGATCATCATAAATTCAAAGTCAGTACCCAATAAATCCTAGAATAGTTGAATTCTGTTCTCCCCAGTGCAACATTAACGTGGAAAACGACTTCAGGAACATTTGGAGAAGGTTTGTGGTTTGTAGTACAGTTGTTCCTCAAAAGGGTCTTTACTTCCCCTTAACTGTAGCATCACTAAGGCTGTGCACTGATTTAGAAAAATGGAGAAGGCTATAAATCTCATTTGAAGCAATTCAATTTTCTTCCTAGCCAACCTGAGTATTTTCCTGCCTATGTATTTCTAAAAGCATTTTACCTATTTCATTTCTAGGAAGCCAATAACAGATATTCCTGCACATCCACACACTCTAGTAATAAGTTTAACTCTGATTTTGTGATAATAAAATCATCATATCTGTTTGCTAAAACAATATAACATTCTCACTCACATCAAAAACTCAAGTTAATGGAAGTGTCCCTAAATTGCATTTTGCCTATACAGAACTAGCAACTTAGAGGTCTTCAAAGATGGTGGTGTCCTTCTTACCAATGATTATCCAATGCTTCAGTGAGGAGAATGCTTCCATGTTCTTGCAGAGTATGATTTGTGACTGTGGTTTTACTACGTGGAATCATGCCAACCTTTCCCAAACGGGAAGGTGGAAGGTGGGAGGCATCAAATTCCTATTACTTCAAAACTTCAAGAATAAAGAATGAAAGCATTGTAACCATGCTCACTGCTAGCCACATTTGGGTCAAGTTTAAGACAGTCATTCATGCAGTTATTTATACTTCTCCAAGAACTTTAATAAAACATTACGTTCTGAATACCAAATAATTACGCTCAGTTCAATGAATTCAGCCTTCTCTGATTAGCTTTTATTGTGTTGTTGAAAACTTCAATAACCTATCCCTTTCTTATTTTTTATTTTCTTAATTTCAAAAAAAAAAAAGGTCAAAATACTTTTATGGTGTTAAACAGTTTTTGTCCTTTTGTGGATAGTTTGTGTACAATTCAAACCTTTATTTTTTCCCCCACTATCATCCCTTATATTTATTTTCTCTTCTATTCTCCATATCTCTTAACTTTAGAACCCTCACAATGTCTATTGATGTGACTGGCTTTATAAAGTTTTTATTAAATTAAATCCATAATTTATGTAGCTGTTTGCATTGCTGTTCATTTTAAAACCATATTTACCCCCCCCAATTCACCCACACATCATCACTACAGTTCCACAAATTCCGCCTTTCCTCTTTCCAATCCCTCCCCTTCCTCTCCCCTATAGAATATCTCTGGTTTATAATTGTCTGTCTGTTTTCATTTTGATTTGTTTTGTATTGTAATAACAACACATTTTCCCTGTCTTATTTGGTTCTCTTATATTCCTCCTATAAATGAAGTTATTTGATATTTTCTCTTTCCTTCTGACTTATTTCACTGAGCATGACCCCTTCTAGTTCCATACATGTTGCTGTAAATGGCATGAGTTTCTTTTTTGATTGTTGAGTAGTGTTCTATTGTGTATATATGACACTTCTTGATCCAATTATCTAATTTGGGACAATTGGGTTGTTGCCAGGTATTACCTATTGTAAATAGAGCTGCAATAAATGTAATTATGTATGTATTCTTTTGAATTAATGTTTTTGTGTCCTTTGGGTAGATTACTAGGAGTGGGATTGCTGGGTCATATGGTAGCTCCATTTTTAGTAGTGTGAGGAATTTCCATACAGTTTTCTGTAGTGATTATACCAGTTTGCACTCCCACCAACAATGTATGAAATTTCCTTTTCTACTACATCCTCACCAATATTTGTTGTTGTTAGGTTTTGTTTGTTTGCTTGTTTGTTTGCTTTTGATATGTACCATTCTCAGTGGTGTGAAGTGTTATCTCGTTGGGGCTTTGATTTGTATTTTCCTGATTATGAGGAATGGTGAGTATTTTTTCATATGCCTGTTGGCCATACGCAATTCTTACTTGGGGAAGTGTCTTTTAAATTATTCAGTTCATTTCTTGACTGGGTTTTTTGCTTAGTTTTTGTTGATTGGTGATATTTCTATTGGAACTTCTTGTATGACTTTCTCTCATCTTATTGTTCTGGCAAGGACTTCCAGTATTATTTTGAAGAAGAGTGGTAGAGTGGGCATTCTTGTCTTATTCCTAATCTTAAAGGAAAGGCCTTCCGTTTTTCACCATTGAGAATAATATTGGCCGTGGGTTAGTTATATGTAGCTTTTTAAAAAAAGATTTATTTTTTATTTATGCTTACAGAACTGGGGTACAGGCCATAGGTGTGGTAGGTGAGAGGATTCACCAGAGACAGAGTGGGAAGCAGAACAGGCAGACTTAAAAGTACACTGCTGAGCGGCGGGCGAGTCAGAAGAGATCTGCCATTGCCATATGGGTCAGCTCCCTGGCAGGAGATTGGAACTCATGCTGCAGTGGCTTTGGATAACTTTAACTGTTGCACCACCAGGGAAAGCCCTGTCATATGTGACTTTTATCATTTTAAGTTATGTCCCTTCTATCCCTAGAATTTTAAAAACCTTTATTATAAATGGATGTTGGATTTTGTCAAAAGCTTTCTCGATATGCATTGATACGATCATATGTTTTTTATTTTTCTTTTTGTTTATGTGGTAGCTAATATTTATTGATTTTCATACGTTGAACCATCCTTGTGCTCCTGGGATGAATCCCATTTGACCGTGGTGTATCATCTCTTTGATGCATTGTTGGGTTCTGCTGGCAAGGATTTTGTTGAGGGGTTTTTATCAGTGTTCAATAGGGAAATTGGCCTGTAGTTTTCATTTTTTGTGTTCTTTTTTTAGTTTTGGTATTAGTGTAATCTTGGCTTTGTATAAGATATTTGGCAATGTTCCTTCTTTTATAGTTTTTTTGAGTTTGTATAAGATAGGCACTAATTTAGTGTTTTATATTATGCAATTGCCTGATCTGTAAATTTCTGGTATTTATTTCTGTTCTGAATTCTATTGTTATGTAAAATTCTTTCATACTCTTGTCATTTTGCTGGACGTGCTTGTATTTAATCTTTATAGTGCACTATAGTGAAGCTATACAACATCTTGATACAGTCATCTATTGATGGACATTTAATCTCTCTCCATGTTCGCATTAGTTATTGTAAATGACCCTGCTATGAACAATGTGCAACTTACAGGTTTTTATGATGACGTATCCATATCCTTTGGATATATGACCAAGAGAAGGATTATTAGGTTATACAGTACTTACATTTTATTGTAAGGTAAATTCAGATTGCCTTCCACATTTGCAGAAGTTTATAACATTTTCTATGCATTATGTCCAATATTTTATAATATGTACCATTCTCATGAACATGTGATGGCATATCATTGTGATTTTAACTTGAATTTCTCTTAGTAGAAGTTATAGTGATATATTTTCATAAGTCTTTTAACCTTCTGAATATTCACTTTGGTGAATTGTCTGCTAATAAGTGCTGCACTTTTTTTTTAAATTGGCTATTGTTTTATTGTTAAATTGTAGGAGACTTTTATGTATCTTGAGTAGTATTCCCTTATCAGTTATATCTTATGCAAATATTTCCTCTTATGTCTCATATTTTCTTTCATTGTATAAAAGCTTTGTAAACAATAAAAATGTTTGGGCTTTTTTGTTACAGCTTTCTTGTAGTAGGGGTATATCACTGATATCATGAATAGTAACATCAATGTTTTCATCTTAGGATTTTATTTTAATTATTTATTGAGTGAGCATCATTGTTTTCAAAACAGAAGTATAAAATCCTCCCTTCAAGCACTGTTGCCATAGTACACCACAACCAAAGAACCCATAGTCCAACACCATACTCCGTTATACCATCTTCCTTCTTTGTTCTTATCCTTCTCTTTCTTCCTCCCCAGTTCCTTCTGATTGCCCCCATTCTACAATATTGCAGATCATATTCCTACATTTTTAATCCAGTTGGTGTACATTTTTTGTTTACTTCTTTGTATGATGCCATTTATTTTATTTTATGTTAATCTTTCCACTTTTCCCAGAACCACTTATGGTCATAGTTGTTTTATATAACAGATTGGTACTGATATGTATGTGGATTTGTTTCTGGGAGTTCTATTCTCTTTTCCATTGATCTATGTATCCATGCCACATTGTTTTAGTACTGGTGCTTTATAATAACGTTTGAATCAGATTCATGGCATCTCTGTTTCTCTCTTATTTTTCTCAGGGTTGCTTTTGCAATTTATATTTTCTGTGGTTCCAAGTAAGTTTCCATTATTTTGTTCAATTTCCTTGAAAAATACTGTACAATTCCTTAAAAACAAATTTGATGAGGATTGTGTTCAAATCATATATAACTTTCAGCAGAATAATCATTTGATTAGTAGATTCTCCAACTCTTTGTCACTACCTAATGTCTTTTACATATCATGGTGTAGTATTTTACTTCTGAAGGTTAATTTCAATGTATTTAACTTTCTGAAGCAATTGTAATAGAATTATATTCTTCATATAATTTTCTTTTTTTCTGTTGTTTACATATAAAAAGAATATGAATTTTAATATTAATTTCATAACCCATTTCTATATTGATTTCTTATTTCTAATGACATATTTGATGGAAGCTTTATGATTTTCTATCTATACATAGTATCATATCATTTGTGACTATTAATTTTTTACTTCTTTTCAGATTTGAATTCCCTTTATTTCCTGTTTTGTCTTATATATCCAGTAAAATCCCCCAAGAGAAACATAAAAAGAAATGGTGAAATGGACATCTTTGTCTTGTTCCTAATTTTCAGGGGAAAGCTTTCAATTTTTCAGCATTAAGTATCATTTGGCTGTTGGTTTGTGATATATGACCTTTATTATACTTAAGTATCTTCCTTTTTTTTTTTTACCATATTGTTTAGTTTCTATCATTAGTGTGCCCTTGAATTTATCAGACTGTACCTATTCAGTCTTATGATTTTTGTCTTTACTTTGTTATACCATTCTTCCATTCCTAAGCTATAACCCACTTGATCATAGTGTAAAATCCTTGTTATATACTGTGTATAATTGCTAGCATTTTGTTGAATATTTTTTCATCCGTATCCATTGGTGATTTGATCTATAATTTTATTTTCTTGTGTTGTCTTTAATTTGGGTATGAGGATAATGTTGACATTATAAAATATATTAAAGATAAATTATATTTTTGTATTTAAAAAATAGCTGGATAAGTATTACTTCTTCTTTAAAGAATTGATGAAATTTATTTCAAAAAATATCTTGTGCTGGAGATTTGTTTGTTTCAATTTCTCTGTTTGTGGTCACTTTGTTCAGTTCATCTGTTTCCTCCGAGGTCGACTTATCCAGAAATGTATTCATTTTGTCAAGTTATTGAATTGATTGGTATATAGTTGTTCACAGCAACTTCTATGATCCTCTCTATGCTCCTATATGTGTGAAAAATTCAGAGAAGATACTCCTGCATGAATGCCTTGAAACAATGACCCACATCACAAGATGGTCAGGAACACCCAAGTAACCATTGACTGTATGCTCAGGGTCCAAGATGGTCTGGGATAGGTAAAAAATTATACCATACACCTGCAGGGAAAGTACTCCCTGTACATGTGGCTGACATGTCCTCCTCATCCTCTATAAAATTGATTAGCCTTTGATCCCTTTGAAATCCTTTTCCCTCTAAGATGAATACCTGTACTCTGCTGCTTCTACCATCATTACATAATCAATCATGCTTTTTCAGTATTACAAAATAAGTAGCAAAAGAGTTGCTCACTCAGCAGCAAAGTCTCGCCCTGCAAACATGCTCCATGACTCATCCCTCAAAAGTGTCCCAGGAGCATGTTGGAATACTTCCAACCGCCAGAGAGTAGCTTTTGTGTCAAAGGCTATTGCGTCTTTATTTATTTATTAACTTGTTGATACGTCCATTCCTGTAAGTGAGGTATTAAAATGACCAAGTATTATTGTGCTGTCTTGTGTGTTCCATCACTTGGTACATTATATTTATGTTTTAGTTTCTCTTGTAGGATTAGACTCATAATCATAATATAGTGTCCATCTCTATCTCTTAATACTGTTCTAAGTTTTAAGTCTATTTTATCAGATACAGTTATAAATTTTCCTGAGTCTTCTTGTCATTTGTTTTTATAACTATTTTATAGACTTTATGTTTTTGCTTAACTGTTGGTAAGACATGTTTCTTATAGCATAAGTTTGGACTTTGTTTTGAAATTTGTTTAACAACTCTGCTTTCTGTGCTGAATTCAGGCTGTTTAGATTTAAGATGATTATTCAGATATAATGATTATTAACATTTTGGTGTTTTTTGTTTTCTTTTCTTTTTTATATTTTTAAGGGCTCTCTATTGTGTCTCATTTAGGTTCCACTTCCATTGATCTATATGTTACTTCTATTACTTTTTGAGGTTTCTACTGAAATTAGTATATGATCAAGTATTGGACAGTTTGATATGACTAATTCTTATAAGCTTCATTTATTCTTTCCTTCTGCTGCTTACATTTCCTAATGTCTTGAATTGTTAATCTTGGAGGTAAAAAATAAATATAGAGTGGAAGTCTTTTTCTTTAATTACATTAAATATCTGCTTCAGTTCCATTGTACTTTAATGTTTCTATTGAAAAGTCCATTGGTAGTCTGATTAATGTTCTCTTTTAGATTAAACTTAGTTCACTCATTGTTTTTAATAGTCTGTCCTTATTGTTTATTTCCAAGAGCTTTTTTTGTAATGTATTTTGGTATGTGTCTATCCAGTATTATTTTATTTGCAACTTTTTGCTTCTTCTATCAGTGCACTATTTCATTTCCCAGATTGTAATGGCTCTTAGCAAATACTACTTTAAATAAATTTTCTATGCCACTATGGCTCTTATATTATTTTCATTTCTTTAATTAATATTTTGTATATGTTGCTTTATTTGTATGTTTTCCAATATTGTAAATTTAAGTTCATTGATTGTTCCCATTGCTTTTGTTTGTCTGCTATTGAGGCCCTAATTGTATTTTTCTAATGAGGCATAGAGCTTCTTAGCGCTATTATTTCTAATTATAGTGGCCTCATATTTTCCTTACCTACATTCTGTTTATTTTCATTATTTTGTTTTTGAGTTCCAGAAGAAGTTTTGCCCAAACTCTTAGCTTTATCTGCTCTTTTGTCATTTTCTGCAGTTCTTCTGGGTTACAATTCCTCTCAGTTTTGTTTGCTTGCTTGTTTTGTTCTGTAATCCATGTTATGTTCATCTGACTTCTTATATTTAATTTGAATGGGTTTTAATAAGTATATATTTTTTTCAGTTTGCTTGCACCTCATGAAGTAATCTGAAAACTGATTACTGAGAACTAAGAGGTAGTAAGAATAAAAGAGGACCAGTGAAACAGGGAACAAAAAAATACCTCCAGTAATTCAGATTTCAAAATTTCTACTGTGCTGTGGATACCAAAGTTGTATGTTGGGGACAAACATTCTCTAGGCCGCCTCAGTCTTTATGATCCTTAATAGTCTCATGTTCACTTCCACTCTAAGCTATTTTTAAGTACTAGATGTAGCGCTGGATAGATTGTAGTTGACATGGGGATCACATGCTGGAAGATGCTATCTCTTTTTTTTTTTTTTTTTTAATCAAAGAGATTTATTGTGGGATGTTTGCTCTTTTTATTGACAGGTACTTAAGATGCTGAGGTGCAAGATATTCAACATTTTTTTAATTATTATTTTAGCTCTAGATTAGAGTTGGTAGTTCTCTTCAACATTCCCAATTCAACTTCCATTAGTTTCCTCTTCTGTGAGAAGACTCAGATGCTCTGAACTTTTTCTCACTGTTGTTTCAGGCTCCAGCCTAAGGCTCAAGCCAGTAATTCTTACTCAGCATCACTACCCTTAGCGAGCTCAAACATTGCCCCCTCTGTCCTGGGTGCTAACTCACACACCTCTATATTCAATGCAGTACCACATCTCAGGAGCCTCTGATGTTGGCATAGACAGGAATGAATGTACAGAGTGCCTCAAAGCAGCCCCCCTTATTCTTGGCGGGTATGCTGTCCTGTTCTCACCATAAACAAAGTTACTTTGAAATATTTTCTACTGTTTTGCTCCTTTCTTTTGTTTCATATATGTCACATTGTCAGCAGATTTTCCCTCAGGACCAAGGGTTGACCTTATTTTACTGAAATCTAGTGGAATATCTGAAAAAGAAAATGTCCGATGTCTTCACTCTATTGCCATTTTGTTGGTCTTTTTCAAGTTTTTTTTTCCAGGTTCCTTGAAAGCAACGATCAGGTCATTTGCTTTTTTATATAGTAAAGTTTGTTTCTTTTTAATTTAGCCTTTATTTAATATAACTTCTAACATACAGTGAGGGTATATGAATGGCATAAATAACTTCAATATATTGTGTATGAGGCTCTGTCAGTGTTAACCATTTTCCTTTTCTAATGTTTTTATTTTTATCAATGTAATATTATCTTAAAACATATGTAGGTTTCAGATGTACAGCATATAAATCAACATCTATATGCCCTGTGGGATGTTTGCCACCAAAGTCTAGTTTCCATTCTTCACCATTCAATTGACCCCTTTCATGCAACATGTCTATCCTCTCCATCTTGTCCCTCCTGGGACTACTACACTTTGTTTTGTTTTTATTATTTTATGTTTCACTCTCTCTATATTAGCTTATCCTTCTACATATTTTTCCCCTGAATCACTTGACATTGAAAGGAAATTGAAGATACATAACTTTACCTAAATATGTTTAATGTATTTTCCAAAAACAAGGGCATCATCTCACATGTGCACCATACAGTTATCAAAATTAGGAAATCTTACTTGGATATAATGCTTATATAACTTAATATATATCCCTTAAATTGCCCCTTATGCCAATAATTTTGTCTATAGCTATTTCTCCCAGATAATAAAACATTTAATTTATTGGAAGTAAACTGTTAGTTTAGTTTTTAATTATTATGGAAAGAACACATGTAAATTAGCCAAAACAAACTGTGAAGTGCATAACAGTATTGTTAACTATAGGCACAATATTATACAGTAGATCTATAAAACTTATTAATTTGTATATCAATTTCAATTAACAATTTAACATTTAAACTCCACTTCCATTTTTGCTCAGCCCCTAAAAAGCACTGTTTTACTGTATGTATTTATTGATTAATGTAAATACCTTGCATAAGTTCAATCATGTGTTTGTCTCATGTATTTGGTGACTGGTTTATTTCTTTAGTATTGTGTCCTTCAGGATAATATGGTAGTTCTTCTTTTAATTTTTGTAGAAACTCCATTTTTATTTTCAAAGTGGCTGCACCACTTTGCATTCCTACTAGCAGTGAACAAAGGTTCCAGTTTCTTAGGTCTTTACAATCTTTGTTGCCTTTTCTTTATAATAGTATCCTAAGTGTGTGATAATATTTCATTGTGGATTTAATTTGCATTTCCCCAGATATGATATTCAGCATCTTTACATCTATCTTTTGACTATTTGCATATTCCTTGAAAAAATATTTTTCAAGGCCATTGCCCATTTTCAAATCATATTACTTTTCTTGTATGTATTTCTTCCAAATTTTTATTATCAATTCCTTATCAGATACATTTTTGTAAGAATTTTCTCCCAATATGTAGTTTCCCATTATTTCTTTTGCCATGTAGGAGTGTTTTAGTTTGATGCAATTTGTTTATTTATATTTTCTTTTGTTGCTTGTGCTTCTTGATATTAAAAATAAGGTAAATGTCATGGATCTTTGCCCCTCACAGTTTCTAGATGTTTTACAGTTCCTGATCTTACATTTAAGTCTTTAATCCATTTTAAATTTATGTCTGTGAATTATAACAGTGTCAGCTAAAGATTCAGCTAATATTCTTTTTCATGTATCTATCAAGGTTCTCAGTATCATTTGTTGCATAGATAAAAGTTCACCCATTCTGAAACCTTGGCAATCTGTTAAAGTTATGCTAACTATATATGTATGTATCTATTTCTAGGGTCTATATTCTTCCATTGATGGGTATTCTGCTTTTATGCCAGTATAACACTTGTTTTAATAATTGCACTTTTATGATATATTTAGAAGTCAGGATGTGTGATGTCTCCAACATTTTTTTCCCCAAGATTGCTTTTGATATTTGGGGGTATTTTAGTACTGCCTGTTATTCTATTGCAATAAAAATGTCATTCGGATTTTGATATGTATTTTTTGGAATGTGTAGATAGCATCGAGTAGTTATGGACATTTTATCATTATTAAGTCTTCCCACTGTATCAACAAAAAGGATCCCTCTCCATTTACTTGAATCTTTTGTAAATTTTTTAAATCAATGTACGGTGGTTTCCATATATAAATTTATTACATTTTTGTTACACTTATTCCTAATGTGATATTTGGGTGGGGGCAGGAAAGAGAGCTTTATTTTAAATGGAGTTATTTTGTTAAAATCTTTTTGGGTAACTCAGTGTTAGTTTATTTATTGAGACACAAATATTTTTGTATAATAATTTTGTACACTATGCAAACTTACTGAATTCTAACATATTTTACTTTCATGGAGTCTTTAGAATTGCCTTCATATAAATTTATGCATCAGAAAATGATACAATTTTACTTTTTCCCTTTTCAAATGACTTGCTTTTTATTTCTTTTCTTTAACTAATAACTCTAGATAGGTCTTCCAGGGATTTACTTATTAAATAAGTGAGTGAGCATCCTTGACTTCTTGATGTTAGAGAAAACCTTTTTTTATTTTTCACCATTGATTATGGGTGTAGTTGTTGAATATTGATATATAAACTTCATAATTTTGAAGCATGTTCCTACTACTCCTAACTTGTTGATAGCTTTTTTAATCATTAGAGAGTGCTGCATTATATCAAATGATTTTTCTACATCTCTTGAAATGATTATGTCATTTTATCCTTCATTCTATTGAGGTGATATGTTATATTAATTCATTTGCATAAGTCAAATTCATTTGAATTAAATCCCAGAATTCAACCAAGTGTTCATGACATATGAGTTTTTTAATACATTACATTTGAGTAGCTAGTATTTTATTGAGGAATTTTTTCATCCATGTTTACCTAGAATAATGAGCTATAATTTTCATGTTTTATAATATCTTTGTATGATTTTAACACCAGAGTAATATTGAAACTGCAAAAGTAAAGACAACAAATGGGATAACTTAGAATAAGTAAATTAATTCCTAGAACCATACACTCTACAAAGATAAAGAAGAATAAGAAAACTTGAATATACCAATAACAAATAAGAAAATTGAAGTAACAGTAAATTTTCTTACAAAAACAAAACCCCAAGACCAGATGGCTTTGCTGATAAACTCCACCAGACATTTTGTTTCTAATGTTTTTTTCATCATTGCTTGAAAAATTTTATAGAGGAAAGGAAACAAAGAAAGAGAACTTCTAAGAAAGAGAATACAAAAGCCATGATGAAAGGGTAGGAAGGGAGATTGAGGAGGGAGAAGATGGAGAAGCCAGAAGCTTGTCCTTGCAGGCCAAGAACAACTAACAGGCTGTATTCTCTCATTATTCAGGATCCACCAAAGTGTACTCTTGGCCAGAACCCATAAGTTTGAGGAGGGCAGCCAGTCATCAAACACCCAGCCCTTCCTACAAAGGAAAAGGGATCAAAACTGAGTGATCAGAGGAGAGAAACAAAAGGGGAGATATCAGAACTTCACCTTTCCAGAGCCATGAACAACGGCAAGGCTGCTGCTCATTCTTTGGAGTCTACCACTGAGTAGTCGTGATAAGAATTCTGCACTTTGTGGGGGGTAATCAAGCAGTTATTGAACCCAGTTTCTTCCTTGAAACAGAGAAGCAGTGGCAAGGGTTGAAGCAGTAGCTACACTCTCTCCATAAGACATGAGATAGAACTGGGAAATAGACAAAAGGGTCTTTCTGAAGTTGATTGTTTTCCCACATTGGGTGCCAGTCATTGGGGTTCAGATAGTGAGGTTGAGAATGTGGGGTTCTTGGGACCCTCTAAGTATTCAGCAGACATTTCTAGGTATTAGAACACAACAGTTTTAGGAAAGGATAAAAGGAAAGAGGGATGCCTACATAAAAAACATCCCTATTTACAGAGTATCACAAAAAATTAAATATCTTGGAATGAATTAAATCAAAGAAGTGAAGCACCTCTACAAATACCCTATATAATATTATTGAAAAATAATAATAATACATATATAGAGAAAAAAATGTATTTTTTGCTCATGAATTTAAAGAACTTGTGTCATGATGACTTACTGTGGTGGTTCTTTTACCTGGTCCCATTCCAGGGCTTCCTGAGCGCCACCTGGTAATACCTTGGCAAAGGTTGCTTCTGGAATCCCATAGGGTTTGTTGAGTACTGTAAGTGATGTAATACCAAGAGATCAGCTCCCAGGATCTGTCCTGTGGCTCCCTGAGATCTGCAAATGTCTATTATGGCAGGTCTGTTTTCAGGGTCCTCCCTGGAGCTAGCTGAGGACTGCACGGTGTCCATCTTTGTGCATCTGATTCCAGGACCTCATCTAGAGTTCACTAAGGCTGTCCCTATGTCTACTCAGGCCTAGTTTGAGGTTTCGCTTCTAAGTCCCTTCCTGGAGCTCATCAAGTTTGCCACTTCCTGGGACTCGATATGTTAAGTCTGCACTGATGTCTGTTTTTGGATCCCATCCCAGAGTTTGCCTCAATCTTCAAATGGTTATTGTCATGTAAAAGTCCAATTAGTACTATTTTGCCTTTTACAGAGCGCACTGAGATAACTGGACTTAACTCATCTACCTGTTTAGGCTCCTGCCTAGGCCATTCTTCTACTCATTGTGGTCCTTCTCCTCCAGATTTTACTCTTGGCAGGTATTGCAAATCACCTTGTAGAAAAATTTGACTCTGTTCTGCTACAATGTAGCTATGAGTATGTGTAGGAGATGAGTCCAGCTATGAGCTCTGAGTATGAGGAGGAGGTGAGCCTAGCATTTTCACTCTGTAACCATTTTGTCCTCTATCTACTGTTATATTCATTCAAAGTATGGAAGAAAAAAAAGAAACTGAAATTTCCCTATATTTTCTATGATGACCCATTGTTATCGATTTATTTTCTTTCCTTCATTTGACAGTGATGACAATATATTGGCAAGTTATTCAATATGGTAATTGATGTCCTAATTGTAGTTTAGTTCTTGAAGATTTTATTGGATTTTCTCACATATAGAAGATGGTTAGCATTCTGCCTGTAAATGTCAGGCCAGGCTAATGGCACAAGAGAGGAATTATTGCCAGCACCCTGTGTACCAGAAAGATGCAGGGAAAAGTGTGTGGGGAGGGGAGAATTCACAGTATAATTAGTTCATTATGAATAAGTGTTTATACTAGTTCATTACTATTAAATAGAAATGAAGGCCACATGGTTTTTCTGAGCTCTGAGGGCCCTAAATGCTTCATTGCACACAGCCAGTGAAAGCATTGATAGCCATTTCCAGAAAATGGTGAGAAGGTTTGAATGCCTGTTGCTTTGATATAGAGGTATATTCTATTATTCACAATAAATGTGCTAAATCTCTAAACTAGAAAGTCTGCCAGTTCATAGATAGCTTGGACAGGGATGATGCTCCCTAGGCCACAAATTTCTTCTATCTCTGTTACAGTTCTCTCCCCCAAGAAGAGCTGTGGCATTCTATATATTTAAATAAGTGCACTTCTTTTACTAATTGCTTATGAGCTACTAACAAACAGGAAACAAATAGTGATTAGACAAAATGAATGAATCAAGAGATTTTTCTCCTGCTAGTTAGTCTATTAGTTCATTTCTTCACAGCCACCCAAAATACCCAACTTTTTAAAATATTATCAACTATGAACACTTTGTTCTTGAACCTAATTTATTTAACATTACAGAGAAAACAGTGTATTTCTTATGTTTCTTTGACTTTAATTCATTATGCAGTCTTGAGCTTGAGACTAGATTGCTAAGTATATTGTACTCCCCAACTGAAATCATGCATTTATGGCAGGATTTGCACAGAAGTCACTCAACCCTTACAGGGAATCCTGAAATATAATCAGAGAGGAAAATTGCATCATCATTCTAAGGTCCCTGGGGTCAGATACCACACAAAAACAGGGAATTGGAATATTTTGACCCGTCAGGGCTGATGATGCTGTGCTACATTCTCATGATGCTATATTGTGACTGGACTCTTCAAAAAAAAGAAAGGAAAGGAAGGGTAAAAGGAAGAAAGAAAAAATCAGCAGCTGAATTTATCTTGTGTATAACTCAGTGAGAGGTAGTTATACATGTATTTCCACAGAAGTCATGATTATCTCCATCTCATATTAATTTCCTCTTTCACAAATGAAAACATGCAGCCCCAACTGTTTCTCTTCATTAAACATATTTCAATATGCTTTAAATGAGCCATAAGCTCTCCTCTGTACTTTTTTTCTGAGTATAGAACATTTAAGAAAAAAAAAATGCAATCTGATTCTTCTATCAATTAGCTCTTATTAGTTCAAAAGATGATTCTTGATTCTGTTCACTTTGAATATGGAAGCATTCAGAGATTTCCTTAAGAACAAAATATTTAAAACAGAAATAGCTACACTATGTAGCCAAGTACTACACTCTTTGCCAATATAAAAACTAAGTGATAGAATCTAGATGCAACCCCAGCCAATAATGAATCTGTAATAATAGAAAGACCATAACAATATCTATTCTGAATGAAATTTCCAGTCAAGATAACCCATATCAGGCTCATTTTTACTTGTTTATTCATCTTAATCTATGTGAATTTTTGTGAGACAAAAGTCCTGACTTATTTGTGTTTGCAGAAATGTACTAGGCTACACATTTTTTTATATCTGTTGACTAATAGCAATAGAAACTGTTTTGAGGTCCATCACTGTCTTCATCAACTACCTTGGCAAGGAAATAGACTGTAAGCGAATCCTTTACCCATAAGTGTCTAATATGAAGCCAGCATTGGGATCAAAAGTACAATCAATATCCATCAGCTTATGGGAAGGGTAAGAATGGGGTCCTCAACAAGATCTATACTGATTTATACTTCCTTCAATATTCTGCTTCTCACATACATAGGATAAATCCTTACCTTTAAACAAGTATGTATTCCATCCAGAGACTAGAAAGTAATTAATGTCTTATCTTAAGCCAAAACTTAAGGGGGAAATGAGTTACCCAATAAGCTGATAGCTACTCTAATTCAAAGGTACTGGTGAAATACGCACCTAAAAAATTATCATTCAACATCAATAACAGAATAGTTTATTTCTCAAGAGACATAAATATGGTTATCAACCTAGAAACAGAAGCTCCAGCAATGCATTTTGATAGCCTGCCATGAGGTTTAGCAATGAAGGGTAGGTAATTTTTCCTGAGACACCTGATAACCCTACATAAATGTGCCCTTTCAAAGACCTCCTTAATTTAAAATGTTGCCTTTCACCAAATAGGCAATGAGTTGAAAATTTCATTGCCAATGCCATCTTTTAAATAAGTGATATTTTAAAAGATTTATTTATTTATGCTTACAGAACTGGGGTACAGGCCAGACATGTGGTGGGTGAGAGGACTCACCAGAGATAGAGTGAGGAGCAGAACAGGCAGATTGACAAAGTACACTGCTGAGGGCAGCAGTGGGGGGGGTCAGGAGAGGTCTGCCATGACATGTGGGTCAATTTCCTGGTGGGGATTGAACTGGTGCTGCAGTGGCTTTAGAGAGCTTCATAATGCAGTGCTTCAACCCGTTGTGCCACCAGGGAGAGCCCAACTAAGTGATTTTTTTTAAATAAATGGTTTTGATAGCAGACACAGCATGACTGAGTAGCTGTGTTCCCCAGAATGTTGTCCTGATGAAAGTTCAATGCTCCTTCTTTAATCAGAAACCTGACCCACAAACAAAAATGTGTTAGCTTTCAACATGACCCTCCATTGATTGAATTTCATGCGAACTTAGAATTAAATGAAAAGAAAGGAAAATAAGATTAGTTTGACTTTGTTTTCAGCTGAGGTGTCTTATTTGTAGGATTACTTTGACTAAAAAGCTGTATTTTGTAGTTCAGATTTTATCTGCCGTATAGAACTTGATTTTAGTTTTTCTGTTGTCAATAACATACATTTATTAGATCAGTAATTGTTATTTGCTGTGTTGTAGTTTATCAGATAATGATTGCTAAATAAGATAATGCAGATGAAATAGAATTGATTGATTTTTTAATTATAGATAGCTTTAATGATTAAATGTAGGAATTATTTTCATGTGCACATTAAATTAAGAAAACCAGAGGTGATTAGTGGAAGAACATGGTGCATGTTTCTACTCATTAAAGTAGAAGCACAGAAATAGCCCTCGACTTTAAAAATGAGAGAGCTGAGCCATATAAAAATTAAATAGCTATTTCAGAATCTTATCACTACTTAATAACTCAGGCAGGACTAGAATCTAGTTTCTAAATGCTACTCTAGGTCATGGGGTTTATCCACAAAATTTACATTTAATGAAATTATTCTTTGAATGAATAATACACAATGCCTTTCAAATAAATTCTTGTCCTGCCATTAGAGATTTAAATCTTAGTCTCCTAAATAACAGGTAGAAATTACCACCTATACTAAATTTTAGATAGATGAGATAGATGGGGGAAAGAGAGATTCCTTACTCCTTAAACTGGGTAATTATATTGTTTGTCAAATTAGGTAATATTTTTTTCTATCTCTGAGTGTTTCTAGGTGATCAGATGTGAATGCTCTGAATAGAAATAATAAACAAGCAGTATCTAGTGAAATGTCTATGAAAAATGTTTCCATTATTTAATCCTGTTTCTCACTGACAATGAATTTCAAAAAAAGATTCTGTGAGGATCTGCTTGCTTCCTCATGGAATCTCCAGAGGCTTCTCTTTCCTTATTTCCTTCAGGGAAGAAAATTTCACACCAAGGAAAGAGAGTAATAGGCAGAGAAAGCACCCTTACTTTTCACAAATTCAGGTTGCTGCATGATAAAACAGTAAGAGACCATCGTGTTCAGGGGCTTTTTTTTTTTTTTTTTTAATTTCTTCTTCCATTTATGTTCCTTCATCCTACTCTTCCTTCTCTCTGAAACAGCAAATCACATAAATCACATTTTTTTAAAGATTTATTTATTTATACATACAGAGCTGGGGTACAGGTGTGAGGTGCAGGGTGGTGAGAGGATTCACCAGAGCAGATTGGGGAGCAGCACAGGCAGACTGATGAAGTACACTACTGAGGGGAGCAGCGCAGGGTCAGGAGAGGTCTGCCGGCCACGTGGATCACCTCCCGGGTGGGAATCGAACTCATGCTGATGTGGCTTTAGCTTCTCAGTGCTTTAACCCACTGTGCCACCAGGGAGGGCCCTGCAAATCACATTTTTAAAGCACTTTAACACTGTAACTATTAATCTGGAAACCCACTACCCATTGGCAATTCTATTATTAGGGGAGACCAGATGCTGTTAGATTACAAAGAAGGCAATTCTTATATTTAGGGCTTTGAAAGTCCTGGTGGAGTTAATGGCTTAAAAGACAATTTTTTTCTATTTTGAGAGCAGGATTTTGAAAGAAGAAAGTATTTATTGAAATAGCAGATTTGATAAAATAACAACATTAATGTTTAAACTATGTACAAAAAGGTTAAGAATAATGCTACATTGTATAAAAGCTATTTTCTCACTTTTAAAATGAAATATTGAGGCGGGGGGGAGATGGAAAGGATAGTAAAAGCAAAAACAATAGAGTGAGTTTCTGGTGGGAATCTCTGAAAAGGATACCTGAGAGAATGGGGGAGTATGTGAAAGCCAAAATAAGTATGCCTCACTTCTCACACACTCATTGGAGCTGAGAACTCCTCTCCAGCAGTGGGCCACAGCTGTGAATGTAAATGGCAGCAGGTCAGGGGGAACTACAGAGGGCCTGAGGGAGTCTTACCCAGAGAATGAGGGAAACCATTTGGATATTTCTAGGGATTCCAAAATGAGAACACGAACAGCCGAAGGAGTGACCAGAGTACCCTTACAGTTGTGATTAGACAGGTCATTGCAGAGGCTGTGGGACCCTGACCCATGATGTTGATAGCCCAGAGATAAGATCAGCAGAGATAAAATCCAGTGACGGAGTTGAAAACATGGCCACACAAAATCTGTACACACATGGTTACAACAGATGTGCTTGAGGCAATGGTGACACAGAATCTCTGTGACTTTCCTTCAGTATTGCTGAGAACCTACACCTGCTCTAAAAAAAAAAGTCTTTAAAACAAAACCTAGTGATTAGATACCCCGCATGGCTGCAGACAAGTGACTAGGACCAAGGGTGGGACAGAGTAGGGAATGGGGCGCACCTCCACTTTTGCCTAAGGTCAGGATGGTTTTTAAGCTCCTGAGATAGTTTTAGAGTTGAAAAGGAAAATGAAAAGGGAGAAAAGCCTAGACATATCTGTATATATTTAGAATCAAATGGGGATAAGAATGAGTGAATTAAAGTAAACTTTGAGCTCAATTAAAGAAGTTAAGGAAAGTTAAAGACTGCATGGCAATCTATTTCCTGGAAAATATAGCCCCTACCCTCAGCAGACAGAAGTGAATGCACTTGGTGTTGGTTGTTGGTGAACAGAGCTCTACCACTCAGTCTCTACATAGCTTCAACATCAAGGTTTCTCAGCTGGCACCACTGGCACTTGAATGACACAAATATACTTGCAGGGGCTGTTTTCATATGCTGCTATCTGCTTAGTGCCACCGTGATGTGAGTATCAAATCACACTCCCAAGACATTACCAAAGTGTCCTTTGGGGATTACCCAGAACTGAGAACTATGGGTCTAGAATATCCTCTGCAACCTTAAGACACAAGGTTGCAAGGACTACTGTTTATAAACAAAGATGTAGCTAAGTTCTCTTTCATAAAATGTATTGACATCATGGAAGGTAAATTGACTGTGATTTAACCTGCTGCGCCACCAGAGAGGACCCCCAATTGACTTTCATTTTACTTCATTGTAAACTAAAATGAGGGCCAGGTCTACATTTCCTGACACCAAATACCTTATAGAACTAGAAATAGTTCAGGAAATGAGTAAGAATCTGGCTCATGGTGGCAACTCCTAGCTATGGAATGAGCAGATGAATGGCTTCACCATTTGGGCCACTGAAAGTCGTTATTGGCCATTTCATGGCCAATAAAGAGCAATGACTCAAACCTTCAAAAACACTTGTTTTTACACATTATATTTTTTGTGCTGATTCTAACACATACATACTCATCTATCGATGCAACCTCAATGTGGAAAACCATTGTAGGTCAATGTTATTGTAGGCCATTATTGTGCTAATATTCCTGTTGTGTTTCTGGGCTGTGGAGATGAAAGGACATTTTGCATTTTCCCAGGCATCCTGGATAATGGAGGTGTTGAAACAGCCACGTGTACCGCTTGCATTGGCTTCAGTCTCCCTCACACAATACAACGCTCCTCTACAACTCAGTATCTAGGCTACACACCTTGAGGGCTAGCTGAGAGCTCCCATATCATTGATTTGCTATTTCCAGAGTGTTTCCACTGTAGGCAACTGTAAACTTAATAACAGTATTTTCTGCCTATCTTACATTTTCTATAACATCTACTTAGCACAGTGCTGGGCACAAAATAGCAGATTCCCAGATGTGAAAACTGCTGCCATAATTCCACAGAAATGTCTTTAATTTGTTCATAAACTGGTTGCCCTAAGGGCTGCAGTCAGTCTGCCATAGATAGGCCAAAAGCTGTGATTCTATTTTCTGTCCTGATTTATTAATGTGTAGTTGGATGGCACATAATCTGACATCAGAAGCCAGTGGCAACTTTCCAATCTGTGTCTCTAATAGAGATAAATGTCTAGCAGAGGTGGAAAACTGGCTGACAGCCCACCAAAGGCAGCCTGGGGTAAGTTCTGTTTGGCCATTTATTAAAGTCTACATAGCTAGGCACAGGTTGTGCTCAGTCAATACAAGCAACTTGGCATCAAGCCTTTTTCTCTAGTTGCTTAACTTCGCTGTGCCTGTTTCTTTACATGAAAAATGGAAATATAGAAATTCCTAGCTAATAAGGTT
Organism: Condylura cristata; assembly: GCF_000260355.1. NCBI lineage: Eukaryota > Metazoa > Chordata > Mammalia > Eulipotyphla > Talpidae > Condylura > Condylura cristata. Next base: position 62,210,065 of record NW_004567108.1, on the reverse strand, counting down.
GTCATGAAGACTAAAATAGCTAATACTTGCGAAGTTTTTGGATACATTTGGCACATAAATATTACATGTCATCATCAATATGAGGTATCCTTCTCCCTCTGCTCCCCATTCTCCCTCATTTTTCCTTCTTCATTATCATCTTCTAGCAGAAGGGGTCAGGCCATAAAACCTTTGCCTGTCAGGATTTTCAAGGACTCTTTAGCCCTTAAAACCGTTTAGCAATCAAATAACCAGATACACAACTTTAAAATATAAATTATTTCAAATGTTAAACTCATATGAAGATAGTCATTGAGCTATTGATTCAAAACATGAAAAGCTGGATGAAAAGGCCTTGGGGCCCTCCCTGGTGGCACAACGGGTTAAAGTCCAGCACTATGAAGCTATCTGCAGCCATTGCATCATAAGTTCAATCCCTAATCAGGGAGGTGATGGAGGTGACCCACTTGGAGTGACAGACGTCTCCTGTCCCACCTGCTGCTCCCTTCAGCAGTGTGTTTCGATCAGTTTGCCTGTTCTGCTCCTCATTCTGTCTGGTGAATACTCTAACCCCCAGCATGTCTGGCCTGTACCCCAGTTCTTGTATGCATAAATAAATAAATCTTTTAAAAAAAAATAATAGACCTTTATTCTTCCTAAGATGCTTTGTTACTTACCTCCAACTGCAGTCTTAAAGTTTTCAAGGCCACATCTCACCATTAAAGCATGCCTGAGCTCTAATCCTAGGCCTCATGCACTCCTGGTGTCCCACAATTCTTCTGCATGCCAGTGAACAGTGTGATTTTTTTATGTATTTTAGATGAAGGTCATGTTCACCCAGGGACAACACTGAAGCTATTTTTTAAGTTATCATTATTGAACTATCAGCATTCCCTGTCTTCCTTCTTTACTGTTATGAAGAAAAATTCTGACTTTACCCTTGTGGTTTCTCCCACCCCTCCCAGGACCAAGGATGGTCCTAGGATTTAGTACTGCAGAGCTCTATCAATATTTAACAAATAGAACTGGAAATTTTGAGGGAAAGTGGGCTTTTAGCAGAACAGATGGATTTTTTAAAAAAAAATGGGATTGAATGACATCAATACAGAAAGGGGAGGTAGTGTAGTAGAGTGATAGAAAAACTGGCACCTGTGTCTACTGGCCACATAACTCAGGCATAAATGATATTTAATGATGAAGAGGAATGGGGTATGGCAGCCATGAGTGTGGAACATATTTGAATAACAAAGATCAGAATGACTTTGCATGTTTATACATGAAATGATTTCTCTCTCCCTCTTCTTCTGCCTCCCATTAGTTACAAAAGAGTAGCTAAATTCGGAACTTCTTTCAAATGCAGTTTTCTTTCAGACTATTAGTTTTAAATAAATACCTAGAAGATGCCTGGGTCTTGTAAGATTTTCCTATAGGGCTATACAAAATATCAATTATAAAAGAGAGGTAGCATGAGGTACATTTAAATTTCATAAATGTTCAAATTTCAAAGAAGGTAGCATCGGTGCTTACTTTTAAATTAGAGATGATGCCTCTTGGAAATGGTTACTCAGAGGCTGCAGGGAATCTGCCCACAGATCTCTACAGAGATGCCTGGAACCTCCATGAAGGACAGATGTGCCTTCAACTAAGACCCTGGAGGAAATTGCAAAGGATTCCCTGTGTTTTGTGGATCCCTTTGCGCTTTCTTAGGAAGCAATGAGAACAGCAACTTTATTTGTAGCTACAGCTAGTGCAGTTCTGTGGACTACTGCCAGGTGCTCGCTTCTTTCTCTGAAGTGCAATATAAATTAATTTGTTAAAATATCCAATAGTCAAATTTGTACTAAGTGATGAATGGCTAAAAAAAAGCACTGGCTATGCTATGTATGAACTTAACATATTCATCACTATTCATTACAGTGATCTGTTAATCATTTATGAATCTCCTATGATTTGGGGGTGGCAACAGGTTGGTGAAAGTCAAAAAGACCCAGATGTGTACTGTGTGGCCACTTTTGGAAGAGGTTAAGAAGAGCAGAAGAACTTCTAATTTATGAATTGCTTATTTCAAGCAAAGAACAGGCTTTTTTAAAATCAATACTATCAATCCTAAACCCCATAGTGCGTCATGGTCTCAAGTGATTTTTAAAAATAACTGACAGTACAGAAAAGTAGCAGCTAAATATCAACCAATGCAAAAAACAAACAAAAAAAAAAATCAGAAGAGAGAGATGGGGGTGGTAGACGGAGACTACGTAGAGGATTAGTCACAGTTTATAAAACACAGATGACTTTTAGCTACTAAGCTTTACTCCTGCAAATGGGGAAAATTCATGCATAACCTATAGAGCAGGATGTCTTTAGAATGAATGAAATCAGCTGAATAATACTGTTTCATTCACTTTGAGACTGCTTTCATTCTCACAGAACTGCTAGGCAAAGCAACCCTGCTTGTATTCTTTGGGTTGATTAAGTCGTGAACTGGGGCTTGTCCAGACCCTCTGTGTTCCACAAGAGAGGAGTTGCCACATCTCTGCCAGCCAAAAGGTGAATGTACAGACTAACACTGTCCAGTAAATTCCTTCTGATATGAACTTCTCAAAAGCCCAGTTTCAGGAAAATGGAGATTCCCTCTTTTCCTTGCCTGCTTTCTGAAATGAAATGCAGTAGCTCTTTACTGAGGAGGACATGGATGTCTCCACTGTAATTAAAAGTGCAATATTAAAGTTAGCTCAGACTCTAGTGAACAAAGTCTACGTTAGTCAAAGGCCTTTGTTCCCTTTCTTATGTATCATCAAATTTCTTTTCTTTTTTTTAATGCAAAGAATTTGTAAAACCCCTATAGGCTGAACAGGACTAAGTTATAGAAAGTCAATAAAACAATTTGCTCTTCTAGGTACCACAGAAGTAATTTTCATTTTGATCTTCCATATCTACCATGTGATTTGATCCTGATTTCTTCAATTACTAAGAAAGAATCTGAACTTTCAACTTTTTTGATTAGGGCCTGTTTTGTTGGTTGGGACAAAGACTTTTAATTATCCTTAAGAAGCATGCCCTTATGGTACCCCTATACCCAGAGACAAGGAGGATGTGAGGTGTAATTGACCAGGGTGACTTGAAACTCCTTGCAAATCACTTGCATCTGTGAGTCACACTCTATTAGAAGCTGAAATGAAAACAGCACATATTCAAAATGCTTGACCTGGGCCCTTCTTGTTGGCACAATGGGTTAAAATACAGCCTTATGAAGCTGTCTGCACCCACCGCAGCACGAGTTCAATCCCAGGCCAGGGAGGTGACCCACATGGCACAGCAGACCTCTCCTGTCTTGCCCGCTGCTCCCCTCAGCAGTGTACTTCATCAATCTGCCTGTTCTGCTCCCCACTTGGTCTCTGGTGAATCTTCTCACTGCCCTACATCTCTGGCCTACATTCCAGTTCTGTGTGAATAAATAAAACTTTTTAAAAAAATACATGATTATAGGAAAAGTTTTACACAAATTCTGCAATTTAGACAGCTCCATATTTGCAGACTTTTATGATCAATTCAACCTGTGGTTTGCAAAAGAGGACACTGATGGCCACACAAATTAGCTTACTCAAGATAACAAAATTTACTTAAACATAACTGCCTAGTGGCACAGACATTGCTCCTACCTCCCAGACATTCACCCTTTCACCATGAGACGGCAGTAAAGAGCTCTCTTTAAAAAACGGCCTACAAGCTGAGACTAGGCAAAATGCCAAAAGAACAGGATGAATTGGTCAAGCGAAATAAATCATCAGTCTTCTGTATGTGTAAGTGGCATAATGCCAAATAACCAACTGACTAAATATTTAAATATTTAAAACTTGATCCTTGCCTAAGTCTTTGTAAACGACTTTAAGTAAATTGCAATTTCCTTATATTTAATGGTGACTGTCTTGGCTTTTGGGGAATTTGTTCTCAATAATTCAAAGCATTTGTGACTCTGTAAGTAAGAAATCACTCCTTTTTCAAGATTTCTAATGAAATTAATTTGATTACAAACACCATAGTAGTTGAAACTAGGGAACTATTATGTGCATTTTTGAGAAGTTCTTGTGGAAACTGATCACTGGCGGTGTCAATCTCAATGTCTGTGATAACTCAGAGGTGTCTCCATTATTCCAAATACAAACACATAGTCAAGGTGAGCCCTGCTGTGTGGTTGCTGCGAGATGCTGCATGTGGAGAAAGTTTTTATCAGAGAAGTGAGAAGTAGCACTCAGATACTTCCTGGAAGTGAAAGGGTTAGAAAGGACACTAACCAGCAAAGGAAAAGCATTTGTGAAAAATGAGGATGAAGATGGTGATTGCTAGCAAAAAGAAATAAACTACCCACCACTTGTGAATCCTACATATGGTGGAATATACCAAGCTACCCTCTGCAAAATTTATTGACCCCAGAGAACTAGAGTATCAAGTTTAAATATCAGGAAGGCTTACTATTGGTTTGGGTTTGGAAAGATGCAATAGAAAGATTTTATTTAGTCATTACAGAGTAAATGTATCTAGCAGAAGTTGTAGAATCTGTCAGCATATAAGAAGGAAGCTTAGCTAGCTTAATATTACTTGTTCATGAAACATAAGTCTGTATTAAAAAGTGCTCTTTTGATAGTCCCAAGGAGACTGGCAGAAGTAAGAGGAAAATGCTGAGCCCTCAATAGTTATGAAGCTAATTATCTGTGGGAAATTGCAGAGAAATCCACTAATGTGACACTCATCCCTCTCTGTGTGGTTTTTCTGTCTTTACACAAGCCAGATGTTCACCAAGTCAGTCAAGGTTTACTGATAACGTACTATGTTCTGGGACTTGCAAGGTGCTGAGTTTAAAATGTTAAAATATCATGTGAAAATGAGCTTATGACTTCAGATGTTTCAACAAAATTTAAGGTCAACATCAAGACAAGTTCTAGGTCCAGATCACTTTCTAATACCTAATGCTTCTTTGCTTTAAAATGGCACACTGGTGAATTGGTAGTGGGAGGCCCATGGGGATTACAACTGAGATGGGATTACAACAAAATGAAGAATGATATAAAAAACAAAAATGAAAACAATAAAATAAATAAAATGAATATTCAGATGTCACCTATTTCAGTCCTTCCCTCTGCAAGCTCTGAGTTAGGGAGTCTTAGTACTCATGTGTAGTAAAATATATTATGAAAGAACTAAGAAAATATGTTAGGAAAGTATGACACATATTATCTTTAATGTTGACCTGAGTTAAACATTTTTTTACCTCTGGAATTGTTAGTTATCTAATGATAAATGAAAATTGTAAATATAAGGCTTATCTCTCTCTGATGAAAATAAAAGATTCCTTTCTACTTTTTTTTTTTTTAAGATTTATTTATACATACAGAACTGAGATTCAGGCCAGAGGCACGGGGGTGAGAGGACTCACCAGACAGAGTGGGGAGCAGGACAGGCAGACTGATAAAGTACACTGTTGAGGGGAGCAGCAGGCGGGTCAAGAGAGGTCCGCCATGCCTGTGGGTCACCCCCTTGTTCTGCAGTGGCTGTGACAGCCTCACAGTGCTGTGCTTTAACCCATTGTGCCACCAGGCAGGGCCTTCCCTGCCACTTTTTCTAAAACTATCTACTTTAGAAAATGTATAAGTACTTCTTCCTCCTTATGAAATCCTTGTCATCTTTATAACACAACTCTTTGAGATGTAAACATTAAAGGACATATCTCTCTGATCTTTAAAGCTTTATTCTATTCAAGTTTTTGTTGGAATACAGTAGGGTAACTTTAGAGAGCATTTTGTCCCAAATTGTAAAACTATCATCTCTTCATCCAAGTATAAATTTGAATTTCTTGTAATAAAGTTAATAGGCTAATGTAAATGGTCACTCCAATTACCAGGTAAGTTATCATAAACTGCATTTAAAGTAGACAAAGCCTTTTATTAAAGACTAGTTATTGTTTTTATTGAAAAAAGGCTTATATCTATTTGACTAAATTAAAGGGTAAATTTTCTTTTAAAAATAAGGGTAAGGGGCCTTCTGTGGTGGCACAGTGGATTAGAGCACTGCACTGAAAACCTAAGGCAAGCTGTTGTCACTTCAGTGTGAGTTAGACCCTGCCCCAGAGGTGATCCACATGGCTCAGCAGACCTCTCCTGTCTCACCCACTGCTCCTCTCATCAGTGTGCTATATTGATCTGCCTGTTCTGCTCCCACTCTGTCTCTGGTAAATCCTCTCACCATCCCTCCACCTCTGGCCTTCACTCCATTTCTGTATGCATAAATAAGTAAATCTTAAAAAAAAAAAAAAAAGGTGAGATTTTTTATGTGTTTGCATTCTCTCAGCAGATTCCTGTGATGTGCATCATATTCCAGTTTAATGTTTAATCAGTAATAAAACTACTGCTTCTCCTCCTTTGTGGAAAAGTTTTTCTGAGATGGAAGAAGATTTTATTTTTAATAATTTTTTCTCCAATATCTGTATTTTTGTGGTTGTTATTCAATTTCTCCACTAGAATATAAATTCTGTATCCAAAGACTTTGTTTTGCTCAACATTTTATTTCTCTACTGTCTGGTGCATTAGAGTTATTCAATAAATACTTGTTGATGAACAAACTGTCAAAACTTTTCTGAGAGGAGAAGGTTAAGATGATGTATGACTGATGTATCAGGGTTAGGTTGCTCCACAGAATAAAGCCAAATGCAATCTAGCTGTGAGGCTGCTGATATACACACCCCACTCACATCCCTTCCCTTGTTTACAAAAAGAAGTAAAATTCCCACAATAGGACTTAGTTCCACTTTGTACAGTATGAACATAAATATTCTACAGGATTTTTGAATTATATGAAATACCATTTTCCAAAGAAAAAAGTTAACTGGCAGCAATAGGACTTAGCAAAATGGACTATCTACTGCTGTAAATCTCTGTACCAGGTAAGAATAACATCAACTCTATGAAATGTTTTTAATAATAATAAAAACATTGATAAACTGATTGAATGTTATTTTTCTAGTCCTCATCTCATTTGATTTTTAAAACAATTATGTGAGTTAAAGAAGAAAAATATGTCATCCATACCAGAGATACAGAAACCAAGACACACAGATGTGAATTGTTCAAAATCAGGTATGTAATTAAAAATATGTATATATTAACTGACACCTACCTATCATTCTTCTTCTTATCTACCTCCATTTTGTCACATGATCTCCTGATCCTTAAAATAGAGCAACTAGGCTTTCCCAAAATGATCCTAGCCTTGATTGTGGCTGATGGTGTCAAGGCAGAAATTGACTCTAACCTCTGACTTCCAGAGGCCTCTATGATGATTCCTCAAACCTCCTTAGTCTTTACTGACACTGGAGTGATATGAAGGTGATGTGAGATGCCAGATGGAGTTCTGGAAGCCTCCTCTCTGTTAGCTGTCTCTGTCCTTCAACTAAAACCCTATGTGGTAGATGCATTTCCAGCATATAATTTATCTTTCTCCTACTGGCATTTTTTAAAAAGATGTAAAGTGTTGGAAAAGGAAAACTGATTTCAATACTATACAAAGAGGCTAAAGATTGGTTAGAAAAACAGGGTATATATATGTATTTATTCAAGAAACATTCACCAGACACTTTTTAAGTGGTAGGTATTGGCTAAGTAATAATGAATATGATGTGTACCCTACCTCTGGGATGTTGCAATAGAAAGATATAGATAGAAAAGTAAATGAATAATTAATATAATTTAATTTTTTAAAGCTTCACTAGCAGCATGAACTATTAATAATCATCAAATAGAAATGGAATATCCAACCAAATAAAAATGAATATAAAGCTTTACAAAATTCTAGAATAAAATCATAATAAATGTGACCAATATAAGCACTTCTAAAAATAAAGATATTAAATAATAGAGCAATTATTTGTTTTAAATTTAATGAGAGGTTTGAAATTTATTGGCAGATGAATACAGTAAAGTTACCAAGTTCCTATTACTGTTAAGGCACTTACCCAGAGAAATGAGACAGCACTCAGATCAGTGGAGAGATTTACTTGCTACACCGTAAGCTCAGGGGATCAGTCCCAAAAGGCTGAACTCTGAATTATAAGAATGGTAAGGTCTTATACAGGTTGTATGAGGAAACATGGCATCCCATCCATCATAGCATAAGCTTTCTTTATTGTTTGGAAGGGGGTCAAAGTAGTTATAGTTACTACTGTGTACATGCAGTATAAGACAGGAACTTTTTGCTCCAGCAAGCAGGGAATCCAAGCAACAGAACCCCCAAGCAGTAGGCCTCGGAAAGTAGCAGAATCTAAGCAGACTTGGGGAACTTCCTGCTTCACCACTATAAGCCAGACCCCAAGCCATGCTATGTGTACAACACTAAATAAAGCAAAAGACACAAGGGGAGATGGTGGAGAAACAGGATCCTTAAGTCACCACTTCCTTTAACGATACCAAGGCTAGGTGCCTGAAAGGAGCAGACACATCTGGACCAGAGCTGTGATGTGAGGTCCAGTTATCTGAGCGAGAAAGACACCTAGAAACCAAAAGAATGGATAAGAAAGGCTGAAAAACAGCAAAATAGGAATGGTGCAGTTCACCAGGAAAGATACTGACACTTCCCCAGTCTCTCCTGTGGCCCCAGCTCAGAAAAGTGAGCATAATTCCAAGTGAGAGCATACAGAGACTGTCTGATAGTTCAAGAAAACATACCAGGTTCCTGGCACTGTGTTCAGCATAGAGGTGTACCACTTGACTGTCCCCTGCATAGTATCTGGGCTCCCAGGTTTGTCTGTGTTTACCCTAGAAGATTTTTACCTTTCATCCCCCAGTGTGACCTCAAGCCATTCCTTTCCAATAGGTGGCTTCCAGACTATCAGCTTTGGAAAGCTGAGCACATAATCCCACCCCTTGGTGGGACCTCTAGAAAGGCTTCGATAGTGTATAGTCCAAAACTGTATATAACAACAGTGAATAGAGCCTGAAAACAATTTTTTTTTTCTATTGATCAGAGTAGTGAGTCAGGAGTGCTACTCACTTACCTCACTTGTCCTCGTGGTATTCACCTGCAGTTTCCAACTTGCTATTGCTGAAAGTACACATGCAATTCGTGAGTAGACCAGGAGTCACACTTTGAGTCACAAAGCATGCAGTCCATGGTATTTTGTTATGGAAGCCCTGCTGCCTGTCGACACTAGGTTAAAATAAAGAAAAGAAACCATTTGGGTAAGAAAAAAGGAAGTGAAAAAATCACAGATGCATAAGATAACATGCCAGGTTTGGGAACTAAAAGAAAGTTGGCATGATTAAAGGGTGGGCATGCATTTGACTCAGAGTTAGAAGATGATGCTTCAAAAACAGGAAGCTCAGGAAAGCTTATATGCTAACGGGGGCAATTGAACTTCATGCTGAAAGCTCTTGAAGGATTTTAAATAAAATGGAACTTATTCAGAATTGTAACTTAGCTTAGGCTAGTGGAGGATTACAGGATGTATTGAAAGGAACAGTACTAGAGCTAGGGAAGAAGTATGAAAAAAATGATTATTACATGTCCCTTGCTATAAGGACTACCTTTTTTTTGCTGGTTTATGACCAGAAGCCATGTGAGTCACACACTGAAGATGGCAGAAATGGTGATCAGGCCACAATATTTAGGTGAGCATATAGATCCTCCTCTATTATCAGGATTGACCAATAGCTTCCCTTGAAGTCAGTTAGAATACTCCCCCACTATTAAAGACAGGATTTAATATGCTATAATGGCTTAAAAAATAGTATTGGGTATTATTAAAAGTAGCCTGTGGAAAAGATCTAAGAATTTCCTGGAATTCTTAAGATGTAGATTTTGTAGTTTATGGATAAAACTAACAAAAGATATTAAGTAAAATAAAAGATAGCAATATAAGGTAAGGAATTAGGTGTCAGCACTCAGTCTTGTGAAGTATAGTCTGCATATTAAGTGCAAAATGAAGTATTTGAATAGAATTGGTAGGACTATAAATATGAAAAACAGTTCTTATTCTTAAAGTTTCAACAGAGGAAAATCTGTAACTGCTATTGAAGAAAAACATTTTAAAATGCACAAAGGGCACACATAATGAAATATGAACATCCAGAAAAAAATAGGTAACTTGTAGTTGTTACTGCAAAGTACCTGAAGAAAACAAAAGTAAGGGATAGCTTTTGAGTTGGGCCTGCTGTGTATGAATGTTGGACAGATGAAAATAGGGGACAAAATTGGTATTTAATAAGTCAAGAAGAATGAGATTAAGGGTCATTTACTTGAACAACAAGAAAATTGCACAAGACATTACTTAGGAAAAGGAACCAAGTCAGTGTATTCATTTGAAGTCTTCTAATTGTAAGAAACAGAATCTGTTTCTTGATTCAATGGTTCAAAAGAGGCTCTGTGAAGGAAGCAGACACATACCTGGGGGGAGCGAGACAGTTTCTGTTGAGAGGGAAAGGAGAGGTCTCAGCTGAAGGACTGACCAGTATAAGATGAAGATCCCACAGGTCATGACAGAAGAGGAGGTGCAGCAGGGAGTGCATGGGGGAGCTTGCTGGTTTATGACCAGAAGCCTTGTGAGTCACACACTGAAGATGAAATGAACAAATTATCAAACATGTGTAAGGTCAACAGAACACATGGACAGTTGAACAAAGACACCTCAACCTATGGAGAAAGCTTGGCTTACCAAAATATCAACTACCTGTATGTTAACTTTCAACCCCTCCATAAATCTGGTTGCTTATTTCACATTTCCTCTTGCAGTGAAGTGTCACACTGTAAAGCAATCACATACACTGTGGACTAGCATTTCAACTTTTCTGCTGCTTTCTTCTTACCTTAATTTCAACTTTACATATTAGAATCAAGTGGCCAGGTTGCTAGTCTTAATGGAAGACCAACTGCCAGGATGTTAGTCTCAATCTCAATGGAAGATAATTTGTTCATTTCTGCTGCAGAAAGAGAAAGTCACCTACTATATATGTATTTTCCCTGATATATGTTTTCATTGATGACAATAGTTTCCTGATATATTTTGGTGCTCCTTCATTTGGTGCATATATGTTGATGATATGTCTTCTTGTTGTATTATTCCTTTAATCATAATGTAGTGGCCTTCTGTGTCTCTTTTAACCATTTTTAGTTTGAAGTCTATTTGATCTGATATAAGTATAGCTGTTCCTGCCTTCTTTTTTTGGTCCATTTGCTTGTAGGGTTGTTTTTCATCCTTTTATTTTCAGTCTGTTTTTATCTTTTGTAGTTAGATGTGTTTCCTGCAGACAGCAGAATGATGGCTTCTGTTTTTTAATCCATCCTGCAACTCTGTGTGTTTTTACTGATAAGTTTAAGCCATTTACATTTAGAGATAATATTGATATACTGGCATCTACATTTGCTATTTTGGTCCTTCTGTATTTTTATTCCTTGCTTTGAACTGTTCTTGTTCATTCTTCTGTTGGATTTGAGGGCTTCTTACAGTATTTTTTGTAGTGGGGGTTTAGTCATTACGAAATTGTGGAGTTTCTGTTTGTCTGAGAATGTTCTTATTCTTTCTTTGTAGAGGAAGGAGAGCTTCGCAGGATAGAGTATTCTTGGTTGGCCTTTAATGCTTTGGAGTTTGTTGAGTATGTCCCTCTACTCTCTTCTTGCCTGTAGTGTTTCTTCGGAGAAGTCTGATGTCATCCTGATCGGTTTCCCTTTGTAGGTTATTTGTTTCTTCCCTGTTGTCATTCTCATTATCTTTTCCTTGTTTTGTATTCTTGGAAGTTTTATAATAATATGTATTGCTGTATTTCTCCTCTCATCATGGTAGTTTGGTGTTCTTCTTGCTTCTTGGATGTCTACTTTCATCTCTTTCATGTTAGGGAAGTTCTCTTCTATTATCTCTGAATATTTTCTCTATTCTTTGGCCTTTCTCTTCACCTTCTAGGATACCTATAACTCTGATGTTTCCTTTCCTAGTCGTGTCAGATAGCTCTGGAAGTGTTTCTTCATTCCTTTTCCTTTTTACTTCTCTTTCTTTTTCTTTTTCAATTATTGTTTCTGTGTCTTTGAGTGTGCTGATTCATTCTTTCATTTCATCTATTCTGTTTTCATTACTTTTCCCGGCATTCTTTATCTCCTCCAGTGGCCTTTCATCACCTGTATTTCTTCTACTTCCTAGTTTAATGTCTCATTTTCTTTCTTCAGTTGGTTGACTGATTGTTTCATAGCTTTTTCCTTTCTTTCATTTTTTTCCTTGTTTGCACGGGACAGGAGGCACACGTGTTTTCATCAGTTTGCAAGTGATGAGGAATATGAAAAGACCCAAGCAGTGAGGGCCTCTCACAGGAAAGGTCATATGCTGTGTTGGCTCCTGTGGGGGCACTGACCATTCTACTTTAGGTCTTATGATAAAAGGAAAAGGAATCTTACATAAGCTTTTGAAACAGTGCTGTAGAGGGTTAAAGGACAGTGCCAAGGCAGAAGACAGATCAATAGATTTACACCCGCACACACATTTGTAAGACCCTTCAGGCTTAGGAAACAATAATGATATTTACTTAATAAATAGGGGAAACAGAGTTTCAAAGGCCACAATTCAAGTGACCAGTAATCTCAGTGTCCACAGTGTCCCAAAGAATCAAACCAAAATGTGTTTGTGCAACAGTGTTCTTCCATCAATGAGGGCTTGTAGCTCATGGCACACTGACAAGCTGTGGGCCAGGATCCCACTCATGGTGGTAGCTGGAGATGCTCACAGGTGGAGTCACTGAGAATACATGGCAGCAGCCCATGGCAACGGCAAGGCTGGGCTGGAAAGCACCAGATGATGAGCTGGACTGAAAAGGGGGCAACAGCATCAGGAGGTGGTCCTATGCAACCAGAGGTAGTGGGGAACTCTCAGAGGCAACCAGACACAGATTTTATGGGTCACCTGTTAACAGTGCAGGATACACTGGCCAGTAGTGCTGATCACCACAAGTTACCAGGAGGTGGTATCAGAGACACCACTGTTAATGGTTTCTTGTGCACTGTTTGCCTAGACCAGCAACAAATGTCTCTTTTAGACACCAGGCTGAGGCCTTTCAAGCAATATCAGAGTCAGGGCTTGAAGCATCCTCAGTGGCCAGGTTCTTCTGTCTTTGGAGCTTGACTGCTGGATGCTTCTACTTTCTTCAGAGACCAGAAACAGAATACCTAAGCTGGCTCCTGCCTGATCTTTTATCCTGATCAGACTATTTTCAATCCTAAGTGACTGGTCCATTTAGCACCAGTCAGCTCATTGTTATTTTTGATCTGAATAATTAACTAATGATCTGGGTTTGAACTTCATTGTTTCATTTAATTTGCCCCTGATTGGTTCATTCTACAATCGGGCACCAAGTATAAAAAGTTGTCTTCACAGACCCAAACTGCCCTCACCTCAGGGCAAGCTCATGGGCTGTACGCAAGCAGCCACAGAGGGGCCAAAGTCATTTTGCATTTGCTACCCCTTCAATGGGTCTGGGTGTGACAGCATAAAAATCTGGGGAGGCCTGCAGCAGCATTGGAATATAAATCCCAGTGCTTCTGCAGGGTGCGCCCTGCTGTGAGCATACAATGCTGGCCTGGGATGCCACAGCCCCTCCACTGCCTTTGGCTTCAGGGAATTGCAGATCTGGAGCCCACTGAGACCTCATGCTCTTCCCTGAACTTCTGAACCAGGGGCCACGGCTTGCTATTGCTTCTCTGCCAAAGTTCAGCCCACCACAGGACAACCTTGCCACTGCAGCCCCAGTGGGACCAAATGTGCTAGGACAGCACAACAAGGGAGCCACTGGCCCTGGCCATCACTACCAGAACCTCTGCCAGCAGCCTGAGCCCCAGCATAGATACTGGTGGCAGAAGTAAAATGCCCACCCTTGCTGCTGTCCATTGTGCTGCACACAGCAATAGTCTTCTTGGGCCTGACATTGGAGTCCCGGGGTAGGTATTGGAGGAACTGGTGCTCAAACCTAGTAACATGGGACCAGTCACCAAGCCCAACCCACTGAGGTAGCCTCCATTTGGCCATCCTACACTGGGATGTGTGGGGCACTGGACAAAAGCAGTGCTCTGAGGAGCCAGCAGCTAACCTCTACTGCTGCCCCAAGCAACCTTAGGGGCACAGGTGCTGAAATCTTTAGGGCTTTCTCTGGTGGTACGAGGAGTTAAAGTGTAGTATTAAGTTACCTGCAGCCACTGCAGCATGAGTTGAATCCCCAGCCAGGGAGCTGACCCAAATGGTGCAGCAGACTGCTCCTGTCTCACCCACTCCCCTCAGCAGTGTATTTCTGTCCATCTGCCGGTTCTGTTCCCCATTCAGTCTCTGGTGAGCCCTTTCACCCCAGCCCCTGCACCTCTGGCTTTTACCCCAGTTCTTGTATGCATAAATAAATGAATCTTAAAAAATAATCCCTGTGGGAGGGGCAGCCCATAGGCCACCTGTTGTCTGCAGGAACTCCTACTCCAGCTGCTGCCACTTTCAGAGCAAGCAGCAATCACCAGCTACTGCCTAAACACGCCAGGGCAGCAGGTGGGAAACAAACACTGCCGTTCAGCCTCCAGGAGCTGAAAGCGCATCATACCCCACGGCCTGTGCATGAGGCCTCATAGCAGCCTCACTATGAGGGAGGAATTTCCAAGGAAGTGCAGTAATGATGTTACTTAATTCAATTGTCACACAGCTACCTACACTAGATATCTTCAGTTTAATTTACTGTAGCTTTCAATGAATTAATGCATTGAAGCTGTTAAGAAATGTGTTCATTTAATCATAAATGATATCTTATCATTGTTAGTATCACTAAAAATTATCAGATTCTATATAAACAAAAATGATACAGAGTATAATTTTTACAATATGTATTACACTGCATACATAGTCACTGGGGGTATAATGCAGTTTTTATTTTTTTAAAAAAAATTTTTAAATATCATGAAAAAAGTATGCTCAGATGGGTGTTGCAAAAGATCTCAAATGTTTACTGAAATACACCAGATGAAACTACATGATCAAAACAGAACTGTCACATTACTGTGAGAGCCGGGTGTGGATGCTAACATTATACCACAAAGACACCCATTCTCTCCTGGTAATTGTGTGTCTAAAATAGCAATAAAAGAGTGGATATAAAGTAAAGAAGGGTAGAAAGAGCTTTACCCTGGGTAATGAGTAGCCAGGGCAACATAACATCAGTCAGGGAGAAGTGATCCAAAGCAAGCTAGTAGCTGTGCCGAATTAGACACGGGTGCAGGTGACTGACAGTCTCCAGCTGGTCATGATCTTTTGGCAGTTGAAGCCTGTAAAACCCAACTATATTTACAGTCACTCTTCTCCGGGGAAGGGAGTCTGGACAGAGAGGAGGCTTCTCATAGCTGCTGTGCCTGTGGAAGGAACGTAGTGTAGATAGACAGTGCCAGGAACAGAAGCCTGATCGATGTGCCCTCATGGACATGTGTGCATTTGTTCTTCCAATGTGTTTGCCAAAACAAAGAAAAATCCCTTGGAATAAATCCTCAGTGTCATCCTGGTAATTAAGATCAGTTTATCTAAATGAGGAAAATATGGCACTGATTTATTTAGTACTATATAGTTTTGGAAAAGTATTTATCAGCACAGTCACCTCTTCTTGGCAGTTCAGAAAAATCTCTATGGTTCCAGAAATTCAAGTTTTTAGAAACAGGGTTTCTTAGAAACCTCATGTCCAGGAATATAAATGTTTCCCCTCTATGTATAGGAGATGAGTGTTACTGAAGGGAAAAGGGACTAAGTCACCAGTGACGACACACCAGTACAGACCTCACCAGTACACACACTGCAGGCACTTCCTTAATATTAATGGCCCACAGTACAGTTTGACCCACAAAATCTATATTTTATATTTTTCAGTAGAAACTTGCTATGACATAATTAATAGAAATCAATTTCTCAGTTTGCTGATGGAGAAATTGTGAATTCTTTTCTTACTGATTCTGAAGGATCTTTGCTTTCAACAATTAATTCCACATAACATATGAAACCATCAACAACTGGTATTAAGTGAGATGTGTTTATTTTGGGTCACACAATAAGAGAGGGGAGGTTCCTTCCTTATGCCACACTCCAGCTTGTGAGTGAAGAGCCTTATTTTATGTGGTTGATTACCAGGGCAGTGAAGAAAGTATTGACTGGACTCAAAAGGTTTTCTAGCTCAGGTTTCCAGAAACTTAAGCACCCTCAAGAGCTTTATCTGGCCTCATTTTTTCCCTCCTGCTTCAACTACAAAGAAAAGCACTTCCCAGTTGATAGGTTTTCTTCATCAACAGGAAGGTTACAAACAAGAACCAGGTGAACCCACTAATACAAGTAAGGATCACTTTCCAGGAGCTGTAACACTTTTTCATTGAGAGAAATACTGTGTCTTTCAATCTCAAATGTGTACAAAATCTACTCAATGTGTACAAAAAAAGATTGACTTTCTTCTGTAGGAGTTAGAATAGAATTCTGCTCAGCTAAGGTTTGCAAAAGTAAAACTGAGGGTAGAAGATATGGACAAGGGAAATGAGCCTGGCAGCCTAATGTCTGGGCTAGAGGTATGGCATGTGTTCTTTTGCCAAGCTCAATATCTGGGTTGTATTGTGCCTTCCAACGTAGACTTAGCATGACAGTGTAGCACTAGCATGAGAGTGTGATCACAATACATAACACATAACATCTATTAAAATTTTGTAAATATTCAAACAATAATTGTTGAAAGTGAAATGAATAAAAAGAAAGAAGAAAAGAACAGAAGAAATGGTGGAATGAATGAAAGTGAAAAGAGGGATTAGACTGCCTTTCCAATCAATCTGGCTGCTTTCTCTTTGAAAATCAGTAGACCAAAGAAAGCAAAGATGTTCAACCCCAAAGTTTATGGAAAGGGGAGGTACTTTTAAAACTAGATGCTAGTAAAAAGATGAAAAGATAGAAGCTTACAGCAAATTATTTCATGACATTATTTTAGCAGGATGATAATGCAGTTTAGCTATGATGTCAAAAAAAAAGTAAAGAAATTGGTATTTGATCCATGTCTATGGATTGAATGTGCCCCTCCCCCACTTGTATTAAATATCTAACCCCCCAAGAGGGGGTTATTTAACAAGGGAGCATTTAAGAGGTTAAGGTTTAGATGAGTGTAGATAAATGAATGCACCTTTGGCCTCTGTGGCTATTGACTGTGGCCTTGAATGCAGACGGCTATGGGGAGTGTGCGCTTGGGGTATCCGTGCCTGATGGTGGACACCTGGAGTGTGGTATGTGCACATAGAAGTAGGTGCACCTGAGCCTGGAGGTGGAGCATATAAGGGCAGTGTCGCTGAGACGAGTCAGCAGAGTAAGCAGGAAATGGCTGTGGAGGAAGAGACAAGATGATGCTAGAGAGAGTTCAAAGATTCTCTGGGGACTGGGACACCTGCCACCTGGCCCTCAGCCCCCTGCCTGCCCTGTACCTGGTTGCCTCACTGCATCGGTGGAAAGATCACTAAAAGCCTGAAAAATCCAGTGAGAGCTCCAAGACCACCCTTAACCTGTCTGCCAGATCATAGGGAACCTGCCCTTTGCCTTGCTGGCGCAACAGTGAGCTCTTGAGCACAAGCCCCTAGACTGATGGGACTAGTGTCCTTATAAGAAAATATAACAGAGGGCTCTCTTTGAGCACAGAGAGGTGCAATAAGAAAGTAAACACCTATAGCCAGGAAGAAAGGACCCAACCATGCTGGCACCTCAGTGTTGTACTTTCAGCCTCCAGAATTGAGAAAATGCACTTTGTTATTTAAACCTCCATTTTGCTACTGAAATTGGAGGAACCTCCCACTCCCACTGCACTTGGCCCCAGAGTACTGCTCACAGGCAGTACAAGTGGCAACAGCTGGAGGATATTTTACCACCCACCACCAGTCACCCCACTGGGGCTCAGGCTGCTGGTTCCCCTACTATGGCACCCCAGGACATGCAGCCCCAGGGGTGCATGTCCTTCCAGCTCCAGTGCTGTGGCTCTATCTGCAGGCAGAAGAGAGACCCATGGATTTTGTGCCTGGATTGTGGAATGGATGGATCAGGTGCAAGTTATGAACTAATTGGTAAATAGCCCAGTCAGACTGTGGAGGAGGGGGAGAGGTGATGAGGCAGGTCGGGAACCAGCTTGGTTGTGCACTTAGACTCTTGCACCCTTAGACTTTCTCAGAGTCACTCATTTGGACCCAACATTTGTTTGCATGGACTGGATGCTCTCAGATACAACCAGCAGCCAAAAAATTTGGAAATCTTTACAGAAAATCCTAAGAGCTTTGCAGAGTCTGGGGCCACTGCCTGCATCTAGCCTGCCTCCAATATTGCCTATAAGGCACCTCAGGCATGGTGCCGCAGAGAGCTTTTGTTGTTAGGGTGGGCCAGCAATTCACAAAGAGTTGTAACACTAGTGACTGGCTCTACTGGCCAGGGCTGCCCAGCTCTGTACAGACAACAGGCATCCAGTGCCCAGGTTACTTCTGAGAGCTTTTAATCATCAGGCATCGCCTCCTGGTGCTACTACCTCAGGGGCTGTCTGCCCTGACCTTCAGATTGCCGCAGTGGGCCTCTGCATTGTCATCTCAGTGGCCCCACCTGTGAGTGCCTTCTGCTGGTGAGCTGGCTTTTGCCAGTGTGCCATGAACCTCACAACCTTGTTGATGGGATGCACCATCTTGGGTGAGCAGCCTTTCATTTGGGACTTATGGACATTGTGGGCACTACTGAGGTAAGATAGCCAGTTATTTGTGACCTTGATTACTCTTTGTTTCCCTGTTTTTTAAATAAACCCTTTTGCTGTTGTTCCCAGAACCTGATTGGTCTTGCAATAGGCACGTGGTTACAAAACCCACAGTGAATCCTCCTCAATACACTACTGTCCATTGTTGGGTGACTAAAGCATCCCATAGCCCTGCTTCACTGGGAAGCCCTAGCTTATTACAGCATACACACACATGTAGCTAAGACATAAGCAAACCACATCCGTCTGTTTTTTCTTCATTTCCAATCTGGAATAACTTTTTCATATCTTTACCATCTCAACCATATGCCTACACACACACACCTATTACACTTACAGAAAATCTATGTGGAGGTTCCTTAAATTACTAAAAATGGAGTTACCACATGACCCAGAAATTCCATTTCTAGGACTCTACCCAAAGAATGCAAAAAGATTAATGCAAAAGAAAACCTGCACTCCTGTGTTCACTGTAGCACTATTTACAATAGCCAATAAATATGGAAACAAACTAAATGCCCCAAAACAGATCAATGGATCAAGAAGATGTGGTATATATACATGATGAAAACAGTGATCAAAAAAGATAAACTTATGCCAATTTTAGTATTATATATGGAACTAGAAAGGAATATGCTGAGTGAAATAAGTCAGAAGGGTAAGAGTGAAAAAGGGCCAAAACAGGAGGGTAAAGCAGAAGGGACAATGATGAGGGTGCACAGGTGATGTGGTAGTGATTTATGGGGCTATGCCTGAGGGAAATAAAATATTGTACAAAAATGAGCAATGTAAGAAAAAACTAAAAATAATTACAGCAAGTCCTTGAAAAACAATGTCTTGTTCAAGGTTCGTTCAGTATAAGATTGATGGGGAAAAACAATTGAATCCCTGCCGGGGCACTATCTAAGAAAGTTGACATACTCTCCCCAGGTCTGCTTGTGTTGTTCCTGGTGTACCTCTATACCCGAAGATGTGCAGATTAGATTCACTGGCAGGTCTCAATTTTCCTAGTCTGAGTGGGTGTGTGGGTAAGCGCTAAGTTGCCCTGAAGTGGGAGGGTGACCTGTATGATGTTGATTTCTGCCTTGCACCTAGAGCTGATGAAATAAGCTCTGATCACTATCAACTCTGAAATGGAATTAACAGGTTGGCTAATGCATGAATAAATGAATGCAAATTAGTAATCCTTTTTTGAGTTGTCTTTGTTTGATGATGCTTTAGTGGCCAGTAAAATGCCATGGGAACTTAATTATTATTTATATCAGTTAGCCATAGGCTTTTTATGTCATTGTGCTTCTAGTTTCAATTTCCACTATTAAAGATGTTGTGATGACTTACTGTCTTCAGGACCCTGTTCACATTCCCCTTCCCAGATGCTGTCCCAGTCAGAATAAATCCACTCTGTCCTACCCAAACCCAAAGTATTGTAGAATTGTTTCCATTTAGATCTCTGGGCTATTCATGTATGTGTTTTATTGTAAATCTCATAAACTGTGAGTTCCCGGAAGGCAAAACTTTCAGTCCCACCATCTTCTGTAGTTTGTCTCCTTGGCATTATGCCTAACTCCAACAATTTCTCAATAAATATCTGCTGAATTCAATGGAATCCACTATTCAACTCTTATTCAGTGTCCAGAAGAGACTGACAGTCCCAACAGGGTTAGTATGCAGATCTTCCTCCTCTGAGATTTAATAATCTATCTGCAGATTTCAGCAGTCTGCTAAGCATCAAAAAATCGATGACAGCAAATGAGGTTGTTAGTGGGTCAGGTCACGGGTGGGTGGGGCCTGGGGAGGGAGTTGCACACACTGGAAGAACCAATACATGGCTCCCCAATGCAGTGCCCACCAGAGTTTATCAAAGACTTCACCACCTGGCCCCCTCCCCTTGAACACAGTCAGGCCAGGGTTGGATAAAGGACAGCTTACTAATTTCTGTCCTCCCCTGTGAGTGATGTCTGAGTCTATTAATATGGGGAGGAAGGGTGAAATACTTCAATTCTTGACAGCCGGGCCTAGCCAGGAATACATTATTTTTACTCCTAAAACATAAGGGGGAAGAGGAATGGTAATGCCAGAGTATAGGACTGGCTGGTCGGGGATGAACAGATGATCTGTGCTTCAACTGTGCAGAACAGACTAGGAACGTCTCACTCATGTGGAATATTCGTTCATTGTGATCCCCATATGCATGTACAACCATCCAGTATTAAAAGGTGAGGTGGACGTAACATTTCTGGCCTTGCAGCATGTACTTTAACATGCTTGTTAAAAGTTAGAACCCTGTGGCCCTCCCTGGTGGCGCAGCGGGTTAAAGCACTGCACAAAGAAGCTTAAGCCACTTCCGCATGAGTTCGATTCCGGCCTGCCCCTGGAGGAGACCACATGGCGTGGCAGACCTCTCCTGACCCGCCCGCTGCTCCCCTCAGCAGTGTACTTCGTCGATCTGCCTGTTCTGCACCCCACTCTGTCTCTGGTGAATTCTCTCACCCTCCGCATCTCTGGCCTGTACCCCAGTTCTGTATGAATAAAAAAAAAAAAAAAAAGTTAGAACCCTGAACTGAATTATAATCTATAAACACTAATCACTGTTCAAATTATTATACCTTGATACACAATAGAACACTTCCCCAAGTCTTCACCTCATCACCCCTAACCCTACTCGAAGCCCTCAGACCCCACCTCTCCCTTTCCCTCCCCTTCTGTGAGGACAATTATTCATTATAGAGGAGCCAATTCAACCAATGTAAAAAATAGCTGCAAGTCTTTAGTAAGGCATTGGGAATCCTGGGTCAGGAAGACTGAATGGAAAGGGAAAGAGAAAGAAGAGAAACAAGCAAAGTTAGTTAGGTCCTGAGAAGCTGTTTTGACATTCTCACTCATGCATTATCTTCTACCTGACAGCTGCAGCTGTTCTTCCATTATCATCCCTGACATAAGCAGTCCATATCTGCAATTACAAGCACCTGGGGAGCAAGCATTAATATGCTGCAGGCGGCCCAGTAAAAGGTATAGTGCTGGACATCTTCTGCTTTACAAGCCCCAAGCAGAGGTACCCAAGAATGAAGGGAAAAGAGATACAGAAATGTCAAGTGTCTGTTGGATGTCAGTTATGTCAGAATCAAATGATAGATAGAGAGGCAGGGAAAAAAGGCCATTGGTAGCTGAACCTGGTTTTTTGTTTTTGTTTTTGTTTTTTATTAATTTCTTGTTACTTTTTGGACAGTATTTGATTTCTCCCCTCACCACCAGAGTTTTCATGAAACTTCACCATAGATCCTGTGCTCTTCTTTCCCCTGTTTTGATCCCTCCTCATGCCCCTTCCCTACTTGGAAGCCTCAAACTTATGTTCAGCTTCCAAGTTTTGTCATTTCCTGACCTGTTGTTTTGTTTCTCTATATACTGTATGTCAGTGAAACCATCCTATATTTACCTTTATCCTTCTGACTTACTTCATTTAGAATAATACCTCCCAGCTCTGTCCATATTGTCACAAATGGCATGACTTTATCTTTTTTAATCACTGAGTAGTATTCCATCATGTATATATACCATGTCCTCTTTGATTTTTTTTCTGTTTGGGGGTATTTAGGTTTTTCTATATTTGGCTATTGTAAATAATGTTGCAACAAACATAGGAGTACAGGTTTCTTTTTTTATTAATGTTTTTGTGTTCTTTTGGTATTGAAGTGCCAGCAAGGCATGGGGCAGTTTTTCTATGATCCAGGCCGATGGGTGAAGGATCACCCTTGGTGATCCTTTTCCAGGCTTTCAACGACCTTTCTACACCACTTGTAGTGAAGCAACTCAATGCAGGACAGGGAAGGGGGGATGGCGTCCAGAATGCTGGCAGTCTTCCTAGCCCTCTTGGATCTTTACTATTTCTGGGCTCTTCCGCATTCTCTAATGGTCTCTACTCCACTCTTCCTCGCTATCTTCTACCACCACCTATCCTCTGCTGCCACCCTTATATGCTCAGTCTAAGAGTTCAGGTGCGCCCACTCACCAACACCCAAGACCTGCTCCAGGTATTGCCTTCAGGCATGTGTATACAGCCAAAGGTATCAGTCATACATGCTAATGGCAGAAGGGCAGGAAAAACCTGATAGTGTCTACAGGTCTATCCCTAGGAGTGGCATCATTGGGTCACATGGTACATGCATTTTTAGTGTTTTGAGGAAACTCCAAAGATCTTTTCCACGTATATAGACTAATTTATATCCCCACCAACAATGTAAGAGGGGTATCCTTGGTATCACTTGTGTCTGTATTTTTATTTTCTTTTGTTTTTTCTTTTGCTTTTCTAGTATAGGCCATTCTTACAGATGTGAGTTGGTAGATATTGAGTTTTAATTTGCATTTCCTTGATATAAAGCGATGTTAAACATTTTTTTCATATGCCTGTTGGCCACTTCTTTGAAGTGTCTATTTACTCTTCTGTGCATTTTCCCCCCACATTGGATTATTTGTTTTGCTTTGGTGGAGTTATGTAAACTTACAGATTTTCAATATTAGTCACTTATCAGTGGCTGGTGTACAAATATTTTCTTCCACTAAGTGCCTCTTCATTTTCATCATCTCTTTTCAGGCTGATACTAGCTTGATTGGTTTTCTTCAGTAGTTTTTTTTTTTTTTTTTTTTTTTTTGTCTTCAAAGCTTCACTAATGTTCTTTGTCATGGACTCTTGAAAGCTACACTACTATGTATCTTACTATAGATTTCCTTTTATTAAAATAGTTTGTTACGCTTGAGCTTTGTGTATGTGTACATATACACATTTATTTCATCTTAAAGTTTTGATGACGTTTCTTCAATATGTACTTGAATAGATTTTTATCCACTTTTTCCAGTGACTCATAGTTCCTTTCCTCCTGGTGTCAAATAATTCTCAAATGATTTCTTCATTCCTTTTTCTATCTCTCCTTTTCTATCTTAGATCATTCACATCTCCATTGTCAGATTACTGATTCACTCCTCTCATTATTTATCCTATTTCCCTAATTTTCTAGAATTGTTTATTTCTGCCATTGATGTTTTTACACCCTGAAGTTTCCTTATATGAAGTTTCAGTCTTGATATTCTGTTTCTTGATTGTTCCTCAGAGCATTGTTTCCTTTTCAGTGTCTTCTCTTATATCTCTGATCTTTTTTCCTGAGTTTTGTTTATTTTGTTCAAATTCTTTGACTTCCTTAATTTTGTTGATTTTGAATTCTTCATCAGTTAAAAAATATTCTTCCATGTCAGTGTTGTTTAGTTCTGGAGATTGATTTTCTTTCAGTGGAATATTGTTCCACCATGGATGGCTTGATCATTTGTGTTTTTCTTTCTTCCCATTGTTTTCTTTTGGATTAGGCATAATGTTTGTGTGAAGGTAAGTACAGTAGCTGGAACCTTCTGTTGTACTGGCCCCAATGAGTGGCAGGCCATTGGTCAATGGGGGTCAGATGTGAACATCTGAGTATATACTGGTGGTTGGAGCCTGTTGGCAGGACCCTGGCAGCCCTCCTTCAGATGCAGATATCCACATGGTGTCTAGGCAGCTGGGCCCAAGGTTGATTTTATTAACTTAATTAATGAATTATGTAGACACTAAGAATTCTAGGCTAATATAAGAGGTCCATTAAGTTATAATAATTTGCAAGGGAAACTCAGACCAAATTCAAGTATTTTGACAAAAAAAGAAAGAGCATTCTCTCTGGTTTATAATTGTCTGCAAAAAGAAAGTCATTTAATGGCCCTCCCTGGTGGCGCAGCGGGTTAAAGCACAGCACTGAGAATCTAAAGCCGCTTCCGCATGAGTTCGATTCCCGCCTGCCCTGGAGGTGACCACATGGCATGGCAGACCTCTCCTGGCCCGCCCGCTGCTCCCCTCAGCAGTGTACTTCGTCGATCTGCTTGTTCTGTTCCCCACTCTGTCTCTGGTGAAGCCTCTCACCGCCCCTGAGCCTCTGGCCTGTATCCCAGTTCTGTATGCATAAATAAATCTTAAAAAAAAAAAAAAAGAAAGTCATTTAATGTTTTTCCCCTTTACTCTCATATTATATACTTATCAACTGATATTTTATCCCTACTTCCTTGCCTGTTTAAAATAGAATGTCATTATATCAAGAAGATAATTCTATGTATCCCTTTCAGGTTTAGATTATTCATCATAAATTAAGTAATATGAACATCTCTACTTGATGTAGTCACTAAGTTTTTAGAAGAATATGGGAAACTTATATTGCCTAAAAAAGGTATTTTAGGCACCCAATTAGAAGATTATTAAGAAGCTTGTCAGAATGTTCAATCAAATGTTCAATAATAGATGTCTGGCTAAATCCATTGTAAAATTCAATGTCAATTAATGTTGGACATATGTGCTAAGAAATGTATCATTAGATGATCGAATCATATTGCTAGCTTCAGCATAATAACCCAAAGTTGTATAGTGTAGTCTACTATACAATAGGCTAAATACTCTGCCTTAGAATCCTGCCATATATGTAGTCATTCTATGACCATAATGACAAAAGAACAAAATAAAACTTTCCATATTACAGACAATACTTTGTAACTGATAATTCAGCTTTATAATTTTTAAAGTAGTAACATATTCATAAAGCACCAAATTCAGAGGGAAGTTGTGATAACATAGAGGTCTCTGAAACATAAAACTAATTATTTTTGAGGAATTTCTGAGTAGGATTGAGAGTCAGTCATTTGCTATATGTTGTATGAGTTTGTGTGTGTGTACCTGCATCTTTGCACATATGTGTTGACTAAGTCCTTAAGGCAATTGACCTAATTGCTCACTAAGGACAAAAGTTGTGGCTCTGATTAAATTTGGAAGATTCAGAGCACTTTCTTACTTTTTCCATGTTTTTAGTCTCTCTTTTTGTCATATCTGTAATATGACTTTTCTAGAGCAGTAGTTTGTACTACTTAAAAATAAATTTAACAAAAAGACTTCTGCCATTCACTGGAACACTAGTTGGACTTCACAAAGAAGATCTAATGGATAACTGCATAAAACTTTTAGGAGTTCTGTAAAAAGCATTTACCTTTTTGATACTGTCTGAAGTTTGATACTGAAATGAAGTGGTCATATTGTAACCATTATACAGCAGCATTAGGCCAAAATCCACATGCTAAGGGCAAATGAGCAGAAAGATCTGGATCCTTATTGACTCTAGGAGACACAGTGCCTGCTGTGTACCATCTGTCTTCATATTTCTTGTCATGTAAAGAGGAAAAAGAATAAAGAAAAAAAAAGTTATTTGAATTTTCTTTGACTTACATCATACCCCTCAAAAGAAATTCTACAACAAGGGTAAAACAGAAAGATTTATTCAAAACCAAGATAAAAACTGCCAGGCAAGAATACTGTATCTGTCAATTTTCACTTTTATGTGTGTGGGAGAAATAAAGATTTTCACAGGCAAAAGTTGGAGGAGTTTTCAAAAAAAATGTTGAAAAGAACATTCCTATCTATTTCTAATTAAATAAAAGCTACAAATTAAAAAGATAGAACCACAAAAGACAAAAAATGGCAGTAACAAATCCTCACATATCAATAATCACAATTAATAAAAATGAACTTAATTCACCAGTCAAAAGGTACATAGTAGGGGCCTCCCTAGTGGCACAAAGGGTTAAATCTCACCACTATGAAGCTATCTTAGTCACTTCAGCACAAATTTAATGTCTGGCCAAGGAGCTAACCCACATGGTATAGCAGAATTCTACTGTTCGCCCTTGACTACCCTCAGTCAATCTGCTTGTTCTGTTCCCCACTCTTTGTCTGGTGAATCTTCTCATCCCCCATACCTCTGGCCTATACCCTAGCTCGTGAATGCATAAATAAAGTATCATTTAAAAGTACATAGTACCTGAATGAATCAAAAAATGAAACCAAGCCAGTTTTCCCTGGGGACATGGCTGAATAAAAAAGATAAACACAAGCTAAAACTAAATTATTGTAAAATAATCCTGTAAGTAATAGAGACCCTGCAAAAAATTAAAAAAATAAATTGTAAAATAACTCTGTAAGTAAATGAGATCCCCCAAAATACAGCCATATGAGAAAAAAATAAACTTCCAGTTAAGTAAGGTAAGCTAAAAAGTTAAAAACAGAGAGGCATATGTATTCATTGTATAATAATCAGAGATCAATCTAACAAGAAGACATACTCATCAAAATATATACACCAAGCATGAAGCACCAAAATATATAAGACAATTACTAACTAATCTAAAAGCAGAAATTGGCCACAACAGTATAGTAGAAAAGAACTTAAATACCCCACTTATATCAATGGACAGATCAACTAGACAGATAATAAGAAAACAAAAACAATAAATGAAAGACTATAGAACTATAAGATACTTTTAGGGCATTATACTCACAAAAATCTGGTACATATTATTCTCAAGTGCACAGGAAATATTTTCTAGGATACTAAACCTTCTGGGTCACAAAATCAGTATCAATAAGTTCATGAAAGCTGCATCAGTTACCTTCTCTTATCACAGTGGTATCAAATTAGTAATAAACTGCAAAAAGATAGAAGAAGAAATTCTTTATATATAGATACTGGAAAACACTAATGAATGACTATTGTGGTACTGAGGAATTCAATGAAGGAATTGAAATATACTAGAGACAAATGAAAATGGAGAGAAAAATGGAATCTAGCAGAATTTATGGAACACAGCAAGAGCAGTTCTAGGAGGGACGTGTATAGTAATACCAGCCCAAATAAAGAAAAGGCAATGGTCTCAAATAAGCAATCTAATCTCATACTTAAGAATGACAATGTAAGTACAAATAAAACCAAAATCAAATAGAATGAAGGAAATTAGAAAAAATAGAATGGAAATAAATGAAATAGAAATCAAACAGTATTCAAAAGATCAAAAGTTGGTTTTTAGAAAAACTAAACTAAAAAACAAAACAAAAAACCTCTAGCTAGACTTACTAAGAAAAATGGAGATAACTCAAATAACTAAATCAAAATGAAAGAGGTACCTCTTAGTGAATATCATAAAACACTTTTATTCACATCGTTATTTGAACATATTGAAATCCAAAAGAAGTGAAGAAATTCTTATTTGTCCTTCCAAGGTTGTATATATATTTCAGAAGAAGAAATAGAAAATTTAAACAGACTAATTAGCAAATCTCCAAAAAAATCAAAGCCCAGTACCATAAACTCTCATTAGTGAGCACTATTAAACAAAGAGAAACTACTAACATTCTCAGTCTCTACTAAAAAAATGAGAAAGAGGTAATGCTTTCAAATACGTTTTGAGGCCAATATTACTCCATTATCAAAAGCAGATAAGGACATCACAAACAAGAAAATCTTAGTAATCTGAATTCTCTATACATTCATGTATGATTGTGACAAGTTTGATCTATTCCTGGAATGCAGAGATAATTCAGTATACAATTCAAATCAATTGAATTCACTGCATTAACAAAAGGAAAGAACAAAATTGTAAGATCATATCAAGAGATTTGGAGAAGGAATTTGACAAGAGTCAGTATCTATGATAAAAATTCTTAGTAAAAATGGGAATAGAAAAACTTAGTAAAATGAGGATACTTCATAATAAAGTTCATACATGGCAAACCCATGCCTAGCATCACACTCAATGTTGAGAACTGAAAGTTTTTCCTCTAAGATCAGGGTTATGATAAGGATGTCTACATTCACCACTATCGTTCAACATAGTATCAGAAGTCCTACACAAAGCAATTAGGAGCTAAAAACACATAAAAGGAATCCAAGTTGGAAAAGAATAAAACTTTCCCTATCTGCAGGTGATATGATTATATAATAGAAAACACTAAAAACTCCATTAAAAGAACTAATTGAAAATGATAAATTAATAGAATAAAGTGACAGAGTAGAAGATCAATTTATAATTGCATTTTTATATGCAAAGGAACTAAAAGAGAAAGGGATGAAGAAATCAATCTCACTCAAATTTTAAAAAACGAATACCTAGAAGTAAACAATACAGGAAGTGAAGAACCTACATAAATTATAAGATGTTCTTAAAACTCTTTGAAAGTTACAGTGAGGCCCTCCCTGGTGGTGCAGCAGGTTAGGAATCAGCACTGCAAGCTAGCAGCAGCCACTTCAGTGTGAGTTCGATCCCCAGCCCCACATAGTACAGCAGACCTGTTGTGTCTCACCTTCTCCTCCCCTCAGCAGTGTACATAGTTGAATTGCCTGTTCTGCTCCCTGCTCTGTCTTTGTGGAAACCTCTCGTGGCCTGTGTACATCTGGCCTGTAACCCAGTTCTGTATGCATAAGTAAATAATTTAAAAAAAGAAAAAAAATTACAGTGAGATTCAAAAAGAAAACTAAGGGGAAACTCTAAAAGGATCATAAATAAGAGAGGAAAATTACAATAGACACAGCAGAAATAAGATGACAATAAGAAATTAACTTATTTTTCACATAATTCTTCATTTTGTGCATTTTTTCACCCCAATTATAATCCCCATAGACTTCCCACCACCATTTTATCTATGTGCCATCACCATAGTCCTGAGCACTCTTCCCGCCCCACTTCAGTTTTGATGCTATTCTTCTCTCCATCCCCACCCTAAAATGTCTGGTTTATAGTTGTTCATTTTTATTTTTTTTTTAATTTTTCTCTATTTATTCCAATTGTTTTTTTTCTCCTGGTTCATTATGTTCCTGCTATAAGTGAAACCACTGGTATTTTTTCTTTTTCTTTCTGGCTTATTTCACTAAGCATGATCCCTTCCAGTTCAATCCATGTTGCTGCAAAAGGCATGAGTTTAATTTTTTTGATTGCTGAGTAATATCCATTGTGTATATATATATACAATCCCACTTCTAGGTATCTACCCAAAGGACACACAAACATTGACTGAAAGGGCATATGTACCCCCATGTTTATTGCTGACCTATTTACAATAGGGAGGATTTTGAATAAACCCAAGTACCCCAAAATAGATGACCACATTAAAAAGATGTGGT